>NC_091789.1:105158355-105503355 GCF_029378745.1 Bos indicus | reverse complement strand
CCTTGAGAACCCCATGAACAGTATGAAAAGGCAAAATTATAGGGTACTGAAAGAAAACTCCCCAGGTCAGTAGGTGCCCAATATGCTACTGGAGATCAGTGGAGAAATAACTCCAGAAAGAAAGAAGGGACGGAGCCAAAGCAAAAACAATACCCAGTTGTGGATGTGACTGGTGATAGAAGCAAGGTCCGATGCTGTAAAGAGCAATATTGCATAGGAACCTGGAATGTCAGGTCCATGAATCAAGGAGAATTGGAAGTGGTCAAACAGGAGATGGCAAGAGTGAACATTGACATTCAAGGAATCAGCGAACTAAAATGGACTGGAATGGGTGAATTTAACTCAGATGATCATTATATCTACTACTGTGGGCAGGAATCCCTTAGAAGAAATGCAGTAGCCGTCATGGTCAACAAAAGAGTCCAAAATGCAGTACTTGGATGGCAATCTCAAAAACGACAGAATGATCTCTGTTCGTTTCCAAGGCAAACCATTCAATATCACAGTAATCCAAGTCTTTGCCCCAACCAGTAACACTGAAGAAGCTGAAGTTGAACGGTTCTATGAAGACCTACAAGACTTTTTATAACTAACACCCCCAAAAGATGTCCTTTTCATTATAAGGAACTGGAATGCAAAAGTAGGAAGTCAAGAAACACCTGGAGTAACAGCCAAATTTAGCCTTGGAAAATGGAATGAAGCAGGGCAAAGGCTAATAGAGTTTTGCCAAGAGAATGCACTGGTCATAGCAAACACCCTCTTCCAACAACACAAGAGAAGACTCTACACATGGACATCACCAGATGGTCAACACTGAAATCAGATTGATTATATTCTTTGCAGCCAAAGATGGAGAAGCTGTATACAGTCAGCAAAAACAAGACCAGGAGCTGACTGTGGTTCAGATCATGAACTCCTTATTGCCAAATTCAGACTGAAATTGAAGAAAGTAGGGAAAACCACTAGACCATTCAGGTATGACCTAAATCAAATCCCTTATGATTATACAGTGGAAGTGAGAAATAGATTTGAGGGACTAGATCTGATAGATAGAGTGCCTGATGAGCTATGGACGGAGGTTCGTGACATTGTACAGGAGACAGGGATCCAGACCATCCCCATGGAGAAGAAATGCAAAAAAGCAAAATGGCTGTCTGGGGAGGCTTTACAAATATTTGTGAAAAGAAGAGAAGAGAAAAGCAAAGGAGAAAAGGAAAGATATAAGCATCTGAATGCAGAGTTCCAAAGACTAGCAAGAAGAGATAAGAAAGCCTTCCTCAGTGATCAATGCAAAGAAATAGAGGAAAACAATAGAATGGGAAAGACTAGAGATCTCTTCAAGAAAATTAGAGATACCAAGGGAACATTTCATGCAAAGATGAGCTCGATAAAGGACAGAAATGGTATGGACCTAACAGAAGCAGAAGATATTAAGAAGGGGTGGCAAGAATACACAGAACTGTACAAAAAAGATCTTCATGACCAAGATAATCACGATGGTGTGATCACTGACCTAGAGCCAGACATCCTGGAATGTGAAGTCAAGTGGGCCTTAGAAAGCATCACTACGAACAAAATGACAGACCAGACAGAAATTCAGTAGGGTGATCCAGGAAAAAGATAGGCAAAGAGTGCCCTGCTAAAATCATATTCAGGCCTGGTGCTCCTGAAAACTGCATGCATACACAGGACTGGCCCTCTTAGGAGCATCCAGAAAGGGCACTTGTGAACTGCCAGTCTTTGAATGAATGTGAAAAGTAAAAGTGTTAGTCGCTCAGTTGTGTCTGACCCTTTGCCACTCCATTGACTGTAACCGGCCAGGCTTCACTGTCCATGGGATTCTCCAGCCCAGAATACTGGAGAGGGTTGCCATTTCCTTATCCAGGGTATCTTCCCAACCCAGGGATCAAACCTGGGTCTCCTGCACTGCAGGCAGATTCTTAACCATCTGAACCACTAGGGACTGAATGTGGAACATAATTCTAAAGTCTCCAAACTTTGAAAAGAGTCCTCAAGCCATACACACATTAAACAGCAAAGGGTGGAAGGTTTATTGGCTCAGGGGGCATAAGCTCAATCTCTGGCCAATCACTGACTGACTAACAAGCTCTGCTGAGCATGGATGACCTCCAGGATGCTAGGCTTAAAATAAGAATAAGGAAAATAGTGAGCAGTTACATCATAAGCTGCACATTGCAAGAGAAATCGATTTTACAGAATTTGTCCAGGCAAGTCACTAAAAAAATAAGCAAACACACAACATAAAATGAGCAACAAGAATAAGAAGAGGGAGGGCAGGAGGAAAGTGGACCAGCATAATCAGAATCCAGAGTTAATACAACATACTCTATAACATGTAAAATTTTCACCAGAATGGTAGGATAGTCCCACAAAAAAGCAGGAAACTGTGACCCACGCAAAAGGCAAACCAGGCAATAGAAGCTGCCACTGAGGGGGACAAGATGTTGGACTTAGTAGAAAAAGACTTCAAAGCAGCTATTATAAATAGGTCCAAAGAACAAAGGAAAGAAGCATGTTTAAAAAAATAAAGATATGATGACACGGTTCCTGAAATAAAGAATAGCAATAAAGAGATACACATTTTTTAAAAGAACCAAAGAGAAAGTATACCATTGAAAAGTACAATAACTGAAATGAAAAAGTTACTAAAGGAGCTCAACAGTTGATGCGAGCCAGAAGAAGAAAGAATCAGAGAGATTAAAGATACATCAAAAGAGATTATGCAATATGAAGAAGAAAAAAAGGAAATAATGAAAAAAAAAGGAAATAATGAAGAAAATGAACAATCTCGGAGACAGCAGAGACTCCGTTAAGTACACAAACATACGAATAATGGGCTGGGAAGAAAGGAGAGGGACAAAAGGGCAGACATAATATTTAGAGAAATCAATGGCTGAAAGCTTTCCAAATTTTATGAAAAACTCCTAATTTTCAATGCTGAAATTCAATCAAGAAAATCAATATATACCAAAGAATCAAAAGCAGTCTCTCAAAGAGATAATGGTAAACCCATGTTCATAGCAGCATTATTCAAAATAGCTAAAACATGGAAGCAACCCAAGTGTCCACTGATAAATAAGTGAGTAAGCAAAATGTGGTATATCTATACAAGAGTATTATTCAGCTTTAAAAAGGAGTGAAATGCTAGCATATGCTGTAACAGAGATGAACGTTGAAGACATTATGCTAAGTGAAATGTCAGTCACAAAAAGACAAGTACTGTATGATTCTACTTACATGAGATACTTGAAGTGTCTCACATTTTAAGTGCTTTGAGTAATCAAAATCATAGAGTCAAATAGTAGAATAGTAGGGCTTCTCTGGTGGCTCAGTGGTAAAGAATCTGCCTGCCAGTGCAGGAGGCATGAGTTCGATCCCTGGTCCCGAAGGATTCCACATGCTGTGGAGCAACTAAGGCCATGTACCGCAACTGCTGGGCCTGTATTCTAGAGCCCAGGAGCCTCAACTACTGAAGCCTGTGTACCCTATAGCCTGTGCTCCACAATAAGAGAAGCCACTGCAATGAGAAGCCCAGGCATCACAACTAGAGAATAGCCCCTGCTCACTGCATCTAGAGGAAAGCCCATGCAGCAACAAAGACCCAGCACAGGCAAAAATAAATAAAGTTTTTTTTTTTTTTTTTAAAGTAGACTAGTGGTTTCAAGGGCCTGGGGGCAGGGGAACTGGGCAGTTATTTTTAATAAATATAGACTTTCAGTTTTACAAGATAAGAAGAGTTCTGGAAATTGATGGTGGTGATGGTTGCACAACATTAATACTACTGGAATGTACACTTTAAAATGTTTTAAGATGAGAAATTTTATGTGCTATGTATTTATTGTAATAAAAAATGGGGAAAAAATCATGGAACAGAGGCTTTGCCACAGATTTCTTAGGAGAGAGTGTATGACACAAAAATTCCATGCCTGCGCCATGTGACAAATAACTCCTTAATGCCTGAGCTGGCTGTTCCGGGGGCCAACTCACTGGAGAATTTTGTGGGTCATTTTCCCACAGCTTTACCCATTTGCTACTCATAAGAAGTAGAAAGGGTAGTAATTACAAGCCACACCATGATTGGTACAGCATGCTTCCGGAAGTTAAGTGACTTGTCTGCAATGAACTAAGACTGGAACCAGGGACCAGCAGGCCAGTTCCACTCCACACACCATGCTCAGCCCATTCTCCAAGCATCACCATGGACAACACAGAGAGGCCCTCCAAAATGACTGTCTACACCAAGGTCTGCAAACTTCAACTCTTTGTGATCCCATAGACTGTAGCTCTGGAGAAGGCGATGGCACCCCACTCAAGTACTCTTGCCTGGAAAATCCTACGGGCGGAGGAGCCTGATAGGCTGTAGTCCATGGGGTCCTGAAGAGTTGGACATGACTGAGTGATTTCACTTTCACTTTTCACTTTCATGCACTGGAGAAGGAAATGGCAACCCACTCCAGTGTTTTTGTCTGGAGAATCCCAGGGATAGGGGAGCCTAGTGGGCTGCCATCTATGGGGCACACAGAGTCGGACATGACTGAAGTGACTTAGCAGCAGCAGCAGCAGACTGTAGCCCACCAGGCTTCTCTGTCCATGGGATTCTCCAGGCAAGCATACTGGAGTGGTTACCATGCCCTCCTCTAGGGGATCTTCCCAAGCCAGGGATCAAACCCAGGTCTCCTGCATCGCAGGCAGATTCTTTACCATCTGAGTCACCAGGGAAGCCCTAAACTTTTTCTATAAAGGGTCAAATATTAAAGAGTGTAGGCATTGTGGACCATATGGTCTCTGTCACAGCTACTGTGAAATTGTAGCAGGAAAGCAGCCATAATACGTGAAGAAATGGGAGTGGGTGTGAGCCAATAAAACTTTATTTATAATTGGTGCAGCCATGATGGAAAGCAGTATGGAGGTTTCTTAAAAAACTAAAAATAGAGTTGCCATATGATCTAGCAATCTCATTCCTGGGCACACACTGTATCCAGAAAAGATAAGAACTCTAATTCAAAAAGATACATGCCTCACAATGTTCATGGCAGCACTACTCACAATAGCTAAGACATGGAAGCAATCTACATGTCCATTGACAGAGGAACAGAAAAGAAGATGTGGTATATACATGTATACAGGTATGCTTTTAAATATATATATATATGTATACACACAATGGAATAGTACTCAACCATAAAATAATGAAATAATGCTATTTGCAGCAACACAGGTGGACCTAGAATTTATCATACTAAGTGAAGTAAGTCAGAAAGACAATTATTATATGCTATCATTTATGTGTGGAATATAAAATATGATACAAATGAACTTAAAAAAGCAGAACAGACTCACAAACATAGTAAACAAACTTATGGTTACCAAAGGGGAAAGGGGGTGGGGGAAGGATAAATTAAGAGGTTGGGATTAGCAGATACACATGACTGTATGTAAAATAAATAAACAACAAGGTCCTACTGTATAGCACAGGTAACTATATTAAATATCCAGTTCAGCTCAGTTCAGTCTCTCAATTGTGTCTGACTCTTTGTGACCCCATGGTGGAGCATGCCAGGCTTCCCTGTCTATCACCAACTCCTAGAGCCTGCTCAAACTCATGACCATTGAGTCAGTGATGACATACAACAATTCTCCTGCCTTCAATCTTTCTCAGCATCAGGGTCTTTTCCAATGAGTCAATTCTTTGCATCAGGTAGCAAAGGTATTGGAGCTTCAGCTTCAGCATCAGTCCTTCCAATGAATAGTCAGGATGGATCTCCTTTAGGATTGACTGGTTTGATCTCCTTGCAGTCCAAGGGACTCGCAAGAGTCTTCTCCAACATCACATTTCAAAGCATCAACTCTTTGGCACTCAGCTTTCTTTATGGTCCAACTCGCACATCCATACCTGACTACTGGAAAAACCATAACTTTGACCATATGGAGCTTTGTTGGCAAAGTAATGTCTCTGCTTTTTAATATGCTGTCTAGGTTTGTCATAGTTTTTCTTCCAAGGAGCAAGTGTCTTTTAATTTCATGGCTGCAGTCACCATCCACAGTGATTTTGGAGCCCAAGAAAATAAAGTCTTTCACTGTTTCCATCGTTTCCCCATTTATTCACCATGCAATGAAGGGACCAGATGCCATGATCTTCGTTTTTTGAATGTTGAGTTTTAAGTCACTTTTTTCACTTCTCTTTCACTTTCATCAAGAAGCTCCTTGATTCCTCTTCACTTTCTGCCATAAGGGTGGTGTCATTTGCATATGTGAGGTTATTGATATTTCTCCCAGCAATCTTGATTCTAGATTGTGCTTCGTTCAGCCTGGCATTTCACATGATGTACTCTGCATATAAGTTAAATAAGCAAGGTGACAATATACAGTCTTGACATACTCCTTTCCCAGTTTGGAACAAGTCTGTTGTTCCATGTCCAGTTCTAACTGTTGCTTCTTAACCTGAATACAGATTTCTCAGGAGGTAGGTCAGGTGGTCTGGTATTCCCATCTCTTGAAGAAGTTTTCACAGTTTGTTGTGATCTACACAGTCAAAGGTTTTAGTGTAGTCAATGAGGCAGAAGTAGATATTTTTCTGGAATGCTCTTGCTTTTTCTATGATCCAACAGATGTTGACAATTTGATCTCTGGTTCCTCTGCCTTTGCTAAACCCAGCTTGAACATCTGAAGTTCATGGATCATGTACTGTTGAGGTCTGGTTTAGATAATTTTGAGCATTATTTGCTAGTGAATGAGATGAGTGCAATTATGCAGTAGTTTCATCATTCTTTGGCATTTCCTTTCTTTGGGTTTGGAATGAAAACTGAACTTTTCCAGTCCTGTGGCCACTGCTGAGTTTTCCAAATTTGCTGGCATATTGAGTGCAACATTTTCACAGCGTCATCCTTTAAGATTTGAAATAGCTCAGCTGGAATTCCATCACATACACTAGCTTTGTTTGTAGTGATGTTTCTTAAGGCCTACTTGACTTCACACTCCAGGATGTCCTGCTCTAGGTGAGTGATCACACCATTGTGGTTTTCTGGGTCATTAAGATCTCTTTTGTATAGTTCTGTGTATTTTTGCCACCTCTTCTTAATATCTTCTGCTTCTGTTAGGTCCATACTGTTTCTGTCCTTTATTATGCCCATCTTTGCATGAAATGTTCCCTTGATATCTCTCATTTTCTTGAAGAGATCTCTATAGTCTTTCCCATTTTGTTGTTTTCCTCTATTTCTTTGCAATGATCACTTAGGAAGGC
This sequence comes from Bos indicus, assembly GCF_029378745.1. Taxonomy (NCBI): domain Eukaryota; kingdom Metazoa; phylum Chordata; class Mammalia; order Artiodactyla; family Bovidae; genus Bos; species Bos indicus. Next base: position 105,496,094 of record NC_091789.1, on the reverse strand, counting down.
TTTCTTATCTCTCCTTGTTATTCTTTGGAACTCTCAATTCAGAAGGAAATATCTTTCCTTTACTCCTTTACCTTTTGCTTCTCTTCTTTTCTCAGACATTTGTAAGGCCTCCTCAGACAATCATTTTGCCTTTTTGCATTTCTTTGTCTTGGGGATGGTTTTGATCACTGCCTCCTGTATAATGTTAAGAACCTCTGTCCATACTTCTTCCGACACTCTATCAGATCGAATACCTTGAATTTATTTGTCACTTCCACTGTATAATCATAAGGGATTTGATTTAGGTCATACTTGAATGGTCTATTGGTTTTCCCTACTTTCTTCAATTTGAGTCTGAATTTGGCAGTAAGGAGTTCATGATCTGAGCCACAGTCAGCTCCTGGTCTTGTTTTTGCTGACTGTATAGAGCTTCTCCATCTTCAGCTGCAAACAATATATTCAATCTCACTTAGGTATTGACCATCTGGTGATGTCCATGTGTAGATTCATCTATTGTGTTGTTGGAATTAATTAAATATCCTGTAATAAACCATAATTTAAAAGAATATGAAAAAGAATATATATTTATGTGTGTATATATACATATAATATATATATATAACTGAATCATTTTTATCACTTTGCTATACACCAGAAACTAAAACAACAGTGTAAATCAACTATATTCCAATTTTTTAAAAACATAAGAAGAAAAAAACTTTATTCACGGAAACAGGTGGCAGATTGGATTTGGCCCCTACCAGCCCAGTCTCCCTCTCTTAGGTCTGCATGCTTGCGATGGAGGCAGTCCCACTAGGATCCTCACCAGTGAAGAGTCAGCTCTTTGATGCAAAATCTCTTGGCTGTGAAATTGTCTCAGGGTTACCTTAGGCATAAGTAACACCTGGCTGCTTGTGGAACCAGCCTTATGCTGCTCAGGGCATCTACTGTTCTCCTTGTTCCAGATAATTTCCTGTTATGCTCCCTGCAGCACTTGCAAACCACCTCTCTTAGCTCCCTGAGGAAGATTGCTCTCTGATTCTTTAGGATTTCACTTCAGTCCCCACCCCCCTTCCCACTGTGTTTCTCTGCTCCCTCAAAGTACAAAATCACCCTCCAGTCCTTTTCTGATTTGCCTCTGATCAGCCACAGTACTCCTCTCCCAAGCGCTCACCACAACTCTTCTATCTTTGAGTAAAATGACATGCCCCTGGAGTCTCAGTTTCTTTTGTTTAAATGGTATGTGAACCATTTCTCAATTTTTTAGTGAATAACTTTGACATGTAACATTGTATGAACCAAAGGTGTACATGTATGTATTGTAATATATTTGCTCATGTATTGATATTTATCACATTATATAATTATAGTACAATATTATCATTTACATTTATTATACTGTGTATTAGATCTCTATGGTTCATTTACTATTCTCTACAAGTTTATACCCTTAAACACCATCATTCTGATGCCCCTGCCCCCATTCTCTGGTAACGATCATTCTACTGTTTTATATAGGTTTTGCTTTTTTAGATTTCACATTCCAGTGATGTCATACAGTACTTGTCTTTTTCTGTCTGACATTTTGCTTAGCTTAATGTGCTCAAGGTTCATTCGTGTTGTCACAAATGGGAGGATGTCCTCCTTTTTCACTCTGAAACCTCAAATATCTTTCAACAGGTTCCCTTTCTCTCCATTCTGGCTCTAATCAGATCACTGAATTCTGTAGAGATGGTGATCTATTATCAATTTTTTCATGGAAGGAGAATTTTTTAAAGCTTCATTCATTCAGTCATTTCATCCTATCAGCAAATTTTGATTGAGTCTTTGCTATGGGATGAACAAGACAAGAATAGCCCTGGCCCCTTTGAAATTAGCAGTCCAGTTTGGGAAACAGGTCAATAGGCAATCAGAACAGAGAAGATCCTGGGGGAAAGTGTAGGAGAAGTGCCTAATCCCATTTCTTAATCTGTTTGGCTCCACACAGAGTAGGATAAAACAATATAATCACTGATCCGGGGCAAAGCATCTGGCTTCACCAGTAGGCTTTTTAACAGGAAGATAAGTACTGCTGCTTCCAATACTGGGCCTATCTTTTTGAGTCTGCAGGAGTATTCTTGGACACATGGCAGGTTTGTATTCCTTTGCAGGTTTTTGCCAGCTCTGGTTGCCACCTAATAGCACACACATCAGAAAGGCATAGAGGTCCAGAGGCCTTCCAGATTCCCTGCATAGTCAGTCCAATTGTTGGCTTTAGCCTTTCATAAATGAGGGAGATATATGCCCAGCCCTTAGATTGTGGATCTCAGCATATTAAGTTAAGGGTCTGTAAAAGCTCCCCACGAGCTATTAATTGAAGCCCATGCAAAGAAAATAATACATTAGAAAACTTTTTGTTATGTAGGCGGGCTACCATGGTAACAACCAATTTCTCCCAGATCTGGGCAATTTTAAATTCAAAGTGGATTGAAAAATCCATTTGTATTTATAGGATTTAAAGCTTCAAGAAGGGTCACAAGGTGGTAGGTGCTACAGATTAACCACAAAGATAATATTGGTGTCCGCTTCTGGGAAATGTGCACCTCATTGATTCTACCTTACTTGGCACATCAGGCAGCCCTCCAGCCATTTCTCATAACAGAAAGAAAACAAAGCAAATCCAGGCCTCTTTACGTATGCAGTGAAAGCTGCTTCTCCACAAAAACTTTTGTTCAGAGTCCAGGGCTCCCCCCAGTGCTTGAATCTACTGTGTGGGCTCTGGCAACAAGTCCTATGTCATCAATAGGATGATGGACCTCATGGGAAGAGTGCTTGCCAATTAGGCTAGAATCCTGGAATTGGGGGAAGAAGTGGTAACTACTGGGTCTTTAAAAAGTTTTTTGTATTTTTTTTTAATCCTTGTCATAAGTGTATTAAGATTTTAGTGGACAGAGCAGTGATAAAATATACTTAAGACCCCAAATTGTGAATCAGGGATATACAGAAATGGAAAAAAAAGGTACAGGGTCTTCAAACCAGACAGATAGAGACAAATAACTGATGATATCGCTTAAATGTGGAATTTTAAAAAAATTATACAAATGAACTTATCTATAAACCTGAAACAGACTCACAGACATAGAAAGAAAACTTATAGAAACGAAAGCGGAATGGAGGGAGAAGGATAAATTAGGAGTCTGGGATTAACATATACACATTACTATATATAAAACAGATAACCTACAAGGACCTGCTGTATAAGCACAGGGAATTATACTCAGAATAATCAGTTCAGTCGCTCTGCCCTGTCCGACTCTTTACGAACCCATGGACTGCAGCACGCCAGGCCTCCCTGTCCATCACCAACTTCTGGAATTTACTCATACTCATGTCCATTGAGTCGGTGATGCCATCCAACCATCTCATCCTCTGTTGTCCCCTTCTCCTCCCACCTTCAATCTTGCCCAGAATCAGGGTCTTTTCAAATGAATCAGTTCTTCGCATCATGTGGTGGCCAAAGTATTGGAGTTTCAGCTTCAGCATCAGTCCTTCCAATGAATATTCAGGACTGATTTCCTTTAGGATGGACTGGTTAGATCTTCTAGCTGTCCAAAGGACTCTCAAGAGTCTTCTTCAACACCACAGTTCAAAAGCATCAATTCTTTGGCACTCAGCTTTCCTTATAGTCCAACTCTCACATCCATACATGACTACTTGAAAAACCGTAGCTCTGACTAGATGGACCTTTGTTGGCAAAGTAATGTCTCTGCTTTTTAATATGCTCTCTAGGTTGGTCATAACTTTTCTTCCAAGGAGCAAGCGTCTTAATTTCATGGCTGCAGTGATTTTGGAGCCCTCGAAAATAGTCTGTCACACTTTCCATTGTTTCCCCATTTATCCACCATGAAGTGATGGGACCAGATGTCATGATCTTAGTTTTCTGAATGTTGAGTTTTAAGCCAACTTTTTCATTCTCCACTTTCACTTTCATCAAGAGGCTCTTTAATTCTTCTTCAATTTCTGCCATAAGTGTGGTGTCATCTGCATGTCTGAGGTTATTGATATTTCTCCCGGCAATCTTGATTCCAGCTTGTGCTTCATCCAGTCCAGCATTTCACATGATGTACTCTGCATATAAGTTAAATAAACAGGGTTACAATATACAGTCTTGATGTACTCCTTTCCCGATTTGGAACCAGTCTGTTGTTCCATGTCCAGTTCTAACAGTTGCTTCTTAACCTGCATACAGATTTCTCAGGAGGCAGGTAAGGTGGTCTCTTATTACCATCTCTTGAAGAATTTTCCACAGTTTGTTGTGATCTACACAGTCAAAGGCTTTGGCATAGTCAATAAAGCAGAAGTAGATGTTTTTCTGGAACTCCCTTGCTTTTTTGATGATTCAACAGATGTTGGCAATTTGATCTCTGGTTCTGTTGCCTTTTCTAAATCCAGTTTGAACATCAGGTAGTTCATGGTTCACATATTGTTGAAGTCTGGCTTGCAGAATTTTGAGCATTATCTTGTTTTGTGTGAGGTGAGTGCAATTGTGCGGTAGTTTGAGCATTCTTTGGCATTACCTTTCTTTGGGACTGGAATAAAAACTGACCTTTTCTAGTCCTGTGGCCTCTGCTGAGTTTTCCAAATTTGCTGGCATATTGAGTGCAGCACTTTCACAGCATCATCTTTTAGGATTTGAAATAGCTCAACTGGAATTCCATCACCTCCACTAGCTTTGTTCGTAGTGATGCTTTCTAAGGCCCACTTGACTTCACATTCCAGGATGTCTGGCTCTAGGTGAGTGATCATGCTATTGTGATTATCTGGGTCGTGAAGATCTTTTCTGTATAGTTCTTCTGTGTATTCTTGCCATCTCTTCTTAGTATCTTCTGCTTCTGTTAGGTCCATACCATTTCTGTCCTTTATCGAGCCCATCTTTGCATGAAATGTTCCCTTGGTATCTCTGATTTTCTTGAAGAGATCTCTAGTCTTTCCCATTCTGTTGTTTTCCTCTATTTCTTTGCAATGATCACTTAGGAAGGCTTTATTATCTCTCCTTGCTATTCTTTGGAACTCTGCATTCAGATGCTTATGTCTTTCCTTTTCTCCCTTGCCTTTCATTTCTCTTCTTTTCACAGCTATTTGTAAAACCTCCTAAGAAAACCATTTTGCCTTTCTTTTTCTTGGGGATGGACTTGATCCCCATCTCCTGTACAATGTCACGAACCTCCATCCATAGTTCTTCAGGCATGCTATCAGATCTAATCCCTTGAATGTATTTGTCACTTCCACTGTATAATCATAAGTGATTTGATTTAGGTCATGTCTGGATGGCCTAGTGGTTTTCCCTACTTTCATCAATTTAAGTCTGAGTGTGGCAATGAGTTCATGATCTGAGCCACAGTCAGCTCCTGGTCTTGTTGTTGTTGACTGCATAGAGCTTCTCCATCTTTGGCTACAAAGAATATAATCAATCTGATTACGGTATTGACCATCAGGTGATGTTCATATGTAAAGTCTTCTCTAGTGTTGTTGGAAGAGGGTGTTTGCTATGACCAGTGCATTCTCTTGTCAAAATTCTATTAGCCCTTGCCCTACTTCATTCTGTACTCCAAGGCCAAATTTGCCTGTTACTCCAGCTATTTCTTGACTTCCTACTTTTGTATTCCAGTCCCCTATAATGAGAAGGACATCTTTTAAGGACATTTCTTATAAGGGATTCTTGCCCACAGTAGTAGATATAATGGTCATCTGAGTTAAATTCACCCATTCCAGTCCATTTTAGTTTGCTGATTCCTAAAATGTTGATGTTCACTCTTGCCATCTCCTTTTTGACCACTTCCAATTCTCCTTGATTCATGGACCTAACATTCCAGGTTCCTATGCAGTACTGTTCTTTACAGCATTGGACTTTACTTCCATCACCCATCACATCCACAACTGTGTGTTGCTTTTGCTTTGGCTCCATCTCTTTATTCTCTCTAGGGGAGAACTCTCCACCCTGGGGAGTTCATCATTCATTGTCCTATCTTTTTGCCTTCTCATACTGTTCATGGGGTTCTCAAGGCAAGAATACTGAAGTGGTTTGCCATTCCCTTCTCCAGTGGACCACGTTTTGTCAGAACTCTCCACCATGACCTGTCTGTCTTGGGTGGCCCTACATGGCATGGCTCATAGTTTCATTGAGTTAGACAAGGCTGTGGTCCATGTGATCAGATTGTTTAGTTTTCTGAGACTGTGGTTTTCAGTCTGTCTGCCCTCTGATGGACGATAAGAGGCTCATGGAAGCTTCCTGATGGGAGAGACTGACTGTGGAGGAAACTGGGTCTTGTTCTTATGGGCAGGGCCATGCTCAGTACATCTTTAATACAATTTTCTGTTGATGGGTGAGGCTGTGTTTCCTCCCTGTTATTTCACCTGAGGCCAAACTATGGTGGAGGTAATGAAGATAATGGCAACCTCTTGCAAAAGTCCCATGCATGCGCTGCTACACTCTGTATCTCCAACCCTGCAGCAGGCCACTGCTGACCCATGCCTCTGGCCAGAGACTCCTGGGCATTCAAGGGCAAGTCTGGGTCTATTTCTTGTGGGGCCACTGCTCCTTTCTCCTGGGTTCTGGTGCCCACCAGGTTCTGTTTGTGCCCTTCAAGAGTCTGTTCCCCCAGTCCTGTGTAAGTTCTGGTGGCTCTATGGTGGGGTTAATGGTGACCTCCTCTAAGAGGGCTTATGCCACACCCAGGTCTACTGCACCCAGAGCCCCTGCCCCTGCAGCAGTCCACTGCTGACCTGTACCTCCTCTGGAGACACTCCAACACAGTTCTGTCTTATTCTCTGTGGGGCTCTGGGTTGTGGTACACACAAGGTATGTTTGAGCCCTCTGAGCATCTCTGCCAGTTATTGGGTTTAATTCTAAATGTGATTTTGCCCTTCCTACCATCTTGCTGGGGCTTCTCCTTTGCCCTTGGATGTGGGGTATCTCCTCAAAATCTCTCCAGCTCCACGCAGCCACCACTCCCATGCTGTGCAGCTGCTGCTCCAGTGCCTACCGTCTTGCTGGGGTTTCTCTTCCCTTGGATGTGGGGTGTCTCCTCACAGTCGCTCCAGTGCTGCACAGTATACTCAGTATCTTGTACTAACCTATAAAGGAAAAGAATCTGAAACAGACTATATATATGTGTGTATATATATATCTGCATCACTTGGCCGTATGCCTGAAACTAACACAACATTGTAAATCAACTATATTTCAATAAAAATTTTAAAACATATAGGGTCTTCAAATAATCATAGACTATTTGCTTAAATGTCACATACTTGATGGTTATGAGTCGTGGATACCAAGTTTTGCTTCCCTCTTAGAATAGTACAAAGATTCTGGAATCAGGCCAGGACTCATCTGCTACTGCTTGTGTGACTTGGGACACAAGCCCCAAGTTGTGCTTGGCTTTTTTAGCTTTTAGTTTCCTCATGTGCACCTACTCCATAAGGTTGTGAGGATTAAATGGAGCTAAGCACACAGAACCTGGCCCACTGGCTAAGACGCAACCCAGTGTACCTTGAAATGGAATGGTCAATATAAGTCTAGAGGTCTATGAGAGCAAAGAGGTGTCTTAGACACCCTTGAAAGGTCACTCACAAACCTTGCTGTGACCTCAGTTGTGGGGAGATGGGAGAAAGAAAGGTGGGACCGGAAAGCACCAGTGGAAGAAGCAGAGAGGGAGTTGGGCAGAGCAGCAGGGAAACAACTCGTCATTAGACTGTAAGCATCAGGACAGTGGAAACCAGGAATGCTTTATGTCTGTGTCCCCTGAATAGGCTGAGTACTTGAGCACAGTAGATGCTCAGTGTCTGTGAAACCGAACAGAAATAATTGAACTGAAAGGATCTGGAAGTCTCCCAGAACTGGAGTCAATGCAAAGGGAAAACAGAACAATTCTGTTGCCAGAGCATCAGCCTGACGCTGGGAACACTGAGTCACAATCACAGATGTTGTTGGGGTCATTTCTGAGGTGAGTCACAAGTAATTTCTTAATAATAATAAAGTATGGCACTTTCTAAATGACGTGTTGTTTCACAGATTAGAGCAGATTCAAGGTTATCACTATAGCAATGATGTAGTCCAATATGCTTTGTTGAGTGCATTCACTTGTGGGGCATTGCACACACGTACATGCTGATGGCAGAATAGGTCAAGGTAAATAAGAAAAAACAAAAACAAATGAGAGCTACTGACTCAGACTGGAGGCGAGGTGGGCCCGATTTGATTTCCATTGTGAACCAGAGAAAATCAATCTCTTTCTTCCCTTTTTCCCCTAAGGACCCAGGGTAGGTGATGCTGCCTTTACAGGAAATATCAAAGAAGTGACATTTGAAAGGTTTATTTTAAAAATATAAAAACTGAAACCATATCATTCAATTTGCTTAGCATGTTAGACATTATAAATGCTTTCATATAAATCATTACTTAGAGGATCAACTTGGCTGAAGTGGTTGAAGGCCCACTATGACAGTAAACAGTGTAAACACTGCAAGTGTCACTCAGTCATGTCCAACTCTTTGAGACCCCATGGACTGTAGCCTATCAGGCTCCTCTGTCCGTGTGATTCTCCAGGGAACAATACTAGAGTTGGTTGCCATGCCCTCCTCCAGGGGATCTTCCCAACCCAGGGATCAAACCCAAGTCTCCTGCATTGCAGGCAGACTGTTTGCCATCTGAGCCACCAGGGACATTGTTTAAATGGGAATCTGAGAGATGAGGTCTTTATCCATGGAATACGTACCAACTTTGTGTTAGGGATTTCATGATCCACATCTTTTCAACAACTCATCCCACATCCAGACACATTCCAAAAATGTAAGGGAGGGAAGGAGGGATGAAGGAGGGTAGGAAGGGGAATGTTTTTCTTTTGTTTGTCTTGACAAGCAAGCAATATGGGGGACAGTGGTATATCTTTTGGGTTCCAGTTTGGCCTCCAGTCTCACAGGGCAGAGAAGCTTAGTTAGAGGCTTATCATGGAGACCTGAAATTCACAATCAAGATCACATCACTATCATAAGGCCTTCTCCCTGTTCTCCCCATTGAGACTCCTATGGGCCACACTGGCCCAACACCGGCCCCAGCAGAGGCTGGTTCCAAATTCCCTGCCACCATCGGTTGTTTATCACACCTAGACATGTCCTATGACTTCAAACAATGACATTTACAATTGGCTGCTCTGCTTCGCTATGTAATTATGCAGACTATACGTTTATGGGTAAAAGGAAATGTGCCTCTATATACAATCACTGATTTACAAAAATATAGCTGAAATCTTGATTCCTAGTTTAGTGAACATAATTTATTCTGATACCTTTATCCCATAACAGAAGGGTAACTATGCCAAAGCATTTGACTGTGTGGATCACAATAAACTGTGGAAAATTCTTCAAGAGATGGGAATACCAGACCACCTGACCTGCCTCTTGAGAAACCTATATGCAGGTCAGGAAGCAACAGTTAGAATGGACAGGGAACAACAGACTGGTTCCAAATAGGAAAAGGAGTACGTCAAGGCTGTATATTGTCACCCTGCTTATTTAACTTATATGCAGAGTACATCATGAGAAACGCTGGGCTGGAGGAAGCACAAGCTAGAATCAAGATTGCCAGGAGAAATATCAATAACCTCAGATATGCAGATGACACCACCCTTAAGGCAGAAAGTGAAGAGGAACTAAAAAGCCTCTTGATGAGAGTGAAAGAGGATAGTGAAAAAGTTGGCTTAAAGCTCAACATTCAGAAAATGAAGATCATGGCATTTGGTCCCATCACTTCATGGGAAATAGATGGGGAAACAGTGGCTAACTTTATATATTTTTGGGCTCCAAAATCACTGCAGATGGTGATTTCAGCCATGAAATTAAAAGATGCTTATTCCTTGGAAGAAAAGTTATGACCAACCTAGATAGCATATTGAAAAGCAAAGACATTAGTTTGCCAACAAAGGTCTATCTAGTCAAGGCTATGGTTTTTCCAGTGGTCATGTATGGATGTGAGAGTTGGACTATGAAGAAAGCTGAGCGCCGAAGAATTGATGCTTTTGAACTGTGCTGTTGGAGAAGACTCCTGAGAGTCCCTTGGACTGCAAGGAGATCCAACCAGTCCATTCTGAAGGAGATCAGCCCTGGGTGGTCTTTGGAAGGAATGATGCTAAAGCTGAAACTCCAGTACTTTGGCCACCTCATGGGAAGAGTTGACTCATTGGAAAAGACTCTGATGCTGGGAGGGATTGGGGGCAGGAGGAGAAGGGGACAACAGAGGATGAGATGGCTGGATGGCATCACTGACTCGATGGACCTGAGTCTGAGTGAACTCCAGGAGTTGGTGATGGACAGGGAGGCCTGGCGTGCTGCGATTCATGGGGTCGCAAAGAGTCGGACATGACTAAGTGACTGAACTGAACTGAACTGAACTGAAACATCTTGAGGTCATTGATCATCTCTCATTGCTTTTTTTTACAATGCTGTGGCCAATGCTAGGCATGTAATAATAACTGGTATTAACTAAATATGTCAGCAAATTTGGAAAACTCCACAGTGGCCACAGGACTAGAAAAGGTCAGTTTTCATTCCAATCTTAAAAAAGGACAATGACAAAGAATGTTGAAACTACCATACAATTGCCCTCATTTCACATGCTAGCAAGGCAATGCTCAAAATCCTTCAAGCTAGGCTTCAACAGTACGTAAACCGAGAACCAATACTTTGGCCACCTGATGCGAAGAACTAACTCATTGGAAAAGACCCTGATGCTGGGAAAGATTGAAGGAAGGAGGAGAAGTGGAGGACAGAGGATGAGATAGTTCGATGGCATCACCAACTCAATGGACATGAGTTTGAGCAAGTTCCGGGAGTTGGTGATGGACAGGGAAGCCTGGCATGTTGCAGTCCTTGGGGTCACAAAAAGTTGGCCATGACTGAGCGATTGAACTGAACTGAACTGAACCAAGAACTTCCAGATATACAAGCAGAATTTAGAAAAGGCAGAGGAACCAGAGATCAAATTGCCAACATTCGCTGGATCATAGAAAAAGCAAGAGAGTTTCAGTGGAATTCCTGAAAAACATCTACTTCTGCTTGACTATGCCAAATCCTTTGACTGTGCGTATCACAACAAACTGTGGAAAATTCTTAAAGAGATTGGAATACCAGACCACCTTGCCTGTCTCCTGAGAAACCTGTATACAGGTCAAGAAGCAACAGTTAGAACCCGATATGGAACAGCTGAGTGGTTCAGAATTGGGAAAGGAGTACGTCAAGACTGTATATTGTCACCTTGCTTATTTAACTTACAATGCAGAGTATATCATGGGAAATGCCAGGCTGAATGAATCACAAGCTGAAATCAAGACTGCCAGGAGAAATATCAACAACCTCAGATATGCAGATGATACCACCCTTATGGCAGAAAAAGAAGAGGGACTAAAGAGCTTCTTGCTGAGGGTGAAAGAGGAGAGTGAAAAAGCTGGCTTTAATACTCAGCATAAGAAAACTAAGATCATGGCATCTGGTCCCTTCACTTCATTGCAAATAGAAGGGGAAAAGTGGAAGCAGTGACAGATTTTATTTTCTTGGGCTCCAAAATCACTGTGGATGGTAACTGCAGCCATGAAATTAAAAGATGCTAGCTCCTTAGAAGGAAAGCTATGATAAACCTAGAATGCATATTAAGAAAGCAGAGACATCACTCAGCTGACAAAGGTCCATCTAGTCAAAGCTATGGTTTTTCCAGTAGTCATGTACAGATCTGAGAGTTGGAAAAGAAGCCTGAGTACCAAAGAATTGATGTTTTGAACTGTGGCTCTGGAGAAGATTTTTGAGAGTCCCTTGGACAGCAAGGAAATCAAACTAATCAATTTGAAAGGAAATCAACCTTAAATATTCACTGGAAGGACTGATGCTTAAGCTGAAGCTCCAGTGCTTTGGCCACCTGATGTGAACAGTTGATCATTGGAAAAGACCCTGATTCTGGGAAAGAATGAAGGCAAAAGGAGAAGGGCATGGCAGAGGATGAGATGGTTAGATGGCATCACTGACTCAGGAGAATCTGAGCAAACTCCAGGAGATAGTGGAAGACAAGGAGCCTGGCATGCTGCAGTCCATGGGATCGCAAAGAGTAAGACACGACTTAGCAATGGAACAGCAAACAACCACAAAAATTAACTCAAAAGAGTTAGCTACAGGAATATTGGCCTTGTTTGATTTTATTCACTTCTTGTTGCTAAGTTTTTGTTGCAGTTATTATTATTGTTCTTTTAAGGTTATTTTTCTGTCCAAGCACTATCCTTTAATGAGGATACCCAGAAATGAAATGTTAGAATGGCTACTCAGTAAAAATAAATAAATAGGCAAGTAAAGTCCAGGGAGGCTGTACTTAACACTGCTGTACTGTACACTTAAAAATGGTTAAATGGTAAACTGTGTTATGTGTTTTTTTACCTCAATAAAAAAAATCCTAGGCAGGCTGAACCCATAAGTCTCACTTCTTGCACGTGCTACAGGGTGGCACAGGGCACTGTTCACAAGGGGCAATTACACAGCCATAACCCTCTTATCCAGTAATATATTTACAATGGATCCTTTGTAGCAGTAGATCAAAGAACAGCTTTTATTGACCCATATCCATATTTACTGTACAGCATATTAGCACAAACACACACCCAGAGACCAGCTTCAGTTTCCTCTTACCACACCAGCTCTCTAAAGAGAAATAAATTTTCTGTCTTAAAACAGTTTTGCAAAGAGGAACTTCTGAAAAGCAAGCATCTGTCACTGAGGTTAACAGGACTCAACTTGAAAAATGACCCTTTGGCTCATGAGAAAACATAACTCTCTCCGAAACTACTAGGAGTGAGGAGGGGTGGGAGTGGGGAGACAAACAGTGGGAGTATGGAGAACATGATGAATGAAGCAAACAGAAGGACACACATATGTGTGTGTGTGTAGCCCTGTGCACAAAACGCCCATTATTTATATGCTTTCATTTCCAAAGGTCCAGATAATGTTAGGTAAAAGTGTAACTTATGACTCAGTCAGGGCAATACTTTTGCTGTGATAAATCAATGTTAGCTAAGTCAATTAGGGTGGGGGTGACAAAAAAAAAAAAAAAAAGATGATAAGCAGCAAACACATTTGTTCAGCGGAAAGACAGAATAAGGTAGTTCTCACTTTGAAGAACTGAGTTCAGAGGTTTCAAAGGGCACACAGGAAATGCTCCAACAGCAAAAACTGTGCCCTGAGCGTCATTCCAGCAAACTCTCAGCCCCCCTCACAGCTTTATCTGATTGCCTGATTCTCTATCTCCAGATCCAAGGCACCTACAAAGAAAAAGGACTTTGTGATAAAATCAAGAGCTCAGGGCTTCGATCACCTTTCTGGTCACTGCAGACCCGGACATGTTAAGATGAGATTGTCAGATGGTCAGAATCTGGTAGATTCTCCTGAGTTATTGGAATCTTGGTGTTTTGTTGGTTTCTGGTTCTGAAAGTACTTACATACACAGTGACTGTTTTCGTCACAGATATAACAAGTTGACTACCAGAAAGGAAAAGGACATAGAGCTCTGAATCAGGCCTGTAAAACATTACAAATTCATCTCTGGCTCTTAAAAATATCTACAAGGTAGTATTTTGGTGACAATGAATATGTACTGAGCCTTGGGTACCCCTTGGGCCAAAGGAGGAGAAAATCAGGCATTTAGGGAAAAATCAGGCATTTAGCAAAATACATTTTGCTTTTTTTTTTTTTTTTGGAAGTGCTTTTTTTTTTTTTTTTTTAAGACACCAATTGAAGAAGCTATAAATTAAATTTGGAAGATCAAATTGTGAATGCTACTATTCCCCAACAGCAAATAGTATCCACAGAACAGAGGGGTGGAATTGAATGGAAAGTCTTCATGGAAGAAAAGCAATATTCTTTTCTTTCTGCTACTCTGTGCTCCCCCCTCCAAATGGCAACCCACTTCAATATTCTGTCTGGGAAAATCCCATGGACAGAGGAGCCTGGCGGGCTACAGTTCATAGGGTCGCAAAGAGTCAGACATGACTGAGCTTACACATACCCAGGTACTCTGTGGTTCACTCTCATTGTGTGGGTTTTGGGGCCCATGGTTAGAAAAGAGTGTATACTTTGAGAATAACAGCAAAATGGTTAGCATGAAAGACATTTTGTGGGAAAAGAGAATATATTAAATGTATATCAGCTTTGAGAATCAACTACTACAAGTTAACATGGAAAGGTTTCACAGAAAATTGTTTCTGTCAGGGGAGATGATGCCCAAGCTTTCAAACATCCTGGCTGTATAAATCTTGAGGTGAAATCAATGTAGACACCACAGATAATTCACAGGAAGTAGTTTGTAACCATAATTGGATTTTTTCATGAATGTTTTCTTAAAGAAAAACCATAGAAAATTAAGTTAGTCATAGAATAGCTGGATACTGTGATAAACATATACCCTTCAGAAATGTTCCCAATATAAGATCTTGCTGCTCTCTGTATATCTCTTTAGCTGTTGAAAAATAACTCTTCTTTACAACTTATTTGTTAGGCATTGCAAAACTCAAAATACACACTTTTGGTAAGAGGCCACAGACCATAAAGAGAGAAAAAAGTTTTTTATAACAATGCTGTGGTTTATCATGTGCTACACAGAACCAGGGGGCTTCCCAGGTGGCTCAGACAGTAAAGCATCTGCCTGCAATGCAAAGACACAAGAAGCTGGGTTTGATCCCTGGGTCAAGAAGATCCCCTGGAGGAGGAAATGGCAACTTATTCTAGCATTCTTGCCTTGAGAATCCCAGGCTACAGTCCATGGGGATTGCAAAGAGTCAGACACAACTGAGCAACTAACACTTTTACTTTCATACAGAACCAGAGTGAATCTCCCTTTTTTGATTTACAGAATTAAATTGCAAACATAAAATTTAAACAATTCAAACAACAGCCCCCTTGATGATTCCTCTCTTTGCTATTCTCTGCTTGGTTTCACGGGGAGACTAGCCTAGTGCCTCCCTCTGATACCTCAGGAGTCCTTGCTGCTGCTGCTGCTGCTAAGTCGCTTCAGTCGTGTCCAACTCTGTGCGACCCCATAGACAGCAGCCCATCAGCTCCCCCGTCCCTGGGATTCTCCAGGTAAGAACACTGGAGTGGGTTGCCATTTCCTTCTCCAATGCGTGAAAGTGAAAAGTGAAAGTGAAGTCGCTCAGGCCTCTGTTATTAGCTCTGAAGGCATGGAATGGAGAAGTCATTTTCTTTCATTGACCATGACTTTATAGTCAGTGGTCTATAGCCACTCTCTCTAAGCAGGCTCATGTGGGAGAAAGGAAAAATGAATTTTCCAGAATAATGGGAAAGTCTGAATCCAGGGAATTTTCCTGGACTTCTGGGACTCAGTAAGGCAACACTCAAAGGTACAAAGCAGCAGCCCTCAGGGCAACAAACTTTAAACACATGGCCATGTGGATCTTACTAGCTGTCTTCCAGAATAAGTAACATGTTAGAGGAGCCTCTATGGAGATCTCTAATTGATACTCAGCCAGCACAATGTTAAACCATATGTTTAATAGAAATAGGGGGAAAGAAATCCAATAACTCATTTCCTAAGCAATCAAACAAAGTCAAGCAAAAGAATACTAATGGTGGTATAGCTGAGGAAAACTTCCTCTACCCTCTTAGGTTCAGTTCTTGGGGACTATGAATTAAATGACAAATGTCAGATTAACAGAACAGGCATGTTTCTTTATTGACGGCAATATTTTTATGTGCACAGGGGCTTCACAGAAAAGAAGTGAAACCCAAAGCCAATGAGAACTTTTAACAAAGGGCAATAAATTGTGGAGATGTAATTAAACAAAGGAAAAGGGATCTGGGCTCCTAGGGGCAGTAAATTGTGGGAAGGTGAGTAGGAAATGTATGCTAGATAAGGGTTGTTCAGTAGAATTTGTTATGCAGACTCAAATTGTTCTCTGATAAGAGTCTTGTCCTCTTCCTGGTATGGGAGAGGAGGATATCTTTACAAATAGAAGTTTATGTCCCTTTTACCATAGGAAATGAAATTTATGCCCTGCTTTTAGGCAGAAAGGGGGAGTTATTCCTGTGTCTGCTGCTTCTCAATTGCCTTCAGCTCAAAATAATCTTTATATCAAAATGACATATTTTAGGGTAGCATGTTCTAGGGTAGCATCCCCTTCATTCTATGCCTGCAAGGCAATCGATTTTATCTTTCCTTTGCAGATAGTAGAGAACAACAGGACACAGGAACCAATGAGAAATTCCCAAGGCTTTGTAGCACAGGAGTGGGTCCATATCACATTGCTCCTTTCTCCATCAGTCTCTTTTTACAATGTAAGATACTAGACTTTGACTCTTTCTTCATCCCATTTCAACATGTAGCTTTGGGGCAATAGGGGCAGCTGTGGTCTACAGGTAACTCTTGATCAAGGACCCTCTTTTTCATGCCCTTCCTGGAACGCTTCCTCCTTGGCTCCCATCTCTGCTTTGGGCTCCCCCAGGCCTCTTGAGTCTTCTACTCAAATGAGGGAAGCTGGCCTCATTTACCACAGCCTCTGGATTCTCTAGGCTATGCTAGAATTCACTTCCTTATTCCAGTAATACAAGTATTTTAACGCCCTGCAAAACTGAAGGGGATCAGAATATGATACCCAAATTATGCCACTTGGCATGTGCTAAGTGGCTTCAGTTGTGTCTGAATCTTTGCAACCCCATGGACTATAGTCCACCAGGTTCCTCTGTCCATGGGCTTCTCCAGGCAAGAATACTGGAGTGGGTTGCCATTTCCTTCTCCAGAGGATCTTCCTGACCCAGGGATCAAACCCATGTCTCCTGCATCTTCTGTATTGGCAGGTGGATTCTTTACCACTAGCACTACCTGGGAAGGCATAAGGATTATTTTGAACTGAAGGCAATTGAGAAGGCAATTCCCATACCAGGAAGAGGATAATAACACATCACTGAGACAGAGAAGGTAGAGGATAATAACACATCACTGAGACAGAGAAGGTAAGAGCATGAGTCTGCATAAGCAAACCTATTAAGTAGCTTTTGTCTGTCATTAATTTCCCCCACACATTTCCTAGTCACCTTCCCACAATTTATTGCCCCTGAAAGCCCACCCCCTTTCCTTTGTCTAGTCACTTTTCCACAATTTATTACCTTTTGTTAAAATGGTATATAAGCACTCAAGTCCAATAATGTTTTGGGATTTCAATTCTTTTCTGTGAAGCTCCCATGAATGTAAAAACATTAACAGTTTAATTCACAGGTCCTATCTATAGAACAGAAGAGGATAGGGTAAAATCTTTTTCCCCTAAATTACTATCTGTCTTACTGTCTGTCCAGTTGATAAATATGTTTTGACTGACAGACTGCCAGGAGAGTCTACATGTACCAGAGCCTGTGACAGGTAAGAGCTTTCAGCTCAGAGGCAGCTGTGCCATGCTCACATAACAGAGCTTGACAGAAAGTCTTAATGACTACTCACAAACGGAAAGTGCAAAGGGACACAGCTTCTCTTTAGAGAGCTCTAAGATACCATCAATCTCTGTCCCAGCCCAGGGTAAAAAGTGCCTCAAGCACTGAGTGGGGAATGCAGGGGCAAAATGGGTAATGAGTCAGAAAGGAATGTCTCCTAACCCACACTCACATACCTGCATGCCAATGTGAAGAGAGCCCTGCATAAATTCCTTTACACATATTAGGGTCTCACACACACTTCTGAGGGCAATTTTTTCATGTGAGAGTCTGCTCTGTGTTCTACAGAACAGTAGGTAGGTCTTTTGGTATTTGCAAAAATAGTAGGTATTTTTTTGGTAAAAAAAGTAGGTAAAAGCAAAACAGTAGGTATTTGCTTTTGGATGGAGCTCCGCAGAAGTATGCTGTCACTGTGACATCTTTTTTCTCTCATACTTTCTTGATATTATCAGCCTTCACTTTCTTCATTAGATAATAGAGTGAAATTCATGCAGTGGCCCCAGAATCACTGCCCCAGAGGAAAATGGGAAGAGAGGGTAGTCAATCAAAGCCTGGCCTACTGGCTTTGGTGTTTTTAGTTGCTGATCTTTAAATACATGAGCCTAGAACAATATTTCTCAAATTTGAAAACAGATGCTTTTTAGAGTCAATTTCTCATGCAACAATATAAAGATAAGACATTAAATCCAGGAATGATAAATAATTCTCCAATATGGCTTTGGTTTGAATCTTCACTTAGAGACAGGTTTAGGGAAAACAGCTCCATCTAAAGAACCCATATTTCCATCTATTACTTTAGATATCAGGTCAGAGTTAGTACTTTCAGAAAGCTTGACAGACCTCTTTAATGCAATGAGGAGTAGGGGAGTGGGGCAGGGAGGAAAACATACTTTCTAAGCAGTAAAATTCAAGATATCCCATGATTCAATGGGTCACTTTGGAGACTCTCAGCAAAATAAACTCAGAATGGCCACCAGTATTAAGGCATCTGTTAGTCAAAAAAGCTGCAGAGCAAGTGGGTTCTCTGTCCCAAATTCCCATTTCTTCATGGTTTCTCTTTAGTGTGAGAAGTGTGACAGAGAGCAAGACGCCATGGGCAAGGCAGCATCTTCATCATCGTTCTTACCTTGCCAAGGAACAAACCAACCAGGATTCTACACATCTTTATGTAACAAAGAAATAAAGGAAGGTAGAAAATTGTGGAAGATGGAAATCAACTTTGGCCAAAGGTTCTCAAGCCCACCTCACTCTTTGGTTTAAAAAAGGTATGTATAAGGGGTTTTTTTGTGTGTGGGGGGCGGGGTGGGGAGTTCAGTTCAGTTCAGTCGTTCAGTCGTATCCGACTCTTTGCAACCCCATGAATCGCAGCACGCCAGGCCTCCCTGTCCATCACCAACTCCCGGAGTTCACTCAGACTCATGTCCATCCAATCAGTGATGCCATCTAGCCATCTCATCCTCTGTTGTCCCCTTCTCCTCCTGCCCCCAATCCCCTCCAGCATCAGAGTCTTTTCCAATGAGTCAACTCTTTTCATGAGGTGGCCAAAGTACTGGAGTTTCAGCTTCAGCATCATTCCCTCCAAAGAAATCCCAGGGCTGATCTCCTTCAGAATGGACTGAGTGGAGCACAAAAGCAGGACAGGGGTTAAGAAGCAAGCAGATAGAGGGGATACTTCTTTTAAGGTAATATGTAGAAAGCAAAATTTCATGCCTTTTAGAGAAAATTCATACTTCAATGGAAAACTCTTTACTTTCTACAGCTCTTGCTTCCTGTGCATGCTAAGTTGCTTCAGTCATGTCTGACTCTTTGAGACCCTATGGACTCTGGCCGGCCAGGCTCCTCTGTCCATGAGATTCTCCAGGCAAGAATACTGGAGTGGGTTGCCATCCTCCAGGGGATCTTCCTGGCCCAGGGATCTAACTCATGTCTCGTACGGCTCCTGCACTGGCAGGTGGGTTCTTTACCACTGGTGCCACCTGGGAAGCCCCCTAGCTTCCTACAGGAGCTATTTTATAACTCTGTAAGTTGTAGGGAAGGGATCAGTCAGTTTAGTCGCTCATAACTGAGCGACTTCACTTTCACTTTTCACTTTCATGCACTGGAGAAGGAAATGGCAACCCACTCCAGTGTTCTTGCCTGGAGAATCCCAGGGATGGGGGGCCTGGTGGGCCGTCGTCCATGGGGTCGCACAGAGTCGGACACGACTGAAGCGACTTAGCAGCAGCAGTAGCAGCATGTCTGACTGTTTGTGACCCCATGGACTGCAGCATGCCAGGCTTCCCTGTCCATCACCAACTCCCGGAGCTTGCTCAAACTCATGTCCATTGAGTCGCTGATGCCATCCAACCATCTCATCCTATGTTGTCTCCTTCTTCTCCCGCCTTCAATCTTTCCCAGCATCAGGGTCTTTTCCAGTGAGTCAGTTCTTCCCATCAGGTGGCCAAAGTATTGGAGTTTCAGCTTCAACATCAGTCCTTCCAATGAATATTCAGGACTGATTTCCTTTACGATGGACTGGTTGGATCTCCTTGCAGTCCAAGGGACTCTCAAGAGTCTTCTTCAACACCACAGTTCAAAAGTATCAATTCTTCAGTGCTCAGCTTTCTTTATAGTCCAACTCTCACATCCATACATGACTACTGGAAAACCATAGCTGTAATTTCTGTCCTGTCCTGTTCAACTGGCTTCCTTAGGTTGTGGGGGGGAGGGTTACTGCCATTTGTAATTCATTTCAACATTCTTTACTCCCTATAAATCTGGGCTGCTTTTTAAAATCAGTTATAACATGTGCCTGGTTCCCTCAGTAAAATCTTTAACACATTTATTTTTATGTCTATATGAGGGGGTCATGATTTTACCTTTCTTGTTACAAATTTTCTTCTAACACCCTTGTAAGACTTCTTCCTTGGGGAGCAGCAGAAGGAAACATGCTGGAGGCCTTCAGGCTGCAGGAAGCTAGTACTGGATCATCTGATCTACAGATAAGGGGAGCAAACTCGCTCTTCTCAGGGGACAGACCCTTTCTCCTCTCAAAGCTTGCAGGTTCATACCACCATCCAGTATTCTTGTCTGGGAAATCCCATGGACAGGGGAGCCTGGTGGGCTACAGTTCATGGGGTCGCAAAGAGTTGGACACGACTGAGTACACATGCATTCACAAGACCACCATCCACAACATGCATTTGGTCACCTTTTGGGAGACGGCATCCTTCCCATTTTTGAAGGCATTACTTCTGGCTTGTCTCTCCACTTGCAGGTTTCCCACACTCTCCATTTGCAGATCTCTGCGTGGGAGAGCTACAGTTTCACCCAGTGGGCAGGGTTGGGTTTCTGTTAGCTGGCCTGCAACCCCCTGCGTTCTGCCAACACACAATGATCAGTAGCATTCCTGAAATTCCTGACATAGCAGAGAAGCCAGGCTTGGTCCTGCGAATGCCCTTGAACTGTGGTTCTGAACCTAATGGGGTATTTATCTTTTATTCACAGCCAGAGGTTAGGACCTATTTATGTAAATCCTCTACCAAGGGTCAATTCATCTTGACCCCCCTGGTTTTCATTTCTCTAATTGTCACAGGTATTTTTTAGACCCCTTGGAAACTCTTCATTCAGTGAAAAGCTGCAGGGTCAGTAAGAATTCGGTTACAAAGGGAAGGGGTGGAGGGCTGAAAGAGTTGAGGAGGCTTCCTCTGAAGTGTTCTAAGAAGATTTCAGAGGCCACCCAGTTGACAAAGTAAAAACAGCAATGACCTTATGCACCCTGTTTTATTCACAGAAAGTATGCTTTCTTGAAATGGTATCTTCACCTAAGAAGTTGCTTAAAGCACACATTGTCCAATTTCAGTTTCCTAGAGCACGTATTGTCCAGTCTCAGTGGTGGTAAGGGGTTAGGAAGCGAGCTATTAGAATGGAGGGCCTCTGGGCGGGCACTGGCTCTGCAGATAATTGTTCCCAATTAATGGACCCCAGCACCCTCCCAGCTTTGCATTTTAAAAGGGGGCCCCAGAATGGTGAGAAAATACTTGATTCTTAAGAACTGACCCAGGTTACAGGGATTTCAGGCAACATGGGAAACCTGCAGGGGAGATATTTAGAGGTCAGCAGGTCTTTGGGGGGTCCTCAAAGCATTCTTGATTGAGAGCCTTGTGCTCCAACTTCTAACTCCCAGGAATGAAGATTTGAAGGAAGGAATCACATGGAAAACAGCCCAACTGTTTTAACATCCTTGGAGGAGAACTTCTCTTTTCACTAACTGGATCTTCAACTTCTATACTTTAAGCCTGTTGATTTTTTTTTTTTTTTTTCATTTTCAATCAAGAGGTGGTGGAGAGAATCCAATCTTAAAAAAAAACAAAAAACCTTTTCATTATTTTCTGTCAACATTTTATTATGAAAAAAGTCAAATGTAAAGGAAAGTTGAACTTTCCTTTGTACTATGTCATAATACTATGACCATCCCATATACTCACACTATTTAAATTCAACAGATGATAACCTTTTGGTATATTTGCTTTATCTATATACACAGTATATATACATATTTGTTTTATGTTTGTATATACTTTTTTTTTTATTTTTTTCTTTTCTTTTTTTTTAACTTCTTTTTTTTCTTTCTTTTTTTTTTTAATTTTTAATTTAATAATTTTAAAACATGTGTTCCCCATCCTGAACCCTCCTCCCTCCTCCCTCCCCATACCATCCCTCTGGGTCGTCCCAGTGCACCAGCCCCAAGCATCCAGCATCGTGCATTGAACCTGGACTGGCATCTCGTTTCATACATGACATTTCACATGTTTCAATGCCATTCTCCCAAATCTTCCCACCCTCTCCCTCTCCCACAGAGTCCATAAGCCTGTTCTATACATCAGTGTCTCTTTTGCTGTCTCGTATACAGGGTTATCGTTACCATCTTTCTAAATTCCATATATATGCGTTAGTATACTGTATTGGTGTTTTTCCTTCTGGCTTACTTCACTCTGTATAATAGGCTCCAGTTTCATCCACCTCATTAGAACTGATTCAAATGTATTCTTTTTAATGGCTGAGTAATACTCCATTGTGTATATGTACCACAGCTTTCTTATCCATTCAAATTGGAGACCTAAATGTAAGTCTGGATACTATTACATTCTTAGAGAAGAACCTAGGCAGAACACTCTTTGACATAAATCATAGCGTCACTCCAAATCTTTGTTGTGATGAGACAGAACAGAGGAGTATACACTTACCTGACAATAGCAGTATTTTTTGGGATTCATCTCCTAGAATAATGAAAATAAAACCAAAAATAAACAAATGGGACCTAACTAAACTCAAAGACTTTTGCACAGCAAAGGAAACTATCAACAAAATGAAAAGACAACTCACAGCATGGGAGAAAATATTTGCAAATGATGTGACTAATAAGCGATTAATCTCCAATATATGTAAACAGTTCATGCAACTCATTATCAAAAAACAGACAACCCAATTCAAAAATGGGTGGGAGACCTAAAAAGACATTTCTCCAAAGAAGATATACAGATGACCAAAAAGCACAGGGAAAGATGCTCACCATTGCTAATTCTTAGAGAAATGCAAGTCACAACTACAGTATCTCCTCACACCAGTGAGAATGACTATCATCAGAAAGTCTACAAACAATAAATGCTGGAGAGGATGTGGAGAAAAGGGAACCTTCCTACACTGTTGGTGGGAATGTAAATTGGTGCACCCACTATGGAGAACAGTATGGAGATTCCTTAAAAAACTAATAATAGAGCTACCATATGACCCCTGCAATCCCATCCTGGGCATAAATCTGGAGAAAAGCATGATCCAATAGGATACATGCACCCTAATGTTCATTGCAGCACTGTTTACAATAGCCAAGACAGGGAAGCAACCTAAATGCCCACCAACAAAGGAATAGATAAAGAAGATGTGGTATATAGATTCAATGGAATATTACTCAGCCATTAAAAAGAATGAATGCCATTTGCAACCACACAGATGAACCTAGAGATTTTCATACTGAGTAAGTCAGAGAAAGACTACCCTATGATATCACTTATATATGGAAACCATTGGGAAAAAATGATACAAATGAACTTATTTGAAAAACAGAAACAGACTTACAGGCTTCAAAAACAAACTTATGTTACAAAAGGGGAAAGGTGGAAATAGAAATAAATTAGGAGCTGGAATTAACATATACACACTACTATACATAAAACAGATAATCAACAAGGATCTACTGCATAGCACAGGAAACTCTACTCAGTATTCTGTAATCATCTATATGGGAAAATAATCTGAAAAAGGATGGACGTATGTATATGTATAACTGAATCACTTCTCTGTATGCTGAAACTTAACACAATATTGTAAATCAACTACAGTTCAATATAATATAAAAATTAAATTTAAAAATTTCCTAAAAGATAGCATTATAAAAATTAAAAACAAATGTGAATCAGAGTGAGCTTCCCTGGTGAGTCAGTGGTAAAGAATCCACCTGCCAATGGAGGAGACACAGGTTCAATACCTGGTCTGGAAAGATCCCATGTGCCTCAGAGCAACTAAGCTCATATGCCACAACAATTGAGCCTGAGCTCTAGAGCCTGGGAGCCACAACTACTGAACTTACAAGCCTCAGCTTCTGAAGCCTGCATGCCTAGAGCGTGTGCTCCACAACCAGAGAAGCCACCACAATGAGAAGCTCACACCCAACTAGAGAGGAGCCCCCCACTTGCCACAACCAGAGAAGGCCCATGCAGCAACAACAACCCACACAGCCAAAAATAAATCAATCAATAAAATTATTTTTTAAAAAGTATATTGGAGATATCATGACACTTTACCCCAAACACCAACCTGCATATCTTAATATAAGTTTATTCTCATATATAACTATCATACCATGAACACCTCTAAGGAAATTGCCAGTAATTCCTAATATCACCTAACTCAGAATAGAAAGAAAGAAAGAAAGTGAAGTCACTCAGTCGTGTCCGACTCTTTGGAACCCCATGGACTGTGGTCTGTTAGGATCCTCCATCCATGGGATTTTCCAGGCAAGAATACTAGAGTGGATTGCCATTTCCTTCTCCAGGGGATCTGCCCAACCCAGGGATCAAACCCGGGTCTCCCACATTGCAGGCAGACTCTTTACTGTCTGAGCCACCAGGGAATCCCTTAGAAACTTTTAGAATATCCAGTCCATATTTAAATCACCCTGATTTCCACCCTAATGTCTTATAACAATTTCTTTTTTAAACCATGATGGTTTCTTTAGTCTTTTTGTAATAGTCCCTTTACTTCTGTTTTTAGATGACATTATCTTTTTTAAGAGACTTTATAGGAAGTCTCATACTCTGGATTTGTCTGATTATTTCCTTGTGGTGATATTTAACTTGTTCTTCTCTCTCCTAGATTTCCTGTTTTTATGGGTTGAATTGTGTCTGTTCTCTGAAATCATATGTTGAAGCTAAAGGGGTACAGAATATGTCACTTTAAAATCTGCCTCTTTGCATAAGGATTATTTTGCCTGATTATTTTTAAGAAACAGAAGTCATAGCAAAAGCTCTGAAAACTGAGTAGAAGTTACTCTTGGTAAGGAACACCTACATTTATAAGGGAGGTCTCCATTTGTAAGGGTGTCTCCCTTACAGGGAGGGAGGATGACTAAGGAAGAGAGGATGAATAAATCTCTACAAACTCTTATCAATGGAGATGAAAGTGAAAAGTGTTAGTCTCTCAGTTGTGTCTAACTCTTATGACCCCATGGCTCCTCTGTCCATGGAATTCTCCAGGCAAGAATACTGGAGTGGGTAGCCATTCCCTTCTCCAGGGGATCTTCCTGACGCAGGGATCAAACCCAGGTCTCCTGAATTACAGGCAGACTCTTTGCCTTCTGAGCCACCAGGGAAGCCAATGGAGATGGCATAGACTTAAATCTTTTTAACAACCACACCATTTTTTTAAATTTCATTCTCCTTGTGCTTTTCCTGGTAGCCTGCCATAACTGGGTCTCCAATTCTCCCATTTGTCTTTTGCCTTTAGCTGGAAATGGTATTTAAGGTGGTGACTTGAGCCACTTGAGGGGATTTCTCAGTTTTCCTGAGTGTCTCCCATATATATAGGCAGTATGCATGTGTGTACATGCTATGTTGCTTGGTCATGTCTGAGTCTTTGAGACCCTATGAACTGTGGCCCACCAGCTCCTCTATCCATGGGATTGTCCAGGCAAGAATACTGGAGTGGGTTGCCATGGGCTCCTCCAGTGGATCTTCCTGACCTAGGGATCGAACCCACATCTCTTATGTGTCCTACATCGGCAGGTGGGTTCTTTACCACTAGCGCCACTTGGGAAACCCATATAAACAGTATACATGTTCTTGAACTTCTGCTTGTTTTTCTCCTGTTAATCTGTCTTTTTGTTACACAGAGGTCTCAACCAAGAACCTAGAAAGGTAGAGGGAAAATTATTTTTCCTCCTCTACAAAGCCCAACCCACAGTACTTTAGAATATAACATTATTTGGAAATAGGGTCACTGTGGACATAATAAGTTAAGATGAGGTCATACTGGAGTAGCATGGGTACCTAATCCAAAATGACTGGTGTCCTTATAAAAGCAGAAATGCAGAGATAGACATGCTCACAGGGAAAGCACCAAGTGAATATGAAGGTATGGATCAAGGTGATGCTTCTACATGTCAAGGAGGATGACAGACTGCCAACAAATTATTTGAAGCTAGGACAGAGGCATGAAACAGATCCTCACAGCCCCCGGAAGGAACCAATCTTGCCCGCACCTTAATTTCATACTTTAGTCCCCAGAACTGTGAGAAAATAAATTTCTGTTCTTTGAGGCACTCAGTTCATTGTACTTTGTGACGGCAACCTGGCAAACTAATATACCTATAAACCTAAAGACTTGATCAGATTCAGGTTGAAAATTTTGGCAAGAATACTACCTAGGTGACACTGTGCCCTTCATCTGTTGTTCAGTTGGTCAGTCATGTACAATTCTTTGAGACCCCATGGATTACAGCATGCCAGGCTTCCCTTTCCTTCACTAACTCCCGGAATTGGCTCAAACTCATGTCCTTTGAGTTGGTGATGCCATTCAACCATCTCATCCTCTGTCAACCCCTTCTCCTTTTGCCCTCAATCTATCCCAGCATCAGGGTCTTTTCCAATGAGTTGGCTCTTTGCATCAGGTAGCCAAAGTATTGGAGCTTCAGCATCGGTCCTTCCAATGAATATCTGGGATTGATTTCCTTTGGGATTGACTGGTTTGAACTCCTTATAGTCCAAGGGTCTCTCGAGTCTTCTCCAGCACCACAGTTCAAAAGCATCAATTCTTTGGTTCTCAGTCTTCATTATGGTCCAACTCTCACATCCATACATGACTAGTGGAGAAACCATAGCTTTAACTATACAGATCTTTGTCAGCAAAGTGATGTCTCTGCCCTACATACTGCATCACATCATGTTATAGCATGTAACCTCAGTCTACTCAGATTCTAGAAAAGCAAGAGAATTCCAGAAAAACACCTACTTCTGTTTCATTGACTACACTAAAGCCTTTGACTGTGTGGATCACAACAAACTGTGGGAAATTCTTAGAGATGGGAATGCCAGACCATCTTACCTGCCTCCTGAGAAACCTGTACACAGGTCAAGAAGCAACAGTTAGAACCAGACATGGAACAATGGATTGGTTCAAAATTGGGAAAGAAGTACATCAAGGCTATATATTGTCATCCTGCTTATATGCAGAGTACATCATGTGAATTGCCAGGCTGGATGAAGCCCAAGCTGGAATCAAGATTGCTGGGAGAAACATCAATAAGCTCAGATATGCAGGTAACACTCCCTAATGGCAGAAAGCAAAGAGGAACTAAAGAGCATGATGCATGTAAAAGAAGAGAGTGAAAAATCTGGCTTAAAACTCAACATTCAAAAACTAAGATCATGGTATCCGGTTCCATCACTTCATGGCAAAATAGATGGGGAAAAAATAGAAACAGTGACAGACTGTATTTTCCTGGGCTCCAAAATCACTGTGGATGGTGACTGCAGTCATGGAATTAAAAGACGCTTGCTCCTTGGAAGAAAAGCTATGACAAACCTGGACAACATTTTAAAAAGCAGAGACAGTGCTTCCTTTTATTAGGGAATGGTAGAGAAGGAAATGGCAACCCATTCCAGTATTCTGGCCTGGAGAATTCCATGTACAGAGAAGGCTGGTGGGCTACAGTCCTTGGGGTTGCAAAGAATCAGACACAACAGAGCGGCTAACATTTTCACTTTCATTTAGAAGCTAAGATCTGGTTTCAACGAAAGCTTATTGCAATGGAGATGATGTCACTTCTACCTAGACCAGGCTGTGAACAGGGCTATGAAATAGAAGGGTCAGCTTCATGGGCAAGCTACCAGTACAGTCACAGAAGCACTCATGCCGAGGAGGACTGTGTGCTTGGAATTTAATTCTGTCATCACTGTTTGAAATTAGTTGCAATTTTATCTTTATAATATTTGTATTTGGTCAGTGGAGTCCAAATGATAATGGAGCCTGCACCAGGGGCTTGGAGACTTACTTCATGCTTGGCTCCCCAGGACAGGTTTCCAGGGGTCTCACTCTTGCCTCCTGGTGCCATGGGCCCTACCCAGCCTCCCAGTCTCCAACCCTTCCCAGCAACCACCACAGCCCTCTGTCCTCAATGAGAGCCTGGGTGTGAGTGTAGGGAAGATCGGGGGTGAGTGCATTTGCCCCACAATATGTTGGGACAAGGCATGGTGGTGGTGTCTCCATCCCAGGTTGGCAGTACCACATCACATTCAGCAGGTGACCAGGCGAGGGTAGGCTCTCCCCTACCACCAATCCAGTCCCTAGTGTATCCCAGCACTAAGGTTCCACTACACTTGGAAGGCTCCCATTAGTTGTTGGGTTGGGGTTGCAGGCCCATGGGAAGGAGAAATGTCTGGATTGACTTCTCTGCCCCTGGCCCGGTCAGTGTAGTCCAGTGTGATGTTTTTACATCCCATTTGTCATGCCCTATTGTCACAAGACAGGGCCTCTGGTGGCTTGGGAGCATCTGCAGTTGTCTCCTAAGTATCCTGTGCAAAGGGATGCCTTTTTTCCTTCCCACTTCCTGAATCTGGTTTGTGTGAGCCTCTTCTGGCCAGCTCAAGACAGTCTCCAAGACAAATCTAAAAATACCAATTGTGATATTTTAGCTATTCCACTTGCAGATCAAATGCTTTTACATTTGTTTTAAAACTGACATCGCACAATACAAAGACAAAAGGTAAAATTCATTTTAAAACAATTTAAAAATTTAATTTTCCTTACCTAGAACAAGATTAAATAGCAAAGAAAAAATACCATGACTAGTTGAGTGAGTAATAGACTGTGGAAGAAAGGAAAAGGCTTTATGTTTTATCTTTGACAGCACTTCATTCCTGATTTTTGAACAGGGAGCCTCACATTTTCATTTTGTACTGGGCCACGCAAATTATGTACCTGGTCCTGAAATATATATATATATATATATATATATATATATACATACACACACATATATATACTATTTATGTGTAAGATAATACATGTATTATATATGTAATATATATTAATCATGATATCATATTGATATGTATGTTATATTGATATATTAATCATGAGGTCATATTAATATTTTCCATTCAAATTTAACATTATAAGGTTTTATCAAAAGTTATTTTATAACATGTGTTTATTTTCTATGATATTGAAGATTTTGTTTCTGAATGTAATTAACATAGTTACTTATTTGCTTTATCTATAATACAAACATATAAGTTTCAAAATTTTAGTATCAATGTTATCACTAACAATAAAACTACAACGTAACACGTAAGATTCTTTTCACTTCTTTTTGACTTAAGTATAGTCTAAGTTTGATGTTCATAAGTTATTTGAAATAATTCTTGTCTCTGTGATTTTGTTACCTTTGATATATGGTCAGGTTTATTTTTTTCTTTCCAGTTTGAGACTTTGCTTTGCCTTCTTTTTTATATCATTGTTTTTTTGGATGTTAAACATTTAAATATTTCAAAAGTCAAGCTATCTAAAAAGACATACTCAGAGAAATCTCTCTCCAGTTCCTATTTTCTTCTCCTCAGCCCTGCTCCAAGCTCTCTACAGGTAATTACTACTATTAGGTGCTGATTCCCTGGTGATTCAGTTGGTAAAGAATCTGCCTGCAATGCAGGAGACCCAGGTTCAATCCCTGGGTCCGGAAGTTCCTCTGGAGAAGGAAATGGCAACACACTCCAGTATTGTCTCCTGGAGAATTCCATGGGCAGAGGAACCTGGTGGGCAATAGTCTATGGGGGTCACAAAGAGTCAGACATGATTGAGTGACCAACACTTTTCACAACACATTCTTCCAGTATTTAGGGGGAGGGGGGAAAAGCAAATCTATATACATATTCTTATTTCCCTTCTTTCATATACAAAAGATAAAACACTATATACATGCTCTGGACATTTTTTTTAAGCAAAATAGCTTCCATATTAGAACATAGACATCCTCTCATTCTTTTTATACAACTGGATGATACTTCATTATGAGATATTCATTATGAGGCTTCACAGATGGCTCAGAAAGCATCTGCCTGCAATGTAGGATGAACAGGAGATGTGGGTTCAGTCCCTGGGTCTGGAAGATCCACTGGAGAAGGAAATGGCAACCCACTCCAGTAGTCTTGCCTTAAAAATCCTATGGACAGAGGAGCCTGGTGGGCTACAGTCCAAAGGGTCACAAAGAGTCAGACACGACTGAGCACACACACATGAGGTTAAATCTTTGTTTATTCCATAGATCCTCTAAAGGTGGACATTTTAGAATTCTAGTCTTCATTATTAAACATAACGCCACAGTAAATAACCTTGTACATTTAGTATTTCACAATTATAGAGGGATACGTATCAGGTAAATCCTTAGCAGTGAGACCACTAGGTCACAGGGTAAGTGTAATTTTGTTCAGTTCAGTTCAGTCTCTCAGTCGTGTCCGACTCTTTGCAACCCCATAAATCATAGCATGCCAGGTCTCCCTGTCCATCACCAACTCCCAGAGTTCACTCAAACTCATGTCCATTGAGTCAGTGATGCCATCCAGCCATCTCATCCTCTGTCGTCCCCTTCTCCTCTTGCCCCCAATCCCTCCCAGCATCAGAGTCTTTTCCAGTGAGTCAACTCTTCGCATGAGGTGGCCAAAGTTTTGGGGTTTCAGCTTCAGCATCAGTCCTTCCAATGAACACCCAGGACTGATCTCCTTTAGGATGGACTGGTTGGATCTCCTTGCAGCCCAAGGGACTCTCAAGAGTCCTCTCCAACACCACAGTTCAAAAGGATCAATTCTTTGGTGCTCAGCTTTCTTCACAGTCCAACTCTCACATCCATACATGACCACTGGAAAAACCATAGCCTTGACTAGATGGACCTTTCTTGGCAAAGTAATATCTCTGCTTTTCAATGTACTATCTAGGTTGGTCATAACTTTCCTTCCAAGGAGTAAGTGTCTTTTAATTTTATGGCTGCAATCACCATCTGCAGTGATTTTGGATCCCCCCAAAATAAAGTCTGACACTGTTTCCACTGTTTCCCCATCTATTTCCCATGAAGTGAAGGGACCATATGCCATGATCCTCGTTTTCTGAATGTTGAGCTTTAAGCCAACTTTTTCACTCTCCTCTTTCACTTTCATCAAGAGGCTTTTTAGTTCCTCTTCACTTTCTGCCATAAGGGTGGTGTCATCTGCATATCTGAGGTTATTTATATTTCTCCCAGCAATCTTGATTCCAGCTTGTGCTTCTTCCAGCCCAGTGTTTCTCATGATGTACTCTGCACGTAAGTTAAATAAGCAGGGTGACAATATACAGCCTTGACATACACCTTTTCCTATTTGGAACCAGTCTTTTGTTCCATGTCCAGTTCCAACTGTTGCTTCCTGACCCGCATATAGGTTTCTCAAGAGGCAGGTCAAGTGGTCTGGTATTCCCATCTCTTTCAGAAGTTTCCACAGTTTATTGTGATAATCCAAATTCCCCTCCTCGGGGATTGTACCATGTTGCACTCCATCAGTAACATATGACAATGTGATTTTGGTAAAATGGTAGCAGTGTAGTTGTAACTGGCATACCTATTATTATGAGTAAAAGTGAGCATCTTTTTGGAGAAGGCAATGGCACCCCATTCCAGTACTCTTGCCTGGAAAATCCCATGGATGGAGGAGCCTGGTGGGCTGCAGTCCATGGGGTCGAGAAGAGTTGGACACGACTGAGCTACTTCACTTTCACTTTTTACTTTCATGCATTGGAGAAGGAAAAGGCAACCCACTCCAGTGTTGTTGCCTGGAGAGTCCCAGGGATGGAGGAGCCCGGTGGGCTGCCGTCTATGGAGTTGCACAGAGTTAGACACAACTGAAGAGACTTAGCAGCAGCAGCAGCAAGCATCTTTTCAAATGTTCATTTACATTTCTCTGTGAATCCTATCACTCACCAATTTTTTTTTCTATCAGAATTTTAGACTTTGTCATCTTCATTGTTAAGTTCTCTTTATTTATTAGGGAAATTAATCTTTTGTCTGTCATATATTTTCTCCAGGTTCATCCTTTTACATTTGATTATGTGTTTTCATTTTAAGAAAATTTATTCATCTTTTATTGATTGATTCTAAATTTTGAGTCATAGTTAAAAAGTTTTTTTCAACTTTGGCCACCTGATGTGAAGAACTGACTCATTGGAAAAGACCCTGATGCTTGCAAAGATTGAAGGTGGGAAAAGAAGGGGACAACAGAGTATGAGATGGTTGGATGGCATCACTGACTCAATAGACATGAGTTTGAGCAAGCTCTGGGAGTTGGTGATGGACAGGGAAACCTGGTATGCTACAGTCCATGGGATTGGACATGAGTCAGCAACTGAACTGACTGACTGACTCTTGTGTTAAAAAGAAATAACAAGGAACTTCTGATTTGCACCAAGATGGAGTGCCCCATTCCTCCCAGGGCCTTCTCCTTACATCTAACAAACCCTGGATATAACACAACAAACAAACACAGGAAGACTCTGAAAGGCAAAAAGAAATCAGACTTCCTAGGGACCTCAAACATGACAACACAAGGGAGGTCCTTGGGTTTCCTTATTGCCTCTCTTATATCCCAGACAAGGCCCTGCAGAAACCTCCAACCGAGAACTGCCAACGGGCACAAGCAAAAGAAAAAGCTTTCAGAAAAGCTTGCTACCTCTAGTTGAAGGACCAGGAAAAGGACAGCATAACAACAGAAAATCGTTTTGGCAAAACTGGCACTACTCCAACCAACCAACAGAAAAAAAGCACCTCTCCCTGTGTGGGATGTTTCAAGCCCCACTTAGAAGCAGGTGGTGTTCCAATTCCCTTGCAGGGAGACTGACAGAGCTAAGCAGAGAGCTGAGCTTCAATCCTTGCAGAAGGAAGCAGGCAGTGCTTGGGTTCCCCCAGAGGGCAGAGTCAGAAGATCCAGCAGTGAGCTGAGCATGCACCCCACTGGGTCATAAAGGGACTTCATGAGGCCGAGAGAAATGAAGCTAGTCAGTACTCTGATGTCCCTCCATGCCAAGTGGAGACATGTGCTAAGCATCCACCCCCACCTGGCATCAAGGACACTGGACAAGACAGTGCTAGTCAGGTGTATTCAGTGCTCCACTATCCACTGTTCTCATGTTTCTTGTGTCAGCATGGTGCAGTAGGAAGCTGAATCTCCACAGCAACCCAGTAGCAACAAGACTGAATTAAGTATGCAAAACAGGGCCAGTAGGCACTGCTCTTCTCCCCTACTCACCCCATCAGCAGGTCCCAGTGGAGAGGTGGGCCTCCAGCACCACCCAGCATTAACAATGAGGCTGAATGAGGTGATGACAGGTGAGCTAATCCAAACTTTGCTTCCTATTATCAGTGGGGTCAGGAGACAAACCTCCATCCCTACCAGGCATCAACAAGGCAGAAGGAGGTGTTGAGAGGTGGAGTTTGTTGGCATTCCACTTTCCCCTTCCTCTCCCTTTGTGTCTGAAGGGCTCAGCAAAAAGCCAAGCTACTGCCCCCACCCTGTAGCAAAAGAGCAGTGAGCCAACCCTGGGCTTTGCCCCTCACTAATGTCAGTGGGGACAAGTGGAAGTAAGCCTATATCCACACTAGACGGCAGTGAGATGTCATGTGTCAGTGCCCTGTTTTCACTGGGAAGATGTTATGGAGCTGGGGGTGGGAGGGGTGCTGAACTTCCAGCTCACATACTTGTAAGATGGCAGTGGGAGTCACTGCCTACTTTTGCTGGGGTAGAATCATCAGGGACCAGAGGGAAGCTGAACTTATACACCACTCAGCCCTCCTGCTGCAACTCAACCAGGGGACTGCCTGTTTAAAAAGGAAAAAAAACACAATAGGATCCAGAGTCTACTGATATGATATTCAAAATGTTCAGGATACAATCAAAAAGTCACTCATCATACCAAGAACCAGGAAAATCACAACATGAATGAGAGAAGACCATCAACAGACACCAAGAAGGCAATGAATCAGATGATGGAATGATATGACAAGAATTTTAAAGCAACCATCATGAAAATGCTTCAACAGGCAATTCTAAATTCTCTTCAAACAAATGAAAAAGTCTAAAAAATCTCAGCAAAGAAGTAGAAGTTATATGAGAGAACCAAATAGAGATTATAGAACTGAAAAATACAATGATAAAAAAAATGGAGATGACAGAAGAAAACAATCTGTGAACTTGAGGACAACATCAATAGAATTTTCCCAATCTGAAAAACAAGTGAAAAAAAAAAGAACAGTCTCAGGGACTAATGGAGTAACAAAAGATCTAACATCTGTATCATGGGATAGCAGAAAAGAGAGAGAGAATGGAACTGAAAATGTTTTTGAGGAAGTAATGGCTGAAAACTTCCCAAATGTGGTGAATTCAAGAAGAATCAAGAAACTGAGTGAATCTCACACAGAATAAACCTGACAAAATACATGTCAAGGCACAAAATTTCTGAAAAATTTTGAAAACTAAAAAGAAACAACAAAACATGAAAGCAGCCAGAGAGAAATAATGCATTATTTATTGTGGAATACCAATTTGAATTACAGGGTATTTCTCAAAAGAAACCATGGAGGCCAGCAGGAAATAGCACAACATTTTTCAAGTACTGAAAGAAAAGATCTGTCAGTTGTGAACTCTATATCAAGTCAAAATATCATTCAGGAACTAAGAGGAAATAAAAGCATTCTTTGTCAAAGGAAACTAAGAGAGTTTGTTACTAGCAAACCTACCCTTGAAGAATGGCTAAAGGAGTTTTTCTAAATAGCAAAGATGATAATGGAAGGTTTGAAACTTCAAAAAGAAAAGAAGAACATCAGAATGGGTAAAAACAAGAAATTAGAAATAGAAGAGCAAAATAAACCCAAGGGAAGCACAAGAAGGGAAATAATAAAGAAAGATACGAGCAGAAATCAATGAAATTAAAAACAGGAACACAAGACAGAAAATCAATGAAACAGAAAGTTCTTAAGAAATCAATAAAAACAGATAAACCTTTAGTAAGACTGACAAAGATGAAGAAAAAGAGAGGACACATATCATCAATATAAGAAATAAAACATCAGATATCATTTCAGATCCTGAAGGCATTAAAAGGACAATGAAGGAATACTATGAACTATACTCTTATAAATTTGAAAACTTAGAAGTGGACCGGTTCCTCCAAATCTACAAACTATCATACTCAACCTCAACAAAATAGGTAACCTAAATAGTCCTATAAGCACTGAAAAAAATGAATTTGTGATTATTAACAAAAAGCTCCTGAATGGAGCTGGAAAATTTTCACTGGAAAATTCTACTAAACATTTAAAGAAGAATTAATGTCAATTTTACACAATCTCTACCAGAAAATAGCAGCGATGGGAACACCTTCCAACTTATTTTGTAATACTAATATTAGTCAGATACCAAAACCAAAGACAGTACAGAAAAGAGAAAACTATAAAACAATATCTCCCATGAACTTAAATACATACAGCCCTCAATAAAATATTAGCAAATCTAATCCAGCAATATATAAAAGTTTATATACCATTACCAAGAGGGATTGTATAAAAAATTATACACCATTACCAAGTGGGATTTATTCTAAGTATGAAAGACTGGCTCAACATTTGACTATCAGCATGGCTATAATAAAAAAAATAGTACAAACACATAATGTTTGCAAAGATGTGGAGAAACTGGATAACTCATACATAGCTAGTGGGAATGGGAAATTGTACAGCCACTCTCATAATGAGTACAGCACTTTCTTAGGATACTAAACATGGCTTACCATACAACTCAGCAATTGCACTATTTGGCATAAATACACCAATATTCATATAAGCTTTATTAATAATAGCCTAAAACTGAAAATAACCCAAATGTCCTTCAGTAGGGGACTGCTTAGACACAGACACATGGAATACCTCTTAGCAAGAAAAAGGAACAAACTATTGATACATCAACAGTTTGGATGGATCTTAAGGGAATTAGGGCTTCCCTGATGGCTCAGACAGTAAAGTATCTGCCTGCAAGGCAGGAGACCTGGGTTCAATCCCTGGGTGGAGAAGATCCCCTGGAGAAGGGCATAGCAACCCACTCCAGTATTCTTGCCTGGAGAATCCCATGGACAGAGGAGCCTGGTGGGCTTACAATCCATGGGGTCACCAAGAGTCAGACAGGACTGAGAAACTAACACTTTCACTTTCAAGGGAATTAGGCTGAGAGAAAAAAAAAAGAGCCAATCCCCAAATCTCATTTACCACATGACTCTATCCACGTAACATTCTTAAAATTACAAAATAATAGAAATGGAGACATAGTTGCCATAGGACAGGGATAAGAGAGGAGAGTGTGACTATAAAAGACAACATGAGGGATCCCTGCTGTGATGTAACCGTTCTGTATCTTGATTGTATTAATGCCAATATACTGGTTGTGATATTCTGCTAGAGGTGTGTCAGTCTGCTCAGGCCTCCATAACAAAATACCATGAACTGGGTGGCTTAAACAACAGACATTTATGTCTCACAGTTCTAAAGGCTACGAAGCCCAAAATTAAGGTCCTGACAGATTCAGCTTCTTGTAAGGGCCCTCTTCCTGGCTTGTAAATGGCCACCTTCTTGCTGTATCCTCAGATGGCACAAGAGAGAGAACTCTGGTGTCTCTTTATCTTCTTATAAGAATATTAACACCATCGTGGGGGCCTCACTCTCATAACATCACCTGAACCTAATTAAATCAAAGGCCCTACTTCCAAATACTATCATATTAGGGGTTAGGGCTTCGACATATGAATTCTGGGTAGGACTCATTCAGTCCATAACAAGATTTTTAAATTAGTGTGATAAAATATACATAGCTTGAAGTTTACCATTTTTAATGGTACCAGTCAGTGGTATTAAGCATATTCACAATGTGTTATAACCATCACCACAATTTCCAAAACTTTTCCATCAATCAAAATAAAACCTCTATAATCATTAAACAATAAATCCCCATTTCCCCTCTCAGCCCCTGGCAACCTCTATTCTATTTTCTGTCTTTATGAATCTGCCTGCTTGTAGTATAGTTTTGCAAGATATTATCATTTGAGGAAACTGGGTAAAGGGTACACAGGATATCTCTGTATATGAATCCACAATTATCTAAAAAATCTTAAAAAGAAACTCATTCATGTTTGTCTATTATTTGTATGAGTTTTTAAATTACTATTAAACTCTGTGATCTATTTCCTAATTAACTTCAATCCCTTGAATTGGTGCTGTATCACACAACCGTGTGACAACCACTTCTTTCCTCTAGTCACATCTACATTGGATCAAATAATTTTGATCTTTTCAACTTCTCATTCCTGCTTTCTACCTCTCAACCATTTTAGTTGCTGTTCCAGAAGACAACATACCTTTCAAGGAAAGAGAGATATTGGAACAGCCGCAAAATGAACACATAATAATAAACAACTACAATGACAACAGCAGGAAAATCTACAGTGGATTTATTGACTGCTAAGAATTCTAGATAATTTAAGCTGTCCCTTGGTATCTACAGGGGATTAGCTCCAGGACACTCCATGGATACCAAAATCCATGTATTTTCAAAATCCTCTAGATTACCTATTATACCTAATACAATGTAAATGCTATGTAATTAGTTGCTGGCATGCAACAAATTGAAGTTTTGCTTTTTGGAACACTTTGGATTTTTCCCCCAAATATTTATGATTCAGAATTGGTTGAATCTGTAGATGTGGAACCTGTGGGTATAGAAAGCCAACTGTATATCATTTAATCTTTACATCAACATTGAGGAAAAGTATTAATGTGACTTTATTTATGAGGAAATTTAATCTTGGAGAGGTGAACTAAGGAAAATCACACCCTTATTAAAATGATGGAGTGGCTATTAAGAATGCAGGTACATTTGGCATAGGAGCTTATGCACTTTCCTCTGTGAAGGACTGAACTGAATCCAGGAATCTTGTTTGAAAAGCAGCAGGACATTCAGTTGACCCAGGTCTTTTCTTGTCCCAGGTCCCAGAAATAGACTAGCAGACTATAGTCCTGTATTAGTTTGCTAGGGCTACCATAACAAAAAGCCACAGACTGGGTGACTCGACAACAGTAATTAATTTTTTCATGGTTCTGGAAGCTAGAAGTCCAAAATCAAGGTGTCAGTAGGTTCAGTGTCTCCTGAGAACTCTTTCCTTGGCTTGTAGGTGGCCAGCTTATTCCCAGTGTTCTCACATGTTCTTTCCTCTGTGCACATACATCCCTGATGTCTCTTTTTGTGTCCAAATTTTCCTGACATCAGAATGGATTAGGGACCACCCTAATGGCCTCATTTTAGCTTAATCACCTCTGTAAAGGCCCTATCTCCAAATACAGTCACATTCTGAGCTACTGGGGGTTGGGCTTCAACATGGGGCTTCAGGGGTGGCTCAGTGGTAAAGAACCTGCCTGCAATGCAGAAGACCTGCCCTCCTCCCTCTTCCCTTCTCCCCCCTCCCCTCTTGATCCCTGGGTCACAAAGATCTCCTGGAGAAGGAAATGGCAACCCACTCCAGTATTCTTGCCTGGAGAATCCCATGGACAGAGGAGCCTGGTGGGCTACAGTCCACGGGGTCACAAAGAGTCAGACACAACTGAGCGATTAATTGGGGCTGCGACATATGAATTTGCTGGAAGGGACACAACTTCAGCCCATAACAGGTCCTGAGACTAGGAGGTGGGGGGAAGAAAAAAAAGAAAGTTTAAAATAAAGATAAATACTTCCATAAAATAATGTGTTTCAAGTAGGTGCAATCCTGTTCATTTATATTTCATCTAGTCCAGTGTTTCTTAAATCTTTTTTTTGACTATACCCATGATAAAAACATTTTAAAATACATTTTGTATTATGGCTCAATATATACATATTGACTTTTGTAAAATTAGACAAGATTCCTAAATTAATTCTGATTTTACAATGTGCAATGCATTCCAACATTTTCTATTCTGTTATTTTCTTTTATTCTGTTCTTTTGAATTAAAAGACTGCCAGTTGTCCCTCACTGAATTGATTTTAGGAACTACTGTTCTTTACAACCTGCTGTTTGAAAATCAATGTTCTAATTTGTGCTGTCAGCTGTGATTGTTAAATTTTTTTGTTCATTCTACCACTGCTCTCAAAGCCCAGATCCCTCTCTCTTACTACCCCACACATGTATTGGATCAATTGGATTTTGTTTTTTTTCCAAAGCCTTGATCCATGTATTTGTTAGTTTTAGTTGATAATTCCTTCATTTCTGTCAACTGCCCAGGAAACTGTGGCACCATTTCCTCTGTAACAAATAAAAAATTGCCATCTAATGGTGGAAGGGAGATAGTGCAGGCCTACATTTAGCATCTGTCCACCTCCTTAAAAAAAACAAACAAACAAACTCTGCTTTCCCCTAATCCCCCTTTCTGATGCAATATTCATAAATACTTAGCAGCATTTTAGCAGGGATTCTTTAAAAATCTTCCTGAAGTGATGCTGCATTCTGTAAATTTAGCTACTCCTTTCATGGAAGATTGAAAATCTGGCTGCTAGATGCAGCTCTGTCCTCTACTAGCTGTGTGACCTTGAACATGCTACTTTACCTCTTTGAGTCTCTGTTGTCTTGATAAAGCATGTCCTCATAACTTTACTGAATTTTCTTGCAGTTCGACAAAGAAAATTAAATCTGTTTCTGCCCCTTCCCTGTCTGTCTATCCTCACCAGCCAGATCCTGTTAAAACTAAGTCAGATCATGTCCCTGCCCAAAACCATCAACTGGATTCTCAGAGTAAAAATCCAAGGCTTTACAATCACCTAAAAGGTCTAACATAATGTAATCTGCTTGGCCCTCTAACACCACTGAGTAGGGACATTGGAATGTCACTGCCTGCTTCCGCCAGGAGTGGAAGATCAGCTCCCTGTTTGGCCCCACTGGAACTGTGGTGAGGGGTGTGGTGTAGGAGTAGGGTGTGTATTATCAAAAAGATTTTCTGTTCTAGAAAGCCACCCTTTTCCTGCTCTTTTGCCTAGGGGTAATAGGCTTTTCTTGGAGCTTTTTCTTTCCTGTCTGTGCCTGTTGGCCATTCCAGATTGGAGGCATCTGCAGTCCATTGTCCACAATATAGAGGCCATAAGGAAGCTGAGGAAACTCATTACCATGTTGCTCCTAAAGTTCTGAGGTTTCTGGACCATCAACTTTCTTTTCTCCATATTTCAGAGTCTTCTTTTGCTTGTTTGTGTGTTATTACCAGGGTTATTTTTTGATTTTGGTTTTTTAGTTGTAAGAGGTAGGAGGTGGTAGGAATGGGGCTACTCCATCTTGTACAGATGGAAGTGGAAGTTAATATTAGATTTGAGAGCCCCTGAAGAGGGCCCAGATGTTAAAAGCATACCATAATGTTCGTGCTACCTTTGAGGAAACTCTTCCACATAGCACTTGAAGAACCACCTTCCCTACGAAGAACAGAGGTACTCCTACACACTTATCTTGCAGATGCAATAAAATGGAAAAACAAAACAAACAAACAAACAAAAACCTAGGAAACCAGCTAAGGTTTTAGAGGTTTTTCCCTGAACAGAGATATCCCACTGAGGCAATGAGTAGGATTGCAATTCAGTTGCATTCACCTCCAAAACTCTGTGCCCTGGTGTGTGCAAACTCATGAGGAAGATGTACCATTTTGTAATTCACTTGCCAAGAAGGGGCACCATCTTATATGTACAAAGGTGCTATATGAACTTGGAAGCACTAAATATACAAGTTATGTCTTCACTAGAGGACCTTCTTACTATAATAATGACCATTC
Source organism: Bos indicus (assembly GCF_029378745.1). NCBI lineage: Eukaryota > Metazoa > Chordata > Mammalia > Artiodactyla > Bovidae > Bos > Bos indicus. The sequence goes on along the minus strand of NC_091789.1, from coordinate 105,455,185 downwards.
TCCCTCTCTGTGCTTGTGAGCTCAGAGCTTGGTATGTCACTGGGTCTCTGGCGAAGAAGCGGGCCCTCTCCAGGCAGCTGTCTTCTTTTGGTTTTCCCATATATAGGAACCTTTCCACATTCCATCTTCCAAAAATCACTTAAAAGCTCTGGTTCAACAATGATATCCCTCTTTTTTTCAGAGCTTTTATGGATCAATATTTTTTAAATATCTATTTGGATGTGTCACTAGGATTTTGGAAGAAAGGCAAGGCAAATACAAGTGTTGGTTTCTTATCTTGTGCTTGAAATCTGACAATCATCTAACAATGACCTTTGAAAAATTTGTCTAGGATGTTTGTGTCCTACCAACCCTAAAATAATAATAAAATGCAATGAAACAAAGTAAAATACAAATTTATGATCGAACTAAGATCTCAATAATATTGATATCAGAAGTTTATAAAAGAGGAAACAACAGAGAAAAGCCTTGGTATAACTTTACCTCATGCCTCCTAGCAACTAACATGAAGAAGAGAACCAAACATATAAATGATAGTAATACAGTCTGAGAAAGTTTACTATGTATATTATTATTATAATCTCAGTCTCTCTCTATAACTCTTGCTCCCTCCTTCTCCCTACCCCTTTTTTCTCTGTACACACACACACACACACACACACACACACACACACACACACACAGTATTATGGAGTTTTAGTGAAAAGTTAACTATTTTTGTTTACATAAAGCTTCAGTTTTTTCTTTTTCATGTAAACTCAGATAATAGATTAAGGCTTCCCAGGTGGCACTAGTGGTAGAGAACCCGCCTGCCAATGCAGGAGACATAGGAGACATGGGTTAGATCCCTGGAAGATCTCCTGGAGAAGGAAATGGCAACCCATTCCAGTATACTTCCCTGGAAAATCCCATGGACAGAGGGGCCTGGCAGGCTACAGGCCATAGGGTTGCAAAGAGTTGGGCACAGTGGAAGTGACTTAGCAGGAGCACAGATAATAGACTAGAAAATATGAAGTTTTATTTGCATAGTTGAAAATTAACCTCACCTGAACAGAGGATAGCTTGTGTCCATAGCTCCAGGGACATAAGGTTTAAAGTCCTTAACAGTCCTACCTGATAAGTGTCTTTGTTTCATTGGGGAGCCTTCAGTTCAGTTCAGTCGCTCAGTTGTGTCCGACTCTTTGCAACCCCATAAATCACAGCATGCCAGGCCTCCCTGTCCATCACCAACTCCCAGAGTTCACTCAAACTTACGTCCATCGAGTCGGTGATGCCATCCAGCCATCTCATCCTCTGTTGTCCCCTTCTCCTCCTGCCCCCAATCCCTCCCAGCATCAGAGTCTTTTCCAATGAGTCAACTCTTTGCATGAGGTGGCCAAAGTACTGGAGTTTCAGCTTTAGCATCATTCCTTCCAAAGAAATCCCAGGGCTGATCTCCTTCGGAATGGACTGGTTGGATCTCCTTGCAGTCCAAGGGACTCTCAAGAGTCTTCTCAAAAACCACAGTTCAAAAGCATCAATTCTTCGGTGCTCAGCTTTCTTTAACAGTCTAACTCTCACATCCATACATACCTACTGGAAAAACCATAGCCTTGACTAGATGGAGCTTTGTTGGCAAAGTAATGTCTCTGCTTTTCAATATGCTATCTAGGTTGGTCACAACTTTTCTTCCAAGGAGTAAGTGTCTTTTAATTTCATGGCTGCAGTCACCATCTGCAGTGATCTTGGAGCCCCCCCAAAATAAAGTCTGACACTGTTTCCACTGTTTCCCCATCTATTTCCCATGAAGTGATGGGACTGGATGCCATGATCTTAGTTTTCTGAATGTTGAGCTTTAAGCCAACCTTTTCAGTCTCCTCTTTCACTTTCATCAAGAGGCTTTTGAGTTCCTCTTCACTTTCTGCCATAAGGGTGGTGTCATCTGCATATCTGAGGTTATTGATATTTCTCCCGGCAATCTTGATTCCAGCTTGTGCTTCCTCCAGTCCAGCATTTCTCATGATTTATGCTGCACGTAAGTTAAATTAGCAGGGTGACAATATACATCCTTGACGTACTCCTTTTCCTATTTGGAACCAGTCTGTTGTTCCATGTCCAGTTCTAACTGTTGCTTCCTGACCTGCATACAAATTTCTCAAGAGGCAGATCAGGTGGTCTGGTATTCCCATCTCTTTCAGAATTTTCCACAGTTTATTGTGATCCACACAGTCAAAGGCTTTGGCATAGTCAGTAAAGCAGAAAGAGATGTTTTTCTGGAACTCTCTTGCTTTTTCAATGATCCAGATGTTAGCAATTTGATCTCTGGTTCCTCTGCCTTTTCTAAAACCAGCTTGAACATCTGGAAGTTCATGGTTCACGTATTGCTGAAGCCTGGCTTGGAGAATTTTGAGCATTACTTTACTAGCATGTGAGATGAGTGCCATTGTGCAGTAGTTTCAGCAATCTTTGGCATTGCCTTTCTTTGGGATTGGAATGAAAACTGACCTTTTCCAGTCCTGTGGCCACTGCTGCGTTTTCCAAATTTGCTGGCATATTGAGTGCAGCACTTTCACAGCATCATCTTTCAGGATTTGAAATAGCTCAACTGGAATTCCATCACCTCCACTAGCTTTGTTCGTCGTGATGCTTTCTAAGGCCCACTTGACTTCACATTCCAGGATGTCTGGCTCTAGGTCAGTGGTCACACCATCGTGATTATCTGGGTCGTGAAGATCTTTTTTGTACAGGTCTTCTGTGTATTCTTGCCACCTCTTCTTAATATCTTCTGCTTCTGTTAGGTCCATACCATTTCTGTCTTTTATCGAGCCCATCTTTGCATGAAATGTTCCCTTGGTATCTCTAATTTTCTTGAAGAGATCTCTAGTCTTTCCCATTCTGTTGTTCTCCTCTATTTCTCTGCACTGATTGCAGAGGAAGGCTTTCTTATCTCTTCTTGCTATTCTTTGGAACTCTGCATTCAGATGCTTATATCTTTCCTTTTCTCCTCTGCTTTTTGCTTCTCTTCTTTGCACAGCTATTTGTAAGGCCTCCTCAGACAGCCATTTTGCTTTATTGCATTTCTTTTCCATGGGGATGGTCTTGATCCCTGTCTCCTGTACAATGTCATGAACCTCCATCCATAGTTCATCAGGCACTCTATCTATCAGATCTAGTCCCTTAAATCTATTTCTCACTTCCACTGTATAATCATAAGGGATTTGATTTAGGTCATACCTGAATGGTCTAGTGGTTTTCTCTACTTTCTTCAATTTAAGTCTGAATTTCGCAATAATGAGCTCATGATCTGAGCCACAGTCAGCTCCCAGTCTTGTTTTTGCTGACTGTATACAGCTTCTCCATCTTTGACTGCAAAGAATATAATCAATTTGATTTCGGTGTTGACCTTCTGGTGATGTCCATGTGTAGAATCTTCTCTTGTGTTGTTGGAAGAGGGTGTTTGCTATGACCAGTGCGTTCTCTTGGCAAAACTCTATTAGCCTTTGCCCTGCTTCATTCCATTTTCCAAGGCCAAATTTGCCTGTTACTCCAGGTGTTTCTTGACTTCCTACTTTTGCATTCCAGTCCCCTATAATGAAAAGGACATCTTTTTTGGGTGTTAGTTCTAAAAGGTCTCGTAGGTCTTCATAGAACCGTTCAACTTCAGCTTCTTCAGCATTACTGGTTGGGGCATAAACTTGGACTACTGTGATATTGAATGGTTTGCCTTGGAAACGAATAGAGATCATTCTGTTGTTTTTGAGATTGCATCAAAGTACTGCATTTTGGACTCTTTTGTTGACCATGATGGCTACTCCATTTCTTCCAAGGGATTCCTGCCCACAGTAGTAGATATAATGGTCATCTGAGTTAAATTCACCCATTCCAGTCCATTTCAGTTTGCTGATTCCTAGAATGTTGACGTTCACTCTTGCCATCTCCTATTTGACCACTTCCAATTTGCCTTGATAATGGCTGTCTGGGGAGGCCTCACAAATAGCTGTGAAAAGAAGAGAAGCAAAAAGCAAAGGAGAAAAGGAAAGATATAAACATCTGAATGCAGAGTTCCAAAGAAAAGCAAGAAGAGATAAGAAAGCCTTCTTTAGCGATCAATGCAAAGAAAAGAGGAAAACAACAGAATGGGAAAGACTAGAGATCTCCTCAAGAAAATCAGAGATACCAAAGGAACATTTCATGCAAAGATGGGCTCGATAAAAGACAGAAATGGTATGGACCTAACAGAAGCAGAAGATATTAAGAAGAGGTGGCAAGAATACACAGAAGAACTGTACAAAAAAGATCTTCACGACCCAGATAATCACGATGGTGTGACCACTGACCTAGAGCCAGACATCCTGGAATGTGAAGTCAAGTGGGCCTTAGAAAGCATCACGACGAACAAAGCTAGTGGAGGTGATGGAATTCCAGTTGAGCTATTTCAAATCCTAACAGATGATGCTGTGAAAGTGCTGCACTCAATATGCCAGCAAATTTGGAAAACGCAGCAGTGGCCACAGGACTGGAAAAGGTCAGTTTTCATTCCAATCCCAAAGAAAGGCAATGCCAAAGATTGCTGAAACTACCACACAATTGCACTCATCTCACATGCTAGTAAAGTAATGCTCAAAATTCTCCAAGCCAGGCTTCAGCAATATGTGAACCGTGAACTTCCAGATGTTCAAGCTGGTTTTAGAAAAGGCAGAGGAACCAGAGATCAAATTGCCAACATCCACTGGATCATTGAAAAAGCAAGAGAGTTCCAGAAAAACATCTCTTTCTGCTTTATTGACTATGCCAAAGCCTTTGACTGTGTGGATCACAATAAACTGTGGAAAATTCTGAAAGAGATGGGAATACCAGACCACCTGATCTGCCTCTTGAGAAATTTGTATGCAGGTCAGGAAGCAACAGTTAGAACTGGATATGGAACAACAGACTGGTTCCAAATAGGAAAAGGAGTACGTCAAGGATGTATATTGTCACCCTGTTTATTTAACTTATATGCAGAGTACATCATGAGAAACACTGGACTGGAAGAAACACAGGCTGGAATCAAGATTGCTGGGAGAAATATCAATAACCTCAGATATGCAGATGACACCACCCTTATGGCAGAAAGTGAAGAGGAACTCAAAAGCCTCTTGATGAAAGTGAAAGTGGAGAGTGAAAAAGTTGGCTTAAAGCTCAACATTCAGAAAACGAAGATCATGGCATCCGGTCCCACCACTTCATGGGAAATAGATGGGGAAACAGGGGAAACAGTGTCAGACTTTATTTTGGGGGGCTCCAAGATCACTGCAGATGGTGACTGCAGCCATGAAATTAAAAGACGCTTACTCCTTGGAAGGAAAGTTATGACCAACCTAGATAGCATATTCAAAAGCAGAGATATTACTTTGCCAACAAAGGTCTGTCTAGTCAAAGCTATGGTTTTTCCTGTGGTCATGTATGGATGTGAGAGTTGGACTGTGAAGAAGGCTGAGCGCCCAAGAATTGATGCTTTTGAACTGTGGTTTTTGAGAAGACTCTTGAGAGTCCCTTGGACTGCAAGGAGATCCAACCAGTCCATTCTGAAGGAGATCAGCCCTGGGTGGTCTTTGGAAGGAATGATGCTAAAGCTGAAACTCCAGTACTTTGTCCACTTCATGGGAAGAGTTGACTCATTGGAAAAGACTGTGATGCTGGGAGGTATTGGGGGCAAGAGGAGAAGGGGACGACAGAGGATGAGATGGCTGGATGGCATCACTTACTCGATGGACGTGAGTCTGAGTGAACTCAGGGAGTTGGTGATGGACAGGGAGGCCTGGCGTGCTGCGACTCATGGGGTCGCAAAGAGTCGGACACGACTGAGTGACTGATCTGATCTGATCTGATCTGATGGACCTGATATTCCAGGTTCCTATGCAATATTGGTCTTTACAGCATTGGACCTTGCTTCTATCACCAGTCACATCTACAACTGGGTATTGTTGTTGCTTTGGCTCCATCCCTTCATTCTTTCTGGAGTTATTTCTCCACTGATCTCCAGTAGCATATTGGGCACCTACTGACCTGGGGAGTTCCTCTTTCAGTATCCTATCAGTTTGCCTTTTCATACTGTTCATGGGGTTCTCAAGGCAAGAATACTGAAGTGGTTTGCCATTCCCTTCTCCAGTGGACCCTTCTGTCAGACCTCTCCAACATGACCCGCCCGTCTTGGGTGGCTCCACAGGGCATGGCTTAGTTTCATTGAGCTAGACAAGGCTGTGGTCTTAGTGTGATTAGATTGATTAGTTTTCTGTGATTATGGTTTCAGTGTGTCTGCCCTCTGATGCCCTCTTGCAACACCTACCACCTTACTTGGGTTTCTCTTACCTTGGACGTGGGGTATCTCTTCACGGCTGCTCCAGCAAAGCACAGCCGCTGCTCCTTATCTTGGACGAGGGTTATCTCCTCACCGCCGCCCCTCCTGACCTTGAACGTGGCGTAGATCCTCTAGACCCTCCTGCACCCATGCAGCAGCCACCTCTGGCTAGGCTTAGACCACATCAGGTAGTCTAATAGTGTGATTTATGGTGGGGCTTTGGGTCATGTGGTATCATCCCTCCTCTGGAGGAGCAGGAAACTAAGATCAGTCACACAGGCAGTCATGTGTCTCCATGACTGAGTCCCAGTAAAATCTCTGGATACGAAGGCTCAAGTGAGCTTCCCTAGTTGGCAATACTGTGTGTGTATTATTACACATCATTGCTGAGAGGAGTCAGTTCTGTTGGAAGCTTCTCACTTGGAACTCTCCTGGACCCTGTCTTATGCACCTCTTCTTGGCTGATTTTAATCTGTATCCTGTCTCTGTAATAAACCATAACTATGAGCTGCCTGCAATGCAGGAGACCCAGGTTTGATTCCTTGGTTGGCAAGATCCTCTGGAGAAGGAAATACCCACTCCAGTATTCTCACCTGGAGAATCCCATGGACAAAGAAACTGGCAGTCTACAGTCCACTGGATCGCAAGAGTCGGACATGACTTAGCGACTAAACCACCACCACATGAGCTTAACAGCTTTTTTTGAATTCTGTGAGTTCTTATAGTGAATTATTGAACTTAAGGGTAGTGTTTCCTCTGATAACAATACCAAATATTGTCAAAGACACAGAGTCACAGGAATCTCATTTATGACTGGTGGAAACTCAAAATGGTACAGCCACTTTGGAAGACAATTTGGCAGTTTCTTATAAATGTAAATGCATACAATATATTTATCATATGATTCAGTAATCCTGCTCTTAAGTATTTACCCAAGGTAACTGAAAGACTATATATTCACATCAAAAACCCTGTATTCTAATGTTTAAAGAGTAGCTTTATTCATAATCACTCCAAACTAGAAATAACCAAGATGTCTGTTAAAAGACAACTGTCAAAAACAATGTTATAGCTATACAGTGGAATATTAGTAGGCAATTACAAAAAGCATACTTGATTCATGCAACAAGGTGGATGAATCATAAATGTATTTTTACAAGTGAAAAAAAAAAAGTGTATTCAAAAGCTATATATTGTATGATTCTACCTATCTGACATTATGGCTTCCCTTGTGGCTCAAATGGGAAAGAATCTGCCTGCAATGCAGGAGACCCAGGTAAAACTATAGGGATGGAAAACAGATCAGTAGCTGCCAGAGACTGAGGTAAAGGACTGCTGCTGCAGCTAAGTCGCTTCAGTCGTGTCCGACTCTGGGCGACCCCATAGACGGTGGCCCACCAGGCTCCCCCGTCCCTGGGATTCTCCAGGCAAGAACATTGGAGTGGGTTGCCATTTCCTTCTCCAATGCATGAAAGGGAAAAGTGAAAGTGAAGTCGCTCAGTCGTGTCCGACTCTTCGAGACCCCATGGTCTGCAGCCTACCAGGCTCCTCCGTCCATGGGATTTTCCAGGCAAGAGTACTGGAGTGGGGTGCCATTGTTAACAACAGATGGATTGCACAAGAAAATTTTTGTATGACAAGACTAACTCTTCAGTGTGGTACTAGAGTGGTAGATACATGATTCTATGCATTTGTAAAAACCCATCGAATTTTACAGAACACAGAGTAGAATTAAAATCAACCAAGATACCAGGGCATCCTAGGATGTAATGAAACATGTGACAAATGAATTTCAGTATATTATAAATGCATGACATAACCTCAGTGAAGCCTGTGAGGGGAAAAAAGCCAATTTCATTAACTTCCAAAAAATAAACCACTTTTGAATAATTTCAGATTTACAGAAAAGTTAACAAAGATAGTACAGAGTCCCTATATACTCCTCACTCAATTCTCTCCATTGTTAGTATCTCTTATTTCCATAGTACAATTGTCACCTAAGAAACCAACATTACTATTGTACAGTAACATTACTATTAACCAAACTGCAGACTTTATTTGGATGTCACCAGTTTTTCTATTAATATTGTCTTTTCCACTTTAGGACCCAATCCAGGATACCAGATTAAGCTTAGTTATGTCTCCCCAGTCTCTTCTAGTCTTTGACAGTTTCTCAGTCTTTCCTGACCTTCATTATCTTGAGGGATACTGGCTTTATATCCAGTAGAATGTCCCTCAAATGCCTTTCTTATCACATCATATCATGTGGTATATATTATCAACTTTACTTATTACTGATGACGTCAACCTTCACATCAGCCTTCCCTAGTAGCTCAGATGGTAAAGCATCCACCTGCAGTGCAGGAGACCTGGGTTCAACCCCTGGGTTGGGAAGATCCCCTGGAGAAGGAAATGGCAACCCACTCCAGTATTCTTGCCTGGAGAATCCCATGGACAGAGGAGCGTGGTGAGTCACAGTCCATGGGGTCACAAAGAGTCAGACACAACAGAGCAACAAAACACACAACCTTTACATCACTTGGTTAATGTAGTGTTTGCCATGCCTCTCCATTGTAAAGCTAGTATTTTTCCTTTTCCCTACTAAACTTTGGATATGAGTCACAGTCTAGCCCACCCTAGGAGAAGATTAGGTTCCATCTCCTAGAAGAGTGAGTATCAACCTGTATTATTTGGAATTCTTTTGTAAGCAAGACTTGTCTCTTCTTCCCCATTTATCTATTTATTTAAGCATTTCTGATTAACTTGGGAAAACAGTATTTTTACTGGATAATCTAAGGCTAAACACAAAAAGAACTGTATATATACATTGCATTCTAGTTGATAAATTTCTTTCTCACAGCAACAATTCTAAAACTACTTTACATTAATGTGTGCGTATGTGCATACTCAGTCATGTCCACCTCTTTGCGACCCCATGGACTGTAGCCTGCCAGGCTCCTCTGTCCATGGGATTCCCCAGGCAAGAATACTTGAGTGGGTAGCCATTCCCTTCTCCAGGGGATGTTACTGACCCAAGGATTGAACCTGGGTCTCCTGCATTGCAGACAGATTCTTTACCATCTGAGCCATTAGGGAAGCCCACCTTTCATTATTATTGTTGAAAAAATAAGTAAACAAATTGTGGTAACAGGACCAGGATTTCTCCCTATCAGGGAAAGAACTTTAAAAATAAGTAATGGGGTTCGGTTCAGTTCAGTCACTCACCTATTCTTTGCGACCCATGGACTGCAGCACACGAGGCTTCCCTGTCCATCAACAACTCCCGGAGCTTACTCAAACTCATGTCCTTTGAATCAGTGATGCCATCTAACCATCTAATCCTCTGTTGTTCCCTTCTCCTCCTGCCTTCCATCTTTCCTAGCATCAGAGTCTTTTTCAATGAGTCAGTTCTTTGCCTCAGGTGGCCAAAGTATTGGATCTAACCAAAAAAAGATATCCCACGTCCAAGGGCAAAGGAGAAGCCCCAGCATGATGGTAGGAGGGGCAAAATCATGTTTAGAATCAAACCCCATACCCGCCAGAGACACCCGGAGGGCTAAAACAAAACCTTGTGTGCACCAGGACCCAGAGACCACACAGAGACTGAGCCAGACCTGTGTTTCAGTCTCCTGCAGAGGTATGGGTGAGCAGTGGCCTGCTGCAGGGGCAAGGGCTCTGGGTGAAGCTACCTGGGTCACACATCCTGTGGTATAAGCCCTCTTAGAGGAAGTCGCCATTAACCTCACTATAGAGCCACCAAGCAGACGACCCAAAAACTGCAGAACAATTATACCAAAGAAATTCTCATACTGTTAAGAAAGTTCTAGGACCCACAACAGATTTCCCAACCTGGGGATCTGGCAAAGGGACTGAGAACCCCCAGAGAATTTGACTTTGAGGTCAGAGGGATTTGATTACAGAACTTACACAGGACTGGGGTAAAAGACTCTTGGAGGGCACAAACAAAACCTTGTGCACACCAGGACCCAGGAGAAAGGAGCAGTGACCCCACAAGAGACTGACCCAAACTTGCCTGTAAGTGTCCAGGAGTCTCCAGCAGAGGCATGGGTTGGTGGTGGCCTGCTGTAGGGTCGGGGGCACTGAGTGCAGTAGTGCATGCATGGGACCTTTTGAAGGAGGTCGCCATTGTCTTCATTACCTACCAAGGTTTGGTCTCAGGTCAAACAAGCAGGAGGGAACACAGCCACACCCATCAACAGAAAATTGGATTAAAGATTTACTGAGCATGGCCACAAAGACTGAGCATCAGTTTGCCATGAAGTGATGGGACTGGATGCCATGATCTTTGTCTCATGATGTACTCTGCATATAAGTTAAATAAGCAGGGTTACAATATACAGCCTTGACGTACTCTCTTTCCTGATTTGGAACCAGTCTGTTGTTCCATGTCCAAGCAACTGAACTAACTGAGCATGGCCCCGCCCATCAGAACAAGACCCAATTTCCTCCACTGTCAGTCTCTCCCATCAGGAAGCTTCCATAAGCCTCTTATCCATACCCATCAGAGGTCAGACAGAGTGAAAACCACAATCATAGAAATCTAATCAAACTGACTAAGCCAAAGTTTTGACTGTGTGGATCACAACAAACTGCGGACAATTCTTAAAGAGATGGGAATAACAGACTACCTGACCTGCCTCCTGAGAAATCTGTATGCAGGTCAAGAAGCAACAGTTAGAACTAGACATGGAACAACAGACTGGTTCCAAATCAGGAAAGAGAGTACGTCAAGGCTGTATCTTGTAACCCTGCTTATTTAACTTATATGCAGAGTACATCATGAGACTAAGATCATGGCATCCAGTCCCATCACTTCATGGCAAATTGATGGGGAAACCGTGGAAACAGCGGCTGACTTTATTTTTCTGAGCTCCAAAATCACTGCAGATGGTGATTGCAGCCATGAAATTAAAAGACACTTACTCCTTGGAAGGAAAGTTATGACCAACCTAGACAGCATATTAAAAAGCAGAGACATTACCTTGTCACCAAAGGTCCGTCTAGTCAAGGCTATGGTTTTTCCAGTGGTGAGATGTGAGAGTTGGACTATAAAGAAAGCTGAGCACTGAAGAATTGATGCTTTCGAGCTGTGGTGTTGGAGAAGACTCTTGAGAGTCCCTTGGACTCCAAGGAGATCCAACCAGTCCATCCTAAAGGAGATCAGTCCTGGGTGTTCACTGGAGTAACTGATGTTGAAGCTGAAACTCCAATTCTTTGGCCACCTGAAGCGAAGAGCTGACTCATTTGAAAAGACCCTGATGCTGGGAAAGATTGAGGGCAGGAGGAGAAGGGGACGACAGAGGATGAGGTTGGATGGCATCACCAACTCAATGGACATGGGTTTGGGTAGACTCCAGGAGTTGGTGAGGGACAGGGAGGCCTGGTGTGCTACAGTTCATGGGGTCGCAAAGAGTTGGACACGACTGAGCGACTGAACTGACATCATGAGAAATGCTAGGCTGGATGAAGCACAAGCTGGAATCAAGATGCTGGGAGAAATGTCAATAATCTCAGATATGCAGATGACACCACCTTTATGGCAGAAAGCAAAGAAGAAGTAAAGAGCCTGTTGATGAAAGTGAAAGAGGAGAGTGAAAAAGTTGGCTTAAAACTCAACATTCAGAAAACTAAGATCATGGCATCCAGTCCCATCACTTCATGGCAAATAGATGGGAAATAATTGAAACAGTGACAGACTTTATTTCTTTGGGCTCCAAAATCACTACAGATGGTGACTGAAACCATGAAATTAAAAGATGCTTGCTCCTTGGAAGAAAACTTATGACCAACCTAGACAGTATATCAAAAAGCAGAGACATTATTTTGCCAACAAAGGTCCATCTAGTCAAAGCTATGGTTTTTCCAGCAGTCATGTCTGGATGTCAGAGTCGGACTACAAAGAAAGCTGAGCACTGAACAACTGATGCTTTGGAACTGTGGTGTTGGAGAAGACTCTTAAGAGTCCCTTGGACTCCTAGGAGATCCAACTAGCCCATCCTAAAGGAAATCAGTCCTGAATATTCATTGGAAAGACTGATGCTGAAGCTGAAATTTCAATACTTTGGCCACCTGATGTGAAGAACTGACTCATTTGAAAAGACCCTGATGCTGGGAAAGATTGAAGGTAGGAGGAGAAGGGTACAACAGAGGATGAGATGGTTAGATGATATCACCAACTCAATGGACATGAGTTTGAGTAAGCTCCAGGAGTTGGTGATGGACAGGGAAGCCTGGCATCCTGAAGTCCATGGGGTCTCAAAGAGTCAGACACAACTGAGCCACTGAACTGAACTGAATCAAACTGATCACATGAACCACAGCCTTGTCTAACTCAATGAAACTACGAGCCACACCATGTAGGGCCACCCAAGATGGACGGGTCATGGTGGAGAGTTCTGACAAAATGTGGTCCACTCAAGAAGGGAATGGCAAACCACTTCATTATTCTTGCTTTGAGAACCCCATGAACAGTATGAAAAGGCAAAAGTAATGGGGTAGACTAGAATAAACCCAGAGGTGCCTGGGGTGCTGGATTAGAATCAGAAATACCACTATGAATGTAGGTAGGTAGGTAGGAAGGTAGATAGGTAGATATATATAGATATTTGTGTATACAAGAGTTAGTATATATACTTCTATTTCATTTATTTGTCTGCCAAAAGGGTCTAGAAGCAATCACATCTCACTCAGTACCAATGAGCACATTCAGTGCCCAGATCTTGGCTTTTAAATACTATCCTCTAATAAAAGGAACTTGGGTTCCTTGGTGAAATGGCTGAATCTAGGGATTGAGTACACTACTTGTATACAGTAATACAATGACATCCATATTATTACTTGACATATATTTAAAATATTGGCAAGTAGTTAGACAATTGAGAAATTTTCTATGTGAGCCATTGGTGTAGGGGCTAAAAAACCTCTAGCAGCTGAATAGAGTCTATGTGTAAGAGCCATTGTGTATGGCTGTGTACTACAAAACCCTATAGGCATCATTCATGTAGAACACAACATAAATAGCTCCCTTCTGGTTGGGCAGCATACAATACGTATAATCATACGAGTGCCACACTATGCGGTCAGCAGTCTGCAATGTTTGCTTGATCCCCTTCACCAAATTAGTGCCAACATCACTGCCAGGACTTTGAGTTCCTCTATAATTTGGACCTTTTTCAGCCAAATAGCTCTCCAATGAATGTTCCTTAATCCGTCCTCCATTCTAAAGACACCACAGTCTCATCAAGCAGTTTGTTTAGGATTTTCTCACACTCGTCTCAGTTAATACTGCTCTTCTACTCCTTTCCTCACCAACTCCATCTCCATTAGAATACTACCTGCTTGTCTTCTCCCAAGAAGCTTCAATTAGCTGTAACCTCATCAGCCTTTGAAGCCTCATAAAGAGAAGAGAGTCATTTTTGGCATTTGTCCTATTCTTCGTCTTATAAATCTGAGTTCAGGATTCTTATTCATCATGATGTCCTGTAATAGGACCTCCACAAAATGGTTGTGTAAGCTATGCATCCCAGTCCAAGCACTGCAGCTGTGCAGTGTACAACCTGCACAACACTATGGGGCAATTCTGAATATTTAATGCTTTCCATGTAAGTATCTTGAAAATGACTATTTAACTGAAATGGAAACATAAACTTTACAGTTCTACAAAAGCTACAGAATATATGACATACATTGATTTCTCGCTCATGTCCAGGAAAGATGGTTGTATAAAACAAGTTTTTACTACCTAATTAAAATAAAAACCATTTAGTACCTGAAAAATCTCTAGATATGGAAGTTTAAAAGCCTCTTCCAAGCACCCAATTCTTATGGAATTTTTCATTCTTAATATCTACTACCACAACAAAAACAATGTTTATTTCCTGTAGTGCTTTTCCCTTCTCCATCTGGCTAACTTTTTCCCATCTTTCAGTACTCAATGCCATCTTCAGAAGGCTTCCTGAATTGTTTCTCACCTCTGTAGGGCTGATACTCTAGTGGATCCCACAGTACCCAGTTATTTCTATTAATATTATATAGTGACAGTATCCTTTCAAGTTGATGCCCTTCATTAAAACATAACATCCTTCAGGCAGAAACTGTGATTTCATTAGTAATTTCTATTTCCCCAGTTCTGAGTACAGTCAATATTTAGCTGCTATTTTAAAAAAATGCTTATTGAACTAAATTCATTCATTCAATCATCATTCATTTACTTAACAAATATTTACTAAGTATGGAAGTATATGCCAGGCATTATGCTAAGCTTAAATATACAGCAGTGAATAAATCATATAAAAATCTGTGCCTTCATCATATGTTTAATGGTAAAAAGTGCTATGGAAAGACATAAAACAAAGAATGGTAGAGAGAGTATTGGGAGTACAATTATAAATATAGTGGTCAGAAAAAAAAAGCCTTAGTGAAAGTTGACATTTGAGTAAAGAGGTAAGGAAGGAGAAATATTAAGTCAAGTGGATTTCTGGAGGAAGAATATACCAGACAGTAGCAACAGCCAGTGCAAAGCCCCTGAGACATGGATAAGACTGATATGTCCAGAGCAGAGTGAGCCAAGGCAGGAGTTACTAGTGATGGGGCCAGAAAGGCAATCAGACACCAGATTATGATGGTATTACCTTACATAGATGGGAAAGGGAAAGAAAAATGTGAAGAAATAGGGTATCACAGCAATTAGAAAACACAAAATAAGATGACTGAAAAAAAGTCCAAATGTATCAGCAATCATAATAAAAGGGAAGAGCTTAAATTCCTCTATTAAAAGAAAAAGAAATACTGGGTTTTTTATATCATAAGAGGCAAAATGTTAAAAATATTTACAATAAATGAATTGTCGAAGATATTTCATAAAAATTCTATCAAAATGTAACCAATGGTAATATCAGACAAAGTTAAGTTTCAGTCAAAAAGCATTAGACAAAGAAGTATATTTTATACTGATAAAAGTATGGTCTACAAAGAAGCTATATCAGCCTTGAATCTCTTTGCACAGATCAAAAAAATTAAGAGGACTAAACTACCTAAAACAAAAACTGAATGATATAAGGAAAACAATTGGTAAAACACAAATTCAAACCTTTACTATGGCTTGACTTTGACCATTAGGGCCATGGACCTTTAGGATCTCCCTGACCAGGGTACCTACAGCTCTTTCTGCCTCACTGCGCTATTTCATAAGTGCACTCTCATCTCAGCCTTTGCACAGACTGTTTCCTCTGCTTAGAACATCTTTCCTCAGATAATCACATGCCTTGCCCCCTCCCCACTTCATTTAAGTCTCTGCACAAACACATAAAGTAAAAGCATTTGCATGGAATTTGTACTGTCATTTGACATAATTGGTCTTGGACTCCCTTATTTGTACTTGTTCTCCACTCCTCTTGTCCATTCTGCTCAAATGTTACCTTATCAGAAAGGTCTGCTCTCACACCTTATCTAAAACAGCACCCATCCCCTACTACCATCCCTGTCACTTGCTATTTTATCTGTTCTGTTTTTCTTCTTACCACCTGAAACATTATAGATTTTATTTATTTATTGTCTGTCTCCTCCAACCTGAAGGTAAGTTTCATAAGAGCACAGTCTTTGTTTCATTAATTGCTATATCCTCCACACCTAAGACAGGGCCTGGCACATGGTAGGTCTTTGATAAATAACTGTTGAACTAATAAGTGAATCCTAGTGGATAATTTACACACTCACTCATATATGGATAAACTGAGCGACTTTACATTAGACTATGAAGGATCTGAACGCAGTTAACAAGCTTGAATTAGCATTAGCTACTTCAATGTAGCTAATTGAAGTGAAAGTGAAAGTAGCTCAGTCGTGTCCGACTCTTTGCGACCCCACGGACTGAAGCCTACCAGGCTTGTCCGTCCATGGGATTTTCCAGGCAAGAGTACTGGAGCGGGGTGCCATTGCCTTCTCCAGGGGATCTTCCTGACCCAGGGATCAAACCCTGGTCTCCCGCATTGCAGGCAGACGCTTTACCCTCTGAGCCACCAGGGAAGCCCCATATAGAGTCCAACAAATAGAGATGACTTTCAACTAATGGGGCAATTACTAAAATTACTACTATTTCCAACTAATGGGGCAATTACTAAAACAGACCATGCATTATGGCATAAAGAAAATCTCAAAAAATTTCCAAAAGGACAATATCAGATAGGCTCAATCTTTCACTACATGCAATAAAATTAGACATTAACAACAAAGAATAGGGACTTCCCTGGTGGTCCAGTGGCTAAGACTCTGCACCCCTAATGCAGGGAGCCTGGGTTCAGTCCCTGCGCAGGGAACTAGATCCCACATGCTACAATGAAGATCAAAGGTCCTGCATGCCACAACTAAGACCTAGCCCAGTCAAATAAATAAATATATTTTTATAAACAACAACAAAGAATAGACAAAAGGAGCTATGCACTAAGAAACTAAAAATAATTTTTAAATTGCTAAATTATTCAATTTAAAGAGGAAGTAAAAACTGAAATTATGAAATATTTATGATTCAAGACCAAAGAGACCATTATGACAAAATCTGTAGGATGAATATCTGCACTCACCCTTTTCTTCCCAGAGAAAAATCACCATTGTGAACTTCATAAAATTAATTCCAGCCTCTCAAATTTTATATTTAAATTTTTGAATAATGATTAGAAGGATTAAAACAAACTGATAAGATGGATTAAAACAAATTGATAAGACCAAATTGAAGAAAATAACAATTGGAAACATTCTTCATATATTTTTTTTCCATGTAAGTCAGCTATATTAACAAAGTGTTGAGTAGGAAATATCTTTAGGGACTCTGCATCAAGATGACAAAATATATATTTGTAAATTTACATCATAACTGAAAGTAACTGATATATTTTTATTGCCCTAAGTATTTAACCTCTCACTTTAAAGTATGAAAAAAATTGCATTGGTACTGTCCAGTTGAATTAAATTTTACTCTATATGGATGAAACCCATAATTATTTACTTTCCAGTATTTCTGGGATGAATGCATTCATAACTCAATTCATGATGCCAAATCTACAGAGCAATTTCCTCAACTTAGTGAGTGGAAAATTATTGATTCATAATTCCCTAATTTCTCAAACACCATCAGCCATATCTGACTCTTTGCGACCCCATGGACTGTAGCCTGCCAGGCTCCTCTGTCCATGGAATTCCCCAGACAGGAATACTGGAGTGGGTTACCATTTCCTTCTCTAGGGAGACGTTTCCGATCGAGAGATCAAACCCAGGTCTCCCAAATTCCTGGCAGATTGTTTACCATCTGAGCCACCAGGGAAGCCCTTTTCAAACACCATAACTTCTCCTAATCTTACATTACCTCATTGTAAACTTCCCTAAACAGCCCATAGGCATTCTTCATCATGGTGCTCAAAACAAGAGCAAAGTAAAATTTATGCTCTCCTTTGATATCACTTAATCCTTATTCTCCCAGTAGGAAAAGATAGAAAAGCTTATTCACTGGTCAATAATTACTTCTATATTCTGTGTACCCTTAACTAGGATTTGACACCTCTTTTAAGGTACACCAGGCACAGGACTTTTTATCTTCATGAGAGGGCTATTCCTAATTTTTCCTGTGATGAAATGACCTTTGAATAGTCTGAGTAAATAATCCTTTAAATTAGGGTGGAAAAAAAAGGTAGATAAAAGGTATATACCAGGAAAGTTAAATATAGCACAGCCTGTTTTCTAAGAAGAAAAGCAGCCAATAAGAATAGCTGCATGGGCATCATTCATTCTGCACCATTTTCTGGGATTTTAATACTGTGTGCTTCAGGAGGACAATACACCAGTATGCTCTATAACTCATCCATCGCCTTGGCAGGCTTTAGCACTTTCGAGACTATACATTTCTGTTTGATGTACTCTAAGTCTTCAATTTAACTCATACTTGTCTTTTATTTAACACTCCTTTGAAATAAAATCTCCACCTTCTCTCCTTAACTAAATCTTACCTACCTTTCTAAGTACAGGTTAAATCTCACCTCCTTGAACCTTTTTCTCATCTTATCCCAGGAATCACTGTCTTTGCTGAATTCTGAAATCACTTATTAGGGGCAATGAATGCACTGTGAGCAAGTCACCAGGAGGAACACAAAGATAAGACATTGTCCCTTTACCTCATTCATGCTCACCTTGCCCATTCCTATCTATTTAGACAAATGAAGTGAAAGGGCATTCCTATCTATTTAGGCAAATGAAATGAAAGAAAAATATACCATGGTAGAAGAAACACTGCCAGTAATTAACTGCCTGAGAATTTAGAGAAGGGAGAAATCATCAAGCCCTGAGGTAGTTTGAAAAAGATATGCCAAGAAGACACTGGAACTAGGGCTAAGGGAATGGGTAGAATTTATATAGATGTAAAAGAGGGCATTATAAGTGGACAAGACAGAAGTAAATGAAGAATTGAGATAGGAAGAAAAAAAAAAAAAAAAAAAAGCTATGTTCCAGGAGCAGGAAATAGGAAAAACTCTGAACACTGTTCTTTCATGTGCCTGATCCTATGCCTCACCATAGTAGTTGCTCAGAATGCATCATTGAGTGAACAGAGAAAGGTGATAATATTTTTACCGATAATAATCTGCTATTCAGTTAATATGTGAACAGAAGATAGCTTTGTGTTAAGGAAGTATGAGAGTGTTAAATTGCCACAAACATGAAATGTTAGCTTGTTATCATATCTCACTGATAGGCAGTATTATTAAGATAAACTAAAGGGATTTACCTTTAAAATTTTAGTTGAAATGAATAATAAAATATAAATATCATTGAAATAATTAACATTGCTAATGGTTGTTCTCTATATTTGATGGTCCAAGATAGCAATATTAAAGCCAAATATCTATAAAACTCTATGCAGTGTATTTCAGCATACTTCATTTTTATTACAAGTGGTGATCTTTTTGATTTTTGAAAGCTCTTCTTTGGAGAGACTACTTCATCTTGTCTCTACAAATAAGAACTTATGTACTCAATTAACCACTGACAGGACTTGTTGTTTCTGTGAGAGCAATAAGTGACTACAAGAAGAACACATCCACTAATGGTTTGCAGAACCATCACTCCACAGTTGTTTGAGGCATTATCACAAGGTCCTTGAGTGAAAGGTTTTTCTTCTGCTGAAATCTGTAACATGTATCAGCAAGGGCTGGGATAGCTGCTGTGGACCTGTGGGGCTCGCTCCCTCATGCTTGTCTTTGAGCAACAAACTGATCGCATCAAATCTTTTTTTCTCCCTAAGTGTCAGACAAGTGACTCAGTTTTGAAAAACCTAACCATCTAGTGGCTTAATTTCATTAATAAAATAAACTAGTGTGTGCTATGTGAGTGTGCAATACATATGTGTTATGGATGTAGGAGCTGAGATGGTGGTTTACAAACTATAAAAATTCATATTTAAAAACAAAACATGAGACTTCCCTGGTGGTCCAGTGGCTAAGATTCTGAGCTCTTAATGCAGGGAGTCTGGTTTCCATCCTACCTCAGCGAAGTAGATCCCACATGCTACAACAAAAGACCCTGCATACTGCAATGAAGACTGAAGATCTCACATGCCACAACTAAGACCTGGCACAACCAAATCAATCAATCAATAACTTTTTTAATAAAAAATAAAAACAAGAAAACTAGATTTCAGGGAACATAAACTAATATGTCCAAACTATGATTGCCTGTGGCGAAGATGTCACATTTTCCTCCATTTAAAGGCATCTTCGATGAGGTCAGTTTCTTCCCTCCCATGAGTAACTTTTTGTGGCCCTTACATAACAACACAGAGACGAATAAGAAAGTTTGATATTAAATGAAAGAGACGAGAAGAGAATTATTTCTCACTAAGAAAGAGGAAAGCTCTTGTCATACAGTTGAACAAATGAACTGAAGTGTTTTGTTGAGTTAAACACAGGGTTAGTTAATTCACACAAAGGTACCTGGAAACATAGAGTTTTTAAGAGATGTCATCCTCAAGGAGTACTTATGAGAGAGAAAAAAATGCAAGTGAAATTAAGTTGGAAGAGAAAATTAATACATACAATTGCAACAATAGACCAGCTAATGTCGGTCTTAAAACTCAGTTATGAGAACTATTAAAGCTGAACACGCCTTAATTAATACAAGTGAAAATGAAGAGACTCGCGTTCTGCCCTTAAATGTACAAAGAGCCACCTAGTGAAGAGCATGCTCCAAACAGTACAGAAATAGAGATGGGCAGGGTGCAAAGTTTATAACTTCCCCCTCACAGCTGATCATCCTTAAACACAGTGTGTTCTGAATTCAAAGTAGGCATAAGATAAGAAAACCCTCGTAGATCCTCTTCTAGATACATCTCTCTTTATCTCTTTTCACAAAGGCCAGCACTCTCCAGAATCTCAGAATTTTCCAGGTCTCTGAAAACATGATAAGGAGGAAACAATTTTGCTTTGACAGTCAACTGACATCTATATAACTCTTTATGTCAATTATTTCTCCAGTTGTGGAAAGATAATCAATTTTAAATGAAGCCATAATTCTAGCATTCATGGTCCTTTTTTTCCTTCTAAGTTTTTGGCTTGGATCAGTTACCCAGCTTTAAATGACATGAGTTTCAGGGCCACAGCCCTTGATCTGTCCTCCCACACTCCTCATATCACAAGGCCAAGAGTACAAGTAGCTGCTCAGAGCAAATAGCTCCTGCATGTTTCCTCACACATCCCCAAATCCCATGGAAACCAGGCCAAAAGGATCTAAGAAACTACAAGAGAGGGCATTTTAAAACAATCTAACAAAACAGGTACCTTTTCTTATCTATGTTACCACCATTGTGCTTGTGCTCATGAAAGTGGTGAGAGGATGAGGAAAGGCCTTATTTTCTATGTTGGTTATTGGCAACGTAGTTTAAGGGATTCCCCGCCAACAACAAAACACACAATTGAAAGTGGAAAGTCCTTCAATAGAGGGCCAATTGTGATCTTTAGTTTTAAGTGTCAACTTGACTGAATTAAGGGACTCCCCGATAGCTGGCAAAGCATTATTTCTGGGTGTGTCTGTGAGAGTGTTTCTGGAAGAGATTGGCATTCAAATCAGTAGACTAAATAAAATTCCCCTCACCGAGACAGGTGGGCAGCATCCAACCTATTGAAGGCCTGAGTGGAACACAAAGGGGGATGAAGGGCAAGTTCACTCTGTCAACTTGAGTTAAGACACCCATCCTCTCCTGCCCTTGATGCTGGTACTCAGGCCTTTAGAGTCAGAATGAATTATACCACTAAGTTTCCTGGTTCTCTAGCTTGCAGGCAGCATATCAGGAACTTCTCAGCTTCCATAATTGCATGCACCAATTCCTATGATATCTATTTCTCCAGTCAATTCCTATGATATTTATCTATTTACCTGTCTATCATACTGGTTCTGTTTCTCTGCTGCTGCTGCTAAGTCGCTTCAGTCGTGTCTGACTCTGTGCGACCCCATAGACGGCAGCCCACCAGGCTCCCCCATCCCTGGGATTCTCCAGGCAAGAACATGGAGTGGGCTGCCATTTTCTTCTCCAATGCATGAAAGTGAAGTCTCTCAGTCGTGCCCGACTCTTAGGGACCCCATGGACTGCAGCCTACAAGGCTCCTCCGTCCATGGGATTTTCCAGGCAAGAACACTGGAGTAGGTTGTCATTGCCTTCTCCTCTGTTTCTCTGAAGAATCCTAAATAATACACCAATGCTTTTGTGGGATATAGAAAGCATGGTTTTTTATATCACCTGGTGATATGCTTTTAGAAGATTAACCCCAAACTTCCAAGGTATAAAATGACAGCAGGAAGGAATGGTTGTCTTCAAGTTTTTAAAATTTCCATAGGGAAGACATAGAAACTCACCATAGACTTTTATAAAATACCAATTATTTTGAGTAATATTTGAGTAAACCTCAAATTCATCTTCTGAAAACCTGAACTTAAGAGTGATTAGCCATAGGACTTGGAAATGTGGGAACAGAACTTCACTGAAGAGTCAAAAATCAAACTTGTCAAGAACAAAATCTCTCTTTCCCAGCCCTAAACAATTTCCCTCAGAGACAGAACTAACACAATATCCTTAAAGGAGAAAATTAGAATATGAAGGGCAAAATCTCTAAAAGGAATTTCCTGCTTTCACACCAATACTCTGCTGACTACATTGACGGTGTGTAGAAAACGAAAATGGGAATCCTTTGGGTTGATTGGGCAGAGGCACATGGAGTACCAGTCTGGGAAAATAGCAGCCCTACTCATGGACCAAAGACTGAGCACACCCAGGAGAAGTATAAGCATAGCTGGCATTGACCAAGGTCATACCCCACACTGGCTACTTCATACTAGCATTTGATCATTGAACTCTCATGGAAACTATCTGAAAGAGATATTTTAATTTCCATCTTAAAATGAGGAGACAGGCATCAAGAGACTAACCGTCAAGCTAACTTTAGAGGTTAACACAACTAGCAAATGACAGAGTCAGGAGTCAGCCCCTATCTTTCTGACTCCTCCCTTTAAGCAACTCTACCTTCCTGTGTTGATACTGACTCTTCACTCCCAGGGCTTTACAGCCTCTTCTTTCACAGACATTCAAAAACAATGCCATGCTTAACTCATTCAGCATGTAAAAATCAGAGGCTCTCTCTAGAGAAAGCCAAAATACCAGTATGAAAAATGGAAATCACAATCTGACAATTTGCCATATCTGAAGAGGTGAGTGCTACCATCTTTTTTGCTAATATATCCCATTCCTGAAAGTGTTGTATAGCTGATAATTTTTGTTTAAATTAAAATGAAAAAAATGGGTTTCAAAACTGTTAACAGTATCATGACAGTAATTCAAATAATTTCTTAAACTGAGAAGTCTCAAAACCAGAGTTGGAAATAACTAGTTTGAATGCTTTTTAAGAAAATGATTCACAACCCGGAACTGTGAAGTTCTAGATTGTTCTTTGCCAGAGGGAAGCAGAGAAATAATCTATTATAACCCACACCTCAACCTTCCTGTCCTATGCTTCTGGTCTCTCTAATAGCATTAACATCTCTCTCCTCCTTAAAACATCTGAACACCGCTATGTTCTGTCAGTTTGCTAATTACTATAATTGTATCTCTGCAATCATTTTCTTCCTGCTCCCTGTCTGTTGCAACCACTGGTATCCTAGTTCAGATCCTTTTTAACCCTTACCTTTGAAGTGGCTTCCTTCCCTGTTTCCAGTTCTTCCTACTCTATTTATGTTAAGCCAGAGTTTTATCTACTAAAACACATCAGTCTATTAACACAAAGCACACAAATCATCTTCTAAACTTCTAATGATTCCCTATTGCCAAACTAGAAACAAGCAAAAAGTACAAAACAAACTTCAAAGCAAAACACAGTTCTCAATTTTGTGTTAAAGGCCTCCTGTGATCTGATCACTGTTCATTTTTCCAGACAAGATGGCTTCCCAATATCCCATGCCCTGCACCCTATTCTGCAGTCAAAGAAGACAATGCAATAGGTCCCTAAAACAACACCTTTCATCTCCTCCTAGAGCTTTATTTATTTTTTTTTTTGCTTCAAATTACTGTAAAGTGAAATGAAAGTGATTTCAGAAATGAATGAAAGTGAAAGTTGCTCAATCATGTCCAATTCTTTGTGACCCCATGGACTATACAGTCCATGGAATTCTCTAGGCCAGAATAATTGCATTCTCCTTCTAGATCTTTTTTTTTTTTTTTGGCTTCAAATTACTGTAAGTTCTGAGCTTCCCTCATAGCTCAGTTGGTGAAGAATCTGCCTGCAATGCAGGGGACACTGGTTCAATTCCTGGGTCAGGAAGATCCCGTGGAGAAGGGATAGGCTGGCTACCCACTCCAGTATTCTTGGGCTTCCCTTGTGGCTCAGCTGATAAAGAATCTGCCTGCAATGAGGGAGACCGGGGTTCAATTCCTGGGTTGGGAAGATCCCCTGGGGAAGGGAAAGGCAACCCACTCCGGTATTCTGGCCTGAAGAATTCCATGAACTGTATACTCCGTGGGGTAACTGTAAGTTCTGTTAAAATAGAAACTTTGTTTGGTGTATTATAAATATCTGTTAAATGAATGAGTGAATGAATGTGGTGTTCTCCCTGTTGCAATGTTCTTTTCTCCCATCCTTACCTGTCTATGTATTCAATACTATCAATTCACTCCATATATCATTTAAATCATTCCTCATCCACAATCCTTCCCTGATGATCCTCACAGAGTCTGTCCCTTGACTATGTCTGCTCTTCCATTGATTGGCTCTTCTCTGTTCTAACACTTCCACTGGCTGCCTCAGATTACAGGCCCTCCAGCCTTTTGTTCTTCTGCTAGAAAAGCCCCCAAAGAGCAGAGGTAAACACTGTGTTTCAAGCATGGGGCCTGGCACATAGTAGGAACTCAAAAGAATAACAATCATCATGTATTAAATTGAAGCTTATTAACAACAGACAGGCCAGACAACGCATTCCTGTGTACAAGGTTTTTATCTGTATGAAATTTTTTATCTTCAGGGACAAAATGTGGAACATACAAATATATTTATATATCTAAATCAAGGGTTTATACATGTAAATACAAATTTATATACAGATATATGTATATATCCAAATCAATGCATCTGGTCCCATCACTTCATGGCAAATAGATGGAGAAAAAAATGGAAACAGTAACAGACTTCATTTTCTTGGGCTCCAAAATCAACGTGGACATTGACTACAGTCATAAAATTAAAAGACACTTGCTCTTTGGAAGAAAAGCTATGATAAACCTAGACAGCATATTAAAAAGCAGAGACATCACTTTGCTGACAAAGGTCCATGTAGTCAAAGCTCTGGTTTTTCCAGTAGTCATGTATGGATATGAGAGTTGGACCATAAAGAAGGCTGAGCACCGAAGAATTGATGCTTTTGAACTGTAGTGCTGGAGGACTCTTGAGAGTCCCTTGGACATCAAGAAAATCAAACCACTCAATCCTAAAGGAAATCAACCCAGAATATTGCCTGGAAGGACTGATGCTGAAGCTGAAGCTCAATACTTTGGCCACCTGATGTGAAGAGCTGACTCATTGGAAAAGACCCTGATGCTGGGAAAAATTGACAGCAGTAGGAGAAGGGGTAACAGAGGATGAGATGGTTGGATGGCATTATTGACTCAATGGATATGAGTTTGAGCAAACTCTGGGAGATAGTGAAGGACAGGGAGGCCTGGTATGCTGCAGTCCATGAGGTCCTAAAGAGTCGGACGTGACTGAGTGACTGAACAACAAAATCAAGGATCAGTAAAATTCCCCTGAAAAGAGCCAGATAGTAAATATTTTAGGCTTTGAACCATAAGCTGTTATGAACCATAAGATCTCTGTTATTTTTATGACAAAAATAGTCACAGACATAAACAAATGTACATGACTGTATTTCAATAAAACTTTATTTATAAAAGCAGGCAGTGGGCCTTGAAAGGGACTAGGATGTCACTCTGGCATTAAGAATTATTTTGAGCTGAAGGCATTTGATTTCTAGAAATTCCTTATCAGCCTAAAAGCAGAACCTTCCACAGTAACTCAACTGTCAAAAATCTCTCCACAGGAGCAACTCTTATCTCTTCTTTGGGAGAGGGAAAGTTGATAACCACACTCAAACAGACAATGTCATAAACTATAGTAACTCCTATCTATTCTTAACGTCTCATTTATCTTTCCAAAAAGTCATTTGTGTTTCCATTAGTACTCTTTCTCTGCCCCCACCCCTTTCTAAGAAGTCATTTGTCCTCACAGAGGTGCCTGTCTGCCTATTCCCCATTGATATGATATGTAAGCTCCAAATTTTAGCCATCCTGAGTCACATTTTTCTGTGAACTATTGTATACCTATGTGTAAAGATTTTTTTTTTCTTGCCTGTCTTTTGTCAGTTTAATTTGCAGGTCTCTGAGTACTGAACATAAGAGGATAGATAAAAAGTTTTTCTTCTCAGAAGTTGGATTTGGCCCAAGGGGCATAGTTTTCCAACCCTGTATTGAATCACAACAAATTAGCAGGAACAATGGCTGCTGTGTTTCTTCAGCTTCTCCTTTCACTGAAGCAAACAAAACTCTGTTTCCAATTAAGATCAAAACACATTCATTCCTGTACTTTAATAAAGGTCTTCTCAGTGTTGATGACTATGTTCCTGCTGGAGGGATGCAAAAATAAATATGTGAAAAGTTACTTGTAAGCATCTAGTACATAAATATTTGGCATTTTGTAATATCATTTCATTCTCCTCTATTTCCCAATTTATATCCTGTTGATTTTTGAATTTTGTTAACTTTTTGGCATTGAAAATAGATTCAGTTTTCAGAGTGATGTGCCATTCTTGACATATATAACATTTTCCCTTTCTAAAGAATTCTTTTTTAATTAAGGGGGAAAGCACATAAAAATAAATCAAAATGCTGAACTGAATATTCATTATGGTCTTGATTATATAACAAATGTTCACAGAATTAGTAAGTGAATACTCAGCATTACAGAGAAAATTTTTGTTTCAATGGAGAACTCTGTATCTTTTATATCACAGCTCTGGTCCTATTCATTGTCTTTGAACTATTTTGCATCTCTTTGTAAATTATAGGTAACTGATAAATATACAAACTCCATCTTGTCTGAGATTAAGTCTTGAGACTTAACTTCCACTCCCTCTAGAGAAACCAGTTTGGGGTCTTACTTGCAGACTGGACTGGATTCTATCACTTTGCCCAAATTGTCCATTCTTCCAGTTTTCTTCAAAATCTGGCTACAACCCTCCAAACTAACATAACCAGTTTCTCTCCCTCCTGCCTGACTCAGAGTCACCAAGAACTAAAACCTGGCTACCCAGATCCCTGTTGAAACTCTGGGCTCACTTGCAGCTGGCTTTTCCCCTCTAGGACCTGAAGAAATCTTGCAAGCTAAATCACCAAGACTCCATATAAACTTTGAAGGACTCACTATTACAGCAGTGATCAGGCATGGGCTAGAATTTTGCATAGACAAGCCATTGCCTGGACCACTAAGGAAGTCCAGTGAAATGATCAGGTCATGTACCCCTTATATAAGAGGTAACCAAGACTATGGACAACATGGCCGAGAGCATGACCATACTAACTTGACAGCTTCAAGAAAGGCAATGGACTTTGCTGCCTAATTGACTGGTGCTCACCTAATTCTGGCTTCCAGAAAGGGTGCATGTGCAGTAGGTGGACACACTATTATACATGTGGTCCAGAAAGCTTCTGTGACATCTTCACGTAATCACATGTGAGATGCCAACAGAGAAATCTCTGTCAAGTATCTGCAATTCTGACTTTTGAGCTAAAGGTTTTCCTCCACCCATTTCTTGGAATCTAGTGGACTAGTTTGGAGAAGGCAATGGCAACCCACTCCAGTGTTCTTGCCTGGAAAATCCCATGGACAGAGGAGCCTGGTAGGCTGCAGTCCATGGGGTCACTAAGAGTCAGGCACGACTGAGAGACTTCACTTTCACTTTTCACTTTCATGCATTGGAGAAGGAAATGGCACCCCACTCCAGTGTTCTTGCCTGGAGAATCCCAGGGACAGAGGAGCCTGGTGGGCTGCCATCTATGGGGTTGCACAGAGTCGGACACGACTGAAGTGACTTAGCAGCAGCAGCAGCAGTTACCCTTAGTGTTTGACTGTTGACCCTTCAACATGACTTTCTATGTTTCTCTTTTTCACTTGAGGCAACCCTCTTTTGAAATGCCTGGTCTCTGGGATACTAGAACAACTTACCTTTGCCAGCGAATCTCAACAGATGGTTTCACTGGTTTTACAGGCACAATGCCAGCAAGAGTCCTGGAAAGACTATTTCGTAGACATCCGCTTCCTCCACTCAGGAGGTTTATAATCACCTCTGTGTTGTTCAGTGACTCATGATATTTGTCTTGAACAAAAGTGGAAACTGACTGCACTGAATTTTATCTGAACCCTGTACTCCTAGAAAGCAGCAACAGTTAAGAAATTTGCTTTCCCTTTCCAGAAAAAAATAAATGCAAAGGACTACCTGCCCTTGGTATTCAGAGATAAAGACCTACCTCCACCATTCCTCATGGTTCCTCCTGACACCCCTAAGACTTCCTGTCTACCCTGCCTCATGACTCCCTTGTTTACTACTTGCCTGTGTAAAACTTCAGGTGTTCTTTCTTCTTTGAGATGTTCCTAATTAATGAACATTCTCCCAAGTGCAATGTTATGTACGTGCATGCTAAGTCGCTTCAGTTGTGTCTGATTCTTTGCAACCCCATGGACTATAGTCCACGGGATTCTCCAGGCAAGAATACTGGAGTGAGTTGCCATGCCCTTCTCCAGGAGATCTTCCCGACCCAGGGTTTGAACTAATGTAATGTCTCTGGATTCAATTCTCCTGGATTGGCAGGGAGGTTCTTTACCACTAGCACCACGTGGGAAGCTTCCCCCTCCACCAGTGCAATAGAATACATAAAATCATCTCCTTAACTGTCCAATGCATTTTTGTCTTTGATGACATTTAAAAATTTTTTACAATCAGCATTTATTATTATAGGACAAGAAAAACTTTTTTCCTCTACCTTCCTAGGTTTTCCAACTGGGGCCCTGTAGATTAGACTGACAAAAGACAGATTAATAAAAGACAATGAGCAGAGTTCATTAACATGTGCATTGTGCATACAGTATTCCATGTGCATACAGGAATACTCAGTGATGAGTAACTCAAAAGGGTGGTTAGAACTTGGGCTCATTTAGCATCTTAACTAAAGATTCTCCCAGCAAGAATACTGGAGTGGGTTGCCATGCCATCCCTCCTCCAGGGGATCTTCCGGACTCAGGAACTGAACCCACATCTCCAGCATCTCCTGCATTGCAGGCAGATTCTTTACCGCTGAATCACTGGGGAAGCCCTTTCTTGTGTCTGCTTCTTCTCAGTTGCCTTCAGATCAAAATGCATACTCTAAATACCTTCATTCTTCTTATATATTAAAAGAATAAATAGCACCAAGGTGGTTTTTTTTTTAGTTTTTCCTTCAAAAAGTGTTTTGGATTTCTGCGATTATATGATTTTTCCAGTGGAGGAAAAGGGACAAAGAGGTTTTGAGCTTTGTATTACTGTTACTTTGCATACTGTTCTTTGTGATAGCTGTAGTTTTGAATGGCATCTGTTTTAATGATGACGCCACAGGCTCAGGGACATAACGCCTGTGCAGTCCAAGGCTGGACTGTGCTGGTGGACTGTGCTGGCACTCGACATTTTTTGTACCTCCTTCTATGTCTTGCCTGGTTTTCAGAGGTTGGAAATCTGGGAACCACATTTCCTAGACATTTCCCAGATTTCCTTGGCAACAGGATTTTGGATTCAGTTTAGGTTCCACTAATGAAATGGATATGCACAAAATAGCAAAGGTGACAAAAAGGCACCAGCAGGTAGACCTATATATGTCAACAGATATGACTTTTTTTTTTAATGAGCCTCCAGGTGTTTTTCTGCTTATCACCCTCCGTGATGCTGCTGGCAGCTGCAACCACTGGTGGCAATGTCCTGAAGTTCCTTTCCTGAATAGCTGAAACAAATTCCTGAGTCTCTGAAAGCCTGCAGTGACTCTGAGAGCTAGCAATGGCTTTCCCTGACTTTTGTTCCTCCAGTCCTTCCAACAGTCATATAAGCTTCCACATCTCTGTGTTATTATCCTTATTGATTGAAATACTGAGAGTAATTTCTGTTTTGTTGTCCTAACCCTGACTAATACAGGGGTGCCTGATGTTACAGACCCTGGAAGCACAGCTCCATTTGACTCCAGAGACCAAGTTCCTTGTCAATGACCTTCCTGGTTCACCAGTAGAACCTGCACCACACATCATCCATCCTGGAATGACCTCCTTCGTGGAAGCTGACTCAGTGGAGTTTTGAGAGCAGGCAGAGAGATGAGATGACCTCCTTCGTGGAAGCTGACTCAGTGGAGTTTTGAGAGCAGGCAGAGAGATGAGATGAGGCATGAGGAGAATGAGTCCTTCAGTACAACCTCCCAGAGGGGAAAAGCACATTATGTAGCTATTGGACATATGAGAGAAATGTCAAAAGAATATGATATCAGGTAGGTATTTATTCTACACAAAGAGAACAAAAAAAGTTTCTTCAAGATGATACTACAATGGAGCCAATATCTAGTCTAAATAAACTGAGTCCTACTCAAACCCTCTTCCAGCATCATGTGGGGCCTATTGCATCTGGGATGAAGGAGAGGGCTCCAAGCCAAACTTTGGTTAAAGTCTGCCCTTTGACACTGTTGACTGAAAAAGAAAAACACAACATAAAAGTTGTACGTCAAGTGTATTCAGTGTCTTACTGAGGACCTTGGGACACAACCTCTCAGATAACCCTGAGGAACTGTTCCAGAGATGTGGGGGGAGATGTTAGTATATATGTGAACTTGGTGAAGATCATCTCAGCAGAAAGTTGCTGCTAGTCCTAAGGGACAGATATCTTAATTATTTTAGTACTTTTCTAAGTATGGGCTCCCCTGATAGCTCAGTTGGTAAAGAATCCGTCTGCAGTGCAGGAAACCCCAGTTCAATTCCTGGGTTGGGAAGATCCACTGGAGAAGGGATAGGGTGCCCACTCCAGGGTTAGTGTTTAGTGTTTTTCTAAGTATGGGAAAGTGCAAGAATTGAGGTTCATAAAAAATTGCTCCTGAAAATATCTAACCATCTGAAGGCCCGTTCTGCCAGTTTTCCCAGAGCACAGAGTGCCTCATTCTTGATCTCCACCCTGAACTCCTTTCAGGTGAGTGTTAACGGTTAGCAACTATAGTGACTAATGATGCAACTCATGCACAGCCAGATGGTGAGTGACATTCTTTGGCTGGTAACACCAACCCACCACTTCTAACATCACTCCCGTTTTGCTCCTGGGTTCCCAACCCACCTATCTAGGTGTGTGTGCTCAGTTGCTCAGTTGTAGGGTTTGACTCTTTGCAGCCCCATGGACTGTAGCCTACCAGGCTCCTCTGTCCATGGGATTCTCCAGGCAAGAATAATGGAGTGAGTTGCCATGCCCTCCTCCAGGGGATCTTCCTGACTCAGGGATCCAACCCATGTCTCTTGTGTCTCCTGAACTGGCAGGCAGATTCTTTACCACTATTCCACCTGGGAAGCCATTATCTAGCTGTCAATCTCTTTAATCCCTGTTAATTGATCAGAATTGAAAGTGTGACAGGTTCCTGGAATATCTAATTTCAATAAGGAAACCCAAGCAAAGCCTTCCCAACCCTGTCCTCTCTCTTGAGAACATGAGTGGAGGAGGATTTGGCAGACTACTTCAGATATATCTTGAAACTGTCACCTGGCTCACAGCCACAAAACATGACTTGGACATTATTCCTATGAGATAGGAATCTACTCTTGCCTTAAAAGTGTTCAGCCTTCAGAGAAAGTCCCTTGGCCATCATGTCCTAATTTCAAACAGTTCAAACATAAAATACTTGGGGTTACATTAAGCAGTTACCAAACCAAGACATATCAGGATTTCCTAAACATAAAATTAAAAGATTGTTGGGTCTCTCTATCTCTGTGCAGGAAGCAGTGATCAAGACCATCCCCAAGAAAAAGAAACGCAAAAACGCAAAACAGTTGTCTGAGGGGGCCTTACAAATAGCTGAGAAAAGAGGAGAAGCTAAAGGCAAAGGAGAAAAGGAAAAATATACCCATTTGAATGCAGAGTTCCAAAGAATAGCAAGAAGAGATAAGAAAGCCTTCCTAAGTGATCAATGCAAAGAAAGAGAGGAAAACAATAGAATGGGAAAGACTGGAGATCTCTTCAAGAAAATTAGAGATACCAAGGGAATATTTCACGCAAAGATGGGCACAATAAAGGACAGTAAATGTATGGACCTAACAGAAGCAGAAGATATTCAGAACAGGTAGCAAGAATACACAGAAAAACTATACAAAAAAGATCTTAATGGCCCAGATAACCAAGATAGTGTGATCACTCACCTAGAGCCAGACATCCTGGAGTGTGAAGTCAAGTGGGCATTAGGAAGTATCATAACGAACAAAGCCAGTGGAAGTGATGGAATTCCAGCTGAGCTATTTCAGATCCTAAAAGATGATGCTGTGAAAGTACTGTACACAACAAATTTGGAAAATTTGGCCAGAAAAATCTGCCAGCAAATTTGGAAAATTCAGCAGTGGCCACAGGACTGGAAAAGGTCAGTTTTTATTCCAATCCTAAAGAAAGGCAATGCCAAAGAATGTTCCAACTACCACACAATTGCACGCATCTCACACACTAGCAAAGTGATGCTCAAAATTCTCCAAGCAAGGCTTCAACAGTATGTGAACCAAGAAATTCTGGATGTTAAAGCTGGATTTAGAAAAGACAGATAAGCAGAGATCAAACTGCAAAATCCATTGGATCATAGAAAAAGCAAGAGAGTTCCAGAAAAACATCTACTTCTGCTTCATTGACTACACCAAAAACTTTGACTGTGTGGATCACAACAAACTGTGGAAATTTCTTCAAGAGATGGGAATACCAAACCACCTGACCTGTCTCCTGACAAACCTGTATGCAGGTCAGGAAGCAACAGTTAGAACTGGACATGGAACAACAGACTGGTTCCAAATTGAGAAAGGAGTATGTACTTTAACTTATATGCAGAGTACATCATGTGAAATATGGGGCTGGATGAAGCACAAGCTGGAATCAAGATTGCCAGGAGAAATATCAATAACCTCAGATATGCCGAGGACACCACCCTTATAACAGAAAGACAAGAGGAACTAAAGAGCTTCTTGATGAAAGTGAAAGTGGAGAGTGAAAAAGCTGGTTTAAAACTCAACATTCAATAAACGAAGATCATGGCATCCACTCCCATCATTTGATAACAAATAGATGGGGAAACACAGGAAACAGTGACAGACTTTATTTTCTTGGGCTCCAAAATCAGTGCAGGTGGTGACTGCAGCCATGGAATTAAAAGACACTTGCTCCTTGGAAGGAAAGCTATGACCAAACTAGACAGCATATTAAAAAGCAGAGACATTACTTTGCCAACAATGGTCTGTCTAGTCAAGCTATGTTTTCTCCAGTAGTCATGTATGGATGTGAGAGTTGAACTATAAAGAAAGGTGAGCACAGAAGAACTGATGCTTTTTAACGATGGTGTTGGAGACGATCTTGAGAGTCCCTTGGACTGCAAGGAGATTAAACCAGTCAATCCTAAAGGAAATCAGTCCTGAATAATTCTTGGAAGGACTGATGCTGAGGTTGAAGCTCCAGTACTTTGGCCACCTGACATGAAGAACTGACTCATTGGAAAAGACTCTGATGCTGGGAAAGATGGAAGGCGGGAGGAGAAGGGGATGACAGAGGATGAGATGGTTGGATGGCATCACTTATTCAATGGACATGAGTTTGAACAAGCTCCAGGAGTTGGTGATGGACAGGGAAGCCTGACGTGCTGCAGTCCATGGGGTTGCAAAGAGTTGGACACGGATGAGCGACTGAACTGAACTGAACTGATTGGTCTGTCTGTCTCTAGAAATGTGTAATAGCTGGTTGACATCAGTCTTAAAGGCATAAGAAAACAGGAGTGCTTTAACTACCACCCTCCTCTCCAACTTCACCACAGATCAAGTAGATTTCCTCAGACTGGTATTAGACTGGAAACAGAAATAACCTGTGCATGTGTACTCAGTAGCTTCAGTCATGTCTGACTCTTTGCAACCCTATGAACTGTAGCCCACCAGGCTCCTCTGTCCATGGGATTCTCCAGGCAAGAATATTGAAGTGGGTTGCCATGTCCTCCTCCTAGAGGTCTTCCCAACCCAGGGATCAAACTCGTGTCTCTTACATCTCCGGCACTGGCAGGCAGGTTCTTTACCACTAGTGCCTATCCTACATATATGTAAATACATACATGCACAAACACACACAGAGACCTTTTTTTCCATCTCCAGTCTTTCTCAATTATGTCATCTGAAATCAATAAATATTGACTCTTCCCATACACACATATTATGCTCAAATACCTTTAGGTTAAATTCCCAGCTGTTATCAGCATTAAGGGTACAATCAAAGACAGCCCCTCACCAAACCCTTTCCCCTGACAGGTGAAATATTAGGTACTTTGAATCATTTCCACTTCAAAAAGGTTTTAAGGATTGCTTACTGGTCTCCTCTGACAAAAGTCTTTTGAGCCTTTAAGAGAGTATTTTATTTTTTAAAAGACCAAAAACACAATTTCATGAAAAAGTGAATTCAAAATGAAGCCATTCAAATTCAGTCTAAAAATCTAAACTCTGGCCCAAGTTGGGGTCTCAACAAATTTTTAAATTTAAATTAAAAAAAATCATGCCTGCCTGTAACTCTCCGTGACTCCTCCTTCATCTTTATTTACGTCCTTTCACTTACCACATCCCACAACTACTTTGTGATTTCCTTTGTTTATAACCCAGAAATGTAATCTTTGTTAACAATCATAAGACTTTAAGTTTTCCTAGCTCTAGCACATATATGAGATCATTTAACACCCTATGAAGTATTCATCATTGATGTTTAATATTCAAGTAGAACATTGAGGCTCAATGACATCAATGGTTTCATTCAAAAAGTAGCAAAGAAGGATAAGAACTCATGCCATTCTAAGATGCAAATGCTTGGACTTACTCCAGATTCTCAGAATCAGAAACTCGAGGGATAGGGCCCAGCAAGCTAGCTTTAACAGGCCCTTAAGTGACTCTGATGCTCACTCAAGTGTGGGAACCACTGACCTACAAGATGCCACACAGTCTGGTGGAAGACTGACCTCATCGAGTTCAGCTCACCGCCTCATCCACTCTGTTCTAACCACTCTGGCCTTCTTTCTACCTATTAAATACTCCAGGCTGATGGCTAATTCAGGAATGTTTCACTTGTTAGTCCCTCTCCTGGGAATGCATTTCCTGAGGTCTTGGTATGGCCTATATCTTTCTATCTACAGGTCTCAATTAAGACATCATCTCCTCAGAGGAGCCTTCCCTAAATACCTTATCTAAAGTCATCTTCCTCAATACCCTGTGTCAGTACTTCCTCTTCTTCACAACAGTTATCACTGTGAGGACTTTTCCTCTAACCTCTTAGGGTCTGTACTTGAGGCCTGTGAATTAAATAGACAAAAGACAGATTAACAGGAGAAAAAGGCACACATATTTAATTGACATTTCTAATTTTATGTTGAGGGGGTGCTATACAGAAAAGAAGTAAAACTCCAAAGTGGTGGGTAGACTCAGGGGCTTGGATACCATTTTAACAAAAGAGTGATAAATTGTGGAATAGTAACTAGTCAAAGGAAAAGGGATTTGTGAGAAGGTAAATATATGGGGGAAGTATTGGTAGATAAGGATTGTTTGGTAAGGTTTGTTATGCTGACTCAAGTCAGTGCCATCTCCAGAGATGAGTCATCACTTGTGATTAAGAGTATTCTCCTCTTCCTCATATGTGAAAAGGAAACACCTTTACAAATGGAAATGCTTTTAGGCAGAAAGGGAGAGGGCAAAAAGATCCTCCCATGTCTGTGCTGTGTTTAGTCATGTCCAACTCTTTGAGACTGCATGGACTGCAGCTCACCAGGCTTCTCTGTCCATGGAATTCTCCAGGCAAGAATACTGGAGTCAGTTGCCATGCCCTCCCCTCCAGGGGATCTTCTTGACCTAGGTATCGAACCCACATCCATGCCGAGTCTTCTGAATTGCAGGCAGATCTTCAGCACTGAGCCACTGAAGAAGCCCCATCCCACTGTCTATTGTTTCTTAATTGCCTTCAGCTCAAAATAACCCTCATATCAAAGTGCCATATTTTGGGATGACATATTCCAATCCCCTTTCCCACCTTAAATTTTCTTAAGTTTCATTTCTTAAATTGCTGTGTCCTCAACACTAAACTGTAAGCTCTATGAAGGCAGGGACTTTACCTGTACTGCTAGTTCAATAGTTATTTGTTGAATGAACTGACTTAGATCTGTCTCTGCCCAAGTATTCCCCCATGTATGTCCCACCTCAAGTAATATATAAAGTAATATCGCTGTAAATCAGTTGGGGCCTCCCTGGTAGCTCAGCAGTAAAGAATTCGCCTGCCAATGAAGGAGACGTGGGTTCGATCCCTGGATCAGGAAGATCCCCTGGAGAAGGGAATGGCAACCCAGTCCAGTATTCTTGCCTGGGAAATCCCATGGACAGAGATGCCTGGCTAGCTACAGTTCATGGGATCACAAACAGACACGACTGAGTGACTAAAAAACAACAAAATCGACTGGATAGGTTTTTCCTTCTATCTCTAACTTAAAGAGGCAAAAATTCGTGGAAAAATATTTGCAAAATAAAATTACATTGAAAAAGCCACTTCTAAAGAGAAGCTGGTATGTGCCTACTGAAGGGATCAGAACATGCCACTCCAAAATCTGCCTCTTTGGCATATGCATTATTTTGAGTCAATTGAGAACCAGTAGACAAAGGGAAAGTTCTTTATCTCACCTTCTCTGCCTGAAAATAGAGTATAAGTTTTCCCTTTTGTAAAGGAAATTTACATTTATAGAGGAAATTTTCATTCATAAAGCAGTCTCCCAACAGGAAGAAAGCTACTTCTCAGAAGACAACTCAGCATCTCTTATCTGCATACAAGACAACCCTTATTTACCACACACTTCCTCCCCTCTCCTTCCCATAATTTATTTCCCCTGCCCAGAAGCCCAAAACCCCTGTCCCATTGTTGGTATAATGGGACCAACCTAAGATGGTATAATAGCCTCAATCACCTGGCCACTCACTTAAGCTACATTTTTCTTTGTGAATTCTCATGTGTACACACAAAATTAAAATTATTTTTTCTCCTGTTAATTAATATTTTATCAATTTGATTCACAGGCTCCAGGAGGGTAGGGGTGGAAGATTTTTCTTGCCCTATACTATCATGAAATATTTTTTGCAAGAAATGTTTGGGGTTAGATTAATAAAACTCAGTTTGTCCCTTTGAATTTATCAAGTGGGAGATAACCTTCCTTCTCAGTCCACTACTAGTGGACATTTCATTATCAGAAATGAAAAAGACAATTTTTTAATCAAGATCACTATTGAAACAGGAAGGAAGAGGGTAGGGCACAACCCTTAAAGAATGTCATAGCTGTTGTGGCTATGACATAAAGATGATATCCCAAGATGGCAGAAGATTTGACTTCCAGTAGACCTTGAACCTCATTATAGGCTCATTGTAATGTATTAATATATGCTAAATGACACACCCACCAGCAACATGACAGTTCCAAGGCTGACCATAAAAGGCTAAATAGTGGGCAATGGCCCAATTTCTGGAAATCCCTGCCCTTCTTCAAAATAGTTTGTGTAATCATTAGACTGTCATTAGCCTATCAAATCACCCAGCACATAGAAACTAACCAAGCCATATTTAGGGGCCACTCTTTTTTTTTTTTTAGTGTTTTATTTTTATTTATTTATTTTAATTGGAGGCTAACTACTTTACAATATTGTGGTGGTTTTTACAAGGCATTCACATGAATCAGCCAGGGCTGTACCTGTGCTCCCCATCCTGAACCTCCCTCCCACCTCCCTCCCCATTCCATCCCTCAGGGTCATCCCAGTACACCAGCCCTGAGCACCCTGTCTCATGCATTGAACCTGGACTGGAGATCTATTTCACATATGATAATATACATGTTTCAATGCTGTTTTCTCAAATCATCCCACCCTCGCCTTCTCCCACAGAGACCAACAGTCTGTTCTTTACATCTGTGTCTCTTTTGCTGTCTTGCATATAGGGTCATTGTTAGCATCTTTCTAAATTCCATGCTATGCCAAGTCGCTTCAGTCGTGTCTGACTCTGTGTGACCCCATGGACAGCAGACCACCAGGCTCCTCCATCCACAGGATTCTCCAGGCAAGAATACTGGAGTGGGGTGCCATTTCCTTCTCCATCTAAATTCCATATATATGTGTTAATATACTTTATTGGTGTTTTTCTTTATGACTTACTTCACTCTGTATAATAGGCTCCAGTTTCATCCACTTCATTAGAAGTGATTCAAATGCATTCTTTTTAATGGCTGAGTAATATTCCATTGTATATATATACCACAACTTTCTTATCCATTCATCTGCCGATGGACATCTAGGTTGCTTCCATGTCCTGGCTATTGAAAACAGTGCTGCGATGAACACTGGGGTACACGTGTCTCTTTCAATTCTGGTTTCCTCGGTGTGTATGCCCAGCAGTGGGATTGCTGGGTCGTATGGCAGTTCTATTTCCAGTTTTTTAAGGAATCTCCACACTGTCCTCCATAGTGGCTGTACTAGTTTGCATTTCCACCAACAGTGTAAGAGGGTTCCTTTTTCTCAGCACCCTCTCCAGCATTTATTATTTGTAGACTTTTTGATAGCAGCCATTCTGACTGGAGCGAGATGGTACCTCATTGTGGTTTTGATTTGCATTTCTCTGATAATGAGTGACGTTGAGCATCTTTTCATGTGTTTGTTAGCCATCTCTATGTCTGCTTTGGAGAAATGTCTGTTTCGTTCTTTGGCCCATTTTTTGATTGGGTCGCTTATTTTTCTGGAATTGAGCTGCAGGAGTTGCTTGTATATTTTTGAGATTAATTCTTTGCCAGTTGCTTTGTTTGCTGTTATTTTCTCCCATTATGAAGGCTTAAGGGCCATTCTTGCCTTTTGAGACAAACCACAGTCTGTCTATGGAATGTGTATCTCTCTAAATAAATCCACTTCTTACCTATCACTTTGCCTCTCACTGAATTCCTTCTGTGCTGAGACATAAAGAACCTGAGCTTCATTAAGCAATCTTAATGACAAAATCATGGGTTTGAGGACTTCCCTGGTGGTCCAGAGGTTAAAAATCTGCCTGCCAATACAGGGGACACAGATTCAGTCCCTGGTCCAGGGGAGATTCCACATGCTGCGGGGCAAAAAAAGCACATGCACCGCAACTATTGAGCCCGTGCTCTAGAGCCCACGAACTGCAACTACTGAAGTCTGTGTGCCCCAGAGCCTGTGCTCCACAAGAGAAGTCACCACAATGAGAAACCTGTGCACGCCAACAAAGAGCAGACTCCACTGGCCACAACCAGAGAAAAACCTGAACACAGCAACAAACACCTAGTGCAGCCAAAAATAAATTATTTAAAATCTTAAAAAGACAACTAAAAAGTTTTTATTAAAAAAAAAAAAAGATAGTGGGTTTGAGTCCCAGCCCATGGGTTCAAATCCCAATCAGTTTTGGCTGGATTCAAATACTATCTGAGTTAGGCAGTTTCAATGTTAAACACCCAGGAAGGTCCCTCTGATTCCAACACTCTCCAAAAATCATCCTCCTCAATATCATCATTAGCTTTGACATTGTTGTCCAGTGCTCTGCACTGATAATTCTCTTCTCATTCACATATCTAGCTTCAGATTTGTTTTTCACTAAATGGGAACCTATTGATCTTCACTGTTTCTGTATGTGAAGTAGAGATAATAGCTGCTTTTGAATTGAAAGTGCTATAGAAAGGAAAGGTATTATTGTCATCATTATATTATTTTTCAAAGACATATGCATGGGAGAAGGGGCAGATGCTTCGGTTTCCTTTAAAGATTCCCTACAAGCCATTCCCCATCATCTATACCCACGACATGCATTGATTTTACATAGAACCAAGTAAGATTGATTATTCCTATAGAGACCAAACCTTAAGTATATGAGAGAAGCTAGAAATTCAAGTCAGAACTTGTGTTCAGGGAGGATCTGAAGAAAATGGACATCAAAAAGCTAACTCAAAGTGTAGCCATGGACCATCTATCACTCAACAGCATTGTTCATCTGAGCATGCTTCATTAAGTCAGTTATATCAATAGGTAATAAAGTAAAACAAATTTGTATCATGGATCACTGCATCAGAAATTCTCCTTTGAGATATATTCTTGCAAGGGCCAACCTATTCCCCCTGCACAGACTGGAAACCTCTAGCAACTTGGTGATTCTCTTGTTGTTACTAGGATTCTATGGTGCCAGCTACTGTGTCTATGTAGCAAACAGAAGTCTGGAGTTCTCTCCAAGGCCCTATATTCTCCATAGCCCCTGCCTAACTTGCAAAAAAAGAACAACTATATTCCAAGAAAGTAACTTGGATTCTGAAAAGACATGATGCAGTGTCTCATTAGACTCCATTTCCATGGCCAGGATTTGCGTCAGGGCTTACAAGGCTCACAGCATGTCATGATCCTTATTCATAACAGCACACCACATAGAACTGGGACAGAAAACCGCAAACGTGATTTTAATTTACAGGACGGTTGTGAAGTCATAATCGTATATAATAACACCTTGTAAAATAATGTCACTCCTGTCCCCTTAGGAGCCTTATGTACATTTCTTTCTGCTCAGCTCTTATACTGCAAAATAGCACTGAGCTTTCCTTTTCTCACCTTAGCAGAAGGAGCAAAAGAAATTTTGTTCTCACTGTTCCTGAGCCAGCTTTCCAGAGTGGAAGTCCTTGTATTAGTTTTCTATCATTAAGTAGGAAATTGCCACAAAAGCAGCAACTTAACATAAATCAAGGATCTCGCAGTTCTGTAAGGTCAGACACAGTGTGGCTGGCTCTCTGCTTAGGGTGTGACATGGTTGAAATTCAGGTATTGGCCTAACTGGCCTTTTGTCTGGAGGCTCTGGGGACAAAATCTACTTTCAAGCTCATTTTAGTTGTTGGCAAAATTCAGTTCCTTATAAAGCTGGAGGACTGGGGTCCCCATTTCCTGGCTGGTTCTCAACCAGGGGGCCATGTTCTACTCTTAGAAACACATCCACATAACTTTTTACTGCCTTGACTCTTTTTTAAAATCATTTTTTAATTGATGTATACTTAATTTACTATATTGTGTTAGCTTCAGTTATACAGTAAAGTGATATTCTTTTTCAAAATAGTCTATTACAAGATATTGAATATAATTCCATGTGCTATACCGTAGGTCCCTGTTGTTTATCTATTTATATATAAATAGTAGTGTGTATATGTTAATCCTAAACCCCTAATTATTCCCCCCACCCCACTATTATTTCCTCTGGTTTGTTTTCTTTGTCTGTAAGTCTATTTCTGTTTTGTAAATAAGTTCATTTATATCATTTTTTTAGATTTCACATATAAGTGATATCATATATTTTTATTTTTCTGCCTTGATTCTTTCTTATGCTTCAGATCTCTGCCCTCCTCATTGGCAGCCAGTCAGAAGACACTATTTGCTTGTAAGGGCTCACCTGATGAGGTCAGGCCCACCCAGGACAATCACCCTTGCTATATAACATCGGCATAGGAGTAATATCATATTCACAGGTTCCAACCACATTCAAAAGACAGAAGATTATACACGAGTAAGGCTTATGGGGAGCCATCTTAGAATTCTGCCTACCACAGCACAAAAGGATAAAGGTGACAGAAATAGTGAATGTGGGCAAGCAGTGGGTATAACAAACCTCCAAGGTCATTTCAAAAGCACAAAGCCCTTCAGCTCCCTCATTGCTCCAAGCCTGCTTATCACTCATTTTAGAGAACGATACTGAACTCAGAGCACAGTGAAGGTAGTAACAGTTTCTCTGAAAATTGTGTTTCCTAGGGGAGTTTCCCCAAGGCCTCCTAATTCAGGAGATCCTCTAATGTTTACCTTGTCACAGTTTATTACAAGGGGCTCTCAAAGTCTTTTGTTGTGTTTTCTACAAGATGCCAACTTTTAGACGGCACTGTATCTTCTTCATTGATATCTCCCCACAGTGCCTGTAGACAGTAAGTTCTAAGTGCATGTCTGCTAAATGGATGGCATGCAGTAATGACACAACTGTATTATGATTCTCCCATGATATACTTCTGTTTGATCATGTCTGCTGGCTTCATTAACCAATGTTTTTACCAATCTGTGTGGTATTTATAGGGGCTTCCCTGGAGGCACAGGAGTAAAGAATCTACCTGCAATGCAGGAGATGTGGAAGATGAGGGTTCAATCCCTGAAATGGGAGGATCCCCTGAAGGAGGAAATATCAACCAACTCCAGTATTCTGCCTGAAGAATCCCATGGACAGAGGAGCCTGGTGAGCTACAGCCCATAGGGTCACATACAGTTGGACACGACTGAAGGGACTAAGCATGTACCCATGCATGTGGTATTTATAAAACTCCTTTTAGATCAACCAGCATTTATAACATGTCTATTATGTGTAAACTTTTGTAGGAGATACAGAAAACAGTGAAGATGAAATCCCTCTTAAGAAGACTGAACTCTTTAGAAAAAAAAAGGAGAAAAAAAGGAGCTTGCTCTCTGATAGGAAAGACTGGTATATAAATAACATGTATCTGACACCTCAACTCCCCTGATTTAAACTTTCAGACAGCCCCCAGTTGTACTTGGGTTAAAATCCAAAATCCTTGCTGTGGTTTTCAAGGCCCTGTATGACTTGGTCTGCACTTCCCCCTCTAGCCATACCTCATTATGGTCCAGCCATAGTAGACACATGTCTTATTTTATTGAAGTATAGTTGATTTACAATGTTACTTTCTGGTATACAGCAAAGTGGCACAGTGGTAAAGAACCCACATGCCAGTGCAGGAGACTAAGGAGACACGGGTTCGATCCCAGGGTCGGGAAGATCCCCTGGAGGAGAGCATGGCAACCCACTCTGCTATTCTTGCCTGGAAAATCCCATGGACAGAGGAGCCTGGTGGGCTACAGTCCATAGGGTTGCAAAGAGTCAGACACGACTAAAGTGACTTAGCACACATGCATATATATATATGGAATCTTTTTCAGATTCTTTTCCATTATAGGTTATTATAAGAAATTGAATATAGTTTCCTGTGCTATATAGCAGGTCCTTATTTATCTATTATATATATATATATATATATATACTAGTGTGTATATATATAGTAGTGTGTATATGGAGAAGGCAATGGCACCCCATTCCAGTACTCTTGCCTGGAAAATCCCATGGATGGAGGAGCCTGGTGGGCTGCAGTCCATGGGGTTGCTAAAAGTCGGACACGATTGAGCAACTTCACTTTTCACTTTCATGCATTGGAGAAGGAAATGGCAACCCACTCCAGTGTTCCTGCCTGGAGAATCCCAGGGATGGGGGAGCCTGGTGGGCTGCTGTCTATGGGATTGTACAGAGTTGGACACGACTGAAGTGACTTAGCAGCAGCAGCTGCAGCAGCAGTGTGTATATATTAATCCCTTTCCCCTTTGGTAACCTTAAGTTAGTTTTCTATGTCTCTATTTTTATTTTGTAAATAAGTTCATTTGTATCCTTTTTTAGATTGTATATATAAGTGATATCATATGATATTTGTCTTTCTCTGACTTACTTCACTTAGTATAATAATCTCTAGGTCTATCTATGTTGCAGCAAATGGCATTATTTCATTCCTTTTTATGATTGAGTAATATTCCATTGTATATGTACTGTATTTTCTTTAGCCATTCATCTGTTGATGGACATTTAGTTTGTTTCCATGGTTTGGCTATTGTAAACAGTGCTGGTATAAACACTGGGGTGCACATATTTTTTTGAATTAGAGTTTTAGTCTTTTCCAGATATATGCCCAGAAGCAAGATTGCTGGATCATATGGTAGCTCTATTGTTAGTTTTTTGAGGATTGGCTGTACCAATTTACATTCTTACCAACAGTGCAGGAGGGTTCCCTTTTCTCTACACTCTCTCCAATGTTTATTATTTGCAGACTTTCTGGTGATGGCCATTCTGATCTGTGTGAGGTCATACCTCATTGTAGTTTTAATTTGCGTTTCTCTAATAATTAGTGAGACACATCTATTTTTAGATTCAAGGCCTTTAAACCAGCAGTGCACTGGTGAGTGCTAATAACTGCCTCTCCAGAAGAAAAATAAACAAATCTGATTTGTACTATTTGACAATTTTCATGGTGTAAATACTCCCATCATGGCCAATTTTAAGTCACTAATGTAAAATCAACCAAATTACCAAAGTGCTGATAATTAAACAATCAGCCCTTGAGAGTGGGTTTGAGTCAACACCCACACATGACTGCTTTAGACATATTATTCCTTCTTGTCCTCCCCTGTAGTAGGTTTAATAGTGTTCCCCCCAAATTCATGGCTACTCAGAATCTCAGAATGTGATCTTCTCTGGAAATAGAGGCTTTGCAGTTAAGGATCTCGAGACAAAATTATGCTGGATTTAAGGTGAGCCCTAAATCCAATGATTGACGTCCTTATAAGAGGAGAGGAGACAGAGATACACGGAGAGAAGGCTATGTGAAGACAGGGGCAGAGACTGGAGTTATGCTGCTACATGCCTATGAATGCCTGGGGCTATCAGAAGCTGGAAAAGGCAAGAAAGGATTCGTTCCTAGAGCCATCAGACAGAGCCTAGCTTTGCTGCACCTAGATTTCTG
This sequence comes from Bos indicus, assembly GCF_029378745.1. NCBI lineage: Eukaryota > Metazoa > Chordata > Mammalia > Artiodactyla > Bovidae > Bos > Bos indicus. Next base: position 105,410,360 of record NC_091789.1, on the reverse strand, counting down.
ACTTCTAACTTCCAGAACTGCAAGAGAATAAAATTCTGTTGTTTTAGGCCACCCAGCTTATAGTATTTGTTATGGCAGTCCTATCAAACTAATACTTCCCCCAAATTTTATCTTGGATAATTCTTCTCCATCTTTCAACCTTTGACTAAAATACCACTTCCTCAGAGATGCCTTTCCTAACCAAATCAGAACCCCCATATCTATTTTCATTATGCTTTTCTTCAGAGCCTGGTGGGCTACAGTCCATGGGATCGCAAAGAGTTGGACACGACTGACCATTCATGCACACTTCATCTTCTCAGTCATTAAACGTTGGATGTTCCCAAAGCTTAGTCCTCAAACCTCTTCTCTCTATCCACATCTGCTTCGTTGGTGATTTCATCTTGTTGCATGCCTTTAACCACTACCTATAATGCTGATAAATCTCAAATTTATTTCTGCTCTGGACTACAGGCTTGTACATCCAAATGCCTACTTGAAATCTCTACTTAAGTGTCTACTATAGTGCTTTATTCCTTGATCCACCTGCAGGTTACTGGTGCATTCACTTTCTGAAAATTCAATGAGCATGCTCAACTCAGTGCTCTGTGATAACCTACAGAGGTGGGATGAGGGGGAGGGGTACAAGAGAGGCTGAAGAGGGAAGGGATATATCTATACTTATGGCTGATTCACATTGTTGTACAGTAGAAACTAATACAAACTGTAAAGCAATTATTCTCCAATTTAAAAATGTTTAAAATGAGCATTTTTCTCTTGGAATATGATATTAAGAGTTATTTTTAAAGTAAAAAATTGCTAACACATCCAAAACAAAACTCCTGATCTTGCCCCCCTCACCTGCTCCTTGCACCACATTCCCCATCTTGGGATTTGACAATTCTGTATTTCCAGATGTTCCAGGCAGAAATACAGGAGTCATCGTTGATTTCTGATACTCCATGTCCAATCCCTGGTGGCTCGGAGGGTAAAGAATCTGCCTGCAGTGCAGGATACCTGGGTTCAGTCCTTGAGTTGGGAAGATCCCCTGGAGAAGGGAATGACAACCCACTCCAGTATTCTTGTCTGGAGAATTCCATGGACAGAGGAGCCTGGTGGGCTACAGTCCATGGGGTTGCAGGGTCAGACACGATTGAGTGACTTTCACTTTCCTCATGTCCAATCCACCAATTCTGCAACTTTACCCTACCCACAAAATATATCCAGAAGATGACCCCTTCTCACTACTTCCCAGGGCAAGCCACCATCATCTCCTCTTCACCGTTTGCCTGCCAACAGCCTATTCTCAACACTGCAGCCCTGTCACTGCTCAGCTCAACACCTTCCAGTGGCTTCACATCTCACCAGAGTAGAAAGCCAAGTCCTTTCCATAGCCCAATTTTCTCTCCTGCTTTCCCCCTATCTCCCTCTATGTTTCTGTCCTCTTTGTCCTTCAAACATGCCAAACACAGTCTTGTCTTAGGGCCTTTCTTCCCTCTGATAGGAATGCTCTTACTCAAAATATATGCATGGCTCACTTCCTCCCATCCTTAAGATTTTTGCCCAAACATGACCTTCCCACCAAAGCATTCCCCAATTACCCAATAAAAAAATCATAACCCATCTCTTTCCAGTACTCCCTAACTCTTACCTTATTTTGTCTTCCTCTCAACCATTACTCATTTATTCATTAGAATATAATTTCCATGTTATTGGAGACTTTGTCTATTTCATTCACTGTTCTATCCCCAGGCCTAAACCAGTACCTAGTACATAGTAGGGGCTCAACAAATAAACGAACTCAGACAGGAGATTTAAATTAAGTACCAGAATACATGTGTAATAAAACAACCTTGAAAATACTGAAGAGGAAGGAATCTATTCCAGTATCCATGTAAGGGTAGAAATCAATAATGCCTCACAAAGGAACTAGTATTTGAACATAGTCATAGAACATCTGTAGGACTTCCATTCTCTGAAAAAGGATAAGATGCATTCCATAATTTCTTTACAAGCAAAAATATAATAGTATTACTTGAAAATAAAATCCAAAAATAAACAAAAAGACTAAAAGCAACTGTCTCATTATAAACCAGGGCCTCTCCCTACCAATTGTGGGACTAGTTGAAAATACAGGGCAAAATTTATGTTGGACTAAAAAAACTCATTGTTTTGCCATACATCAACATGCATCTGCCATGGGTGTACACGTGTTCCCCATCCTGAACCCCCCTCCCACCTCCCTCCCCATACCATCCCTCTGGGTCATCCCAGTGCACCAGCCTCAAGCTTCCTGTATCCTGCATCCAACCTGGACTGATGATTCATTTCTTATATGATATTATACATGTTTTAATGCCATTCTCCCAAATCATCCCCCCCTCCCTCTCCCACAGAGTCCAATATTGTAAAGTAAAATAATAATAATAATAAAAAAAATTAAAAATAAAAAGCTCATTGCAAAAAAAAAAAAAAACCTCATTGTTTAATATATCATTCTTAATAGAATCCATTTTAAAGTAATGAGTTTACTAACTTAACTGTCAAAATAGAAATGTGTTAAAATTAGATCAGCAATGCCTCCCGAACTTCAGTTGATAAGCCTGTCTCAATCTGGTTTCAGCTTATTCCAAGCCTATGCTTATAGGAAAGCAAGTTTTTTGACTTCTGGCTTGAAGAACACTTTCTTATAATAACACTAGATTTACTAAAAAAAAAAAATCAAAGAACATTTATAAACATGTCTATTCTACTAAACTAAGATTCCTAAACCTAACACTATAAAGGCACACTAAAGTGACTTCAATTTTCTATGTGCTTTGTGTATGTAACCTGTAAATAACAAAGTGGAAACTGTAATATCAACATTTATTTCTTGTATTATTTGTAAAAACAAAAAAAAAAAGGTAAAATATAAGACTGAATGACTCTGAAGTAGAATCCAATTAATAAACATATCACTTCAAAATTTAACACTGTTTGGGCAGCCAAAGGGAATGAAAACTAAGGTAAACTTGCTTAGAAAATAAAGACCTGTATTCTGATTTTCTGGTCTTGGCTTTGTCACTTCTTAGCTTGGGTAAGTCACTGGGCCTCATTTGATCTACACTACTTACAAAGTCAACCCCTGTTCTCATGTTCTATCTGTAGAAGGTAATGCATTTGGAATTAAATCAAGTAGGCATTACGGAAGCTTAAATGTTTTGAAATGCTGGTACAGAAAATCATACATTTTCCCAAGGTAATCTGAGATTCAAGAGGAAGTTATTTTAATTACTACAGATTCAGAGTTTGACGTGCCTATGGCCTTACACCATGGGTCATTGTTTCCCCTTCTAAATTCTTCCCACATTGAACTATGGAATGTGTATCACTCAAGTTTTGAAATAACCAATTTACAAACCAGGTAAGTCAGCTGTGAATCTGAGAAGCCCTATAAGATTCAAATTAATTAAATAATACCACTCTACCTTCAATGAAATCCAAGTAAAATTATGAGTTTTCTGTTTTTCTCCTAGGAGAAGAAAGGAAAAAAACAAAACAAAACAAAACAAAACACTTCATCTTATACCCCTAACAAATTTCTTCTTAACTAGTGTTGAATCATGGATGGGGGTATTATTATTATGCTTCTCTTTCCATCTGCTTAGAGGACAGCACATGCAGCAGCCTGAAACCTGACCTCAGAGACTGGTTTCTATATGACCCTGTAAACTGTGCCTGGGACAGTTTGGTTACACACATTCATGAATCATGTGGCTATCACTTTCCCCGTCACAGCAGATTAACATCAGGAAATTGCCATGGGAACCCTCTTATCCCATCAAACTAACAAGATCCAATGTAGATACTGGGTACCTGTCTGAATTGAGTTCCCTGGGAGTGTTTCTCTTTTCTCCTCTAGCCTCTGTCTCCCCGCAGTGAGAGGCGGGCTTTGTGTGCCCCATATACCCCAAGACTTGCACATCTGTAATGCATTCCAAACCCAGGAGACTTACTTCCTAGCCTTCCTGATGTTTAGATTTGAACTGGGATCTTTGAAACCTAGAAGTCTCTTCTTGATTATATTAACTTAGGAATTCCAAATATTTTAACCAAGGTGTACCGCAGGAGTAACTTTAACACAGAGAAAAAGACTTTCCCTGGATGCCAGTAAACCTAGGGTCATGCCAGTGGATTCAACATGCTGAGGACTCACTCTGGAAATTCCAAGGATGCTTCTGGAGGGCTGTTGGTGCTACAGAAGATCCTGAAGAGATACAGGTCACTGACAAACTGCCTGGGTCTGGAAATATTCAGCAAACTTGCAGGCTTTTGTTGTTTGAGTTAAGAATATGCTTGGAAAAGTGCATCATTCAACTCTGAAACAGAATGATATAGGCTCTAAATAGCTCCCATGACAGTTTGTTTTGGAAAAGAATGCATTTCACAGACATACTCAGGGATTCCATTTTAAAGAGTTCTTATAAGCTGGTAAGAACTGCTCACATAAGATATTAGAAAGAAAGAAAAAAAAGCAGGGGAAAATCTTTCAAAGGCAATCCTGAGAAACTGAATTTGAAGTTCTTAGGGAAAAAAATCACTGCCATCATTGCAACCACAGATTTGTTGGAGAAGAGAAGGTCAGGCTTAGGGGGAACATTGATTCACTTCAAAAACATAACACAAACATCAATACCAGTAGCATAGGTATTTGCTTAAGCTCACTAGCAGCAACTGGGGTGACCTTTATTGAGAATTAAATGGCCACCACAAATACTCAATAGCAACTTTCTCGGCAAGTGGGACCAAAGAGATCCTTGGGATCCAGCTACTGTTCTTACCCTCAAGAAAGCTCCAGAAGACTGCAAAACACAGAGCACACTGGTCAGGCCATTTTGGAATTCGCAGATATTCACTGCTATCTGACTTGACAAGGCTTTTTGGAAATCACAAAATCAAAATAGCTAGAAGGAGAGTTCTTTGTCTACACACAAGTGTCCAACAACTGTAGGTTGAAGGACTGTCCACAGAGAAGACAATAAACAAAATAATTTTTCTTTCCCCATGACACAGATTCTGAGGGCAATATTTTGACCTTGGACTATTAAAATGCCAGGGAAGAAATAGTGATGGCAGTTCATGGGTAGGGGTGAGGTTTGAGGAGATAAAGAGAAGATATGAGTCCAAACATTAGAACAAGCAAACAATAAAGCCTTACTTTTTCCAGAAACTATTCTAACATATGCCAGGTTTCTTGACTCCAGAACTAGGCATGCGAGAATTCATTCAAAAGTAGAAAACAACCTATCCCCCACCTGATCATAAATTCCAGGAAATGCCAGGCACTCTGATTATTATGGCCCATATGCTGCAAAAGCATTAAAACACAGACCTGGTTCAGTTACAGGAAACACAGCTTTGTGGAATGAACACCAGAGTATGTCCTGGCTTGACTGTTCTCTTTTAAGTGATGTTGGCAATTTGCTTGGAGAAGGCAATGGCACCCCACTCCAGTACTCTTGCCTGGAAAATCCCATGGATGGAGGGGCCTGGTAGGCTGCAGTCCATGTGGTCCCTAAGAGTCAAACATGACTAAGAGACTTCACTTTCACTTTTCACTTTCATGCATTGGAGAAGGAAATGGCAACCCAATCCGTTGTTCTTGCCTGGAGAATCCCAGGGATGGGTGGGCCTGGTGGGCTGTCGTCTATGGGGTTGCACAGAGTCGGACATGACTGAAGTGACTTAGCAGTAGCAGGCAATTTGCTTAGGTCTTTCTGTGTTGTAACTCTCCAAGTGTAAGAAGCGAAAGAGGAGAGAGAGAAGGAAAATAAGAAATTCTCCTGCTAATCATTTAGAGATGCTGTGAGAATTGACAAATAGCATCTTTATAACACCTAGAGACTCCTGGAAGCCTGATGTGGGGTATCTTCCAGGACTTCAAGCCTGGAGTTTGGCCCACATCACCATAGGACTGCACAGAACCTAGAATGTGGAGAAGTTCACACTACAAGCTTCGTCCTTCAGCAAGTCCCACTTGTAAATTACAGTTCATTGGTATTTCCTGATGTTCCTTGTGTAGGAGGTAAAAGCTGACTGCTTGTTTTAAAAATAATTTCCTAAGGAAGATTTTTCTAAAATATCAACACATTTTAATTGGAGAAAGGAAAGGAAGGGAAACATCTCATTCAGTGATAAATGGATTGACTCAGTTACACGTTCCACAAACATGTATGGAATAGCTCCAAGGTGGCAGAAACTCTGATAGACTCTGGCAAAGCCAAGGCAAATGAGGCAGGACTCTGGCCTCAGAGAGTCTATGGTCTCATAGGAGAAGAAGATGAGTGAGCCTGTGATCTAGCACTGTGCTCAGGTTAAGACCCAGTGCTATGAGAGTCCATTGTGGCCATATCTAAACTGTACCAGGGTTGGGAACTCCCTGGCATCCCAGAGTTTAGGACTCCACACTCTTGCTACTAAAGGCCCAGGTTTGATTCCACATCTGGAAAGTAAGCTAATTGGCATGGCCAAAAAAAAAAAAAATGTACTAGGGTTTCTAGAATAGGGTATACCTTTAGCTGGATGGTAAAGACACATAGGAATTAGATTGAGAAAAAGGAAAGTATATTCCATGCAGAAGGAGTAGCACTTGCAAAATTAAGTGTGAATCAGTTTTCCCACAATGTAGAGAAATATGCAATGAGATATATACGAGGTGCACCTAAGGAAGAGTAGGCATTCAACAAATGGGTGAAACAAATGGCGGAGAACCAGTGAAAGAGCTAAAGAGCTGGGCAGCTGGCAGGGTGGGCATAAGTGTCTCTGCTCATCCAGGAGGCCCTAGTGTTTATGGCTGGTAGGGGGACAGGCAGGATGACTAACAGAATTGCAACCTTGGTCCTCCCTCCTTAGTCCTCTAACTGTAGTTCTTGCTCTGGCATCATATTCTTGCCCCAGAATCACTGATTTTTATAAGGTTAATTGAGAATCCTGGGACTGAATTATGTGTAGATTCACAACAGTAGAACTGTAGAAGCTCTGCAGATCTGCTAGACAGTATGAACACCCTTAAATAAAGAGATACAGTCAACTCTGTATGCAGTGGACTGAGAGCTTAGAGATTACGCTTTGGTGAGCTGGAGCAGTTACTCTCTAAGAACACTAATGAAAACCAAACATTTATTGAATTCTCACTAGATGCCAGGTACTATGATTGCCCTAAGGATATCCAATGAGTTAAAAACAGTCCTTTGCTCTCAGTGACTTCTGAAAAAAAATCATTAAAAAAAAAAAAGCAAGCTCTTGCCAAACCTCTAATTAACACATGAAGTTTCTGTTTTTAGTATTTTAAGGATAGTCATTTCTCTTAGTTGGGCAGTCTGGAAAAGGCATTTAGATCAAAGAAAATCGATATATTCACAGTTCCAGGAGAGTAAGCTAGAAAAGACAAGTGTCTGCTGCCCCCATGTGGCCACAGTTCATCCTTTGCTTCCCTCAATCCCATGAAAGTACATCTGTAGAATTGTGAAATTTAGAATTGCGGACAATGAGGCTACAGTCTTGGGTAAAGGGGGAGAAGGAAATGGCAAGCCATTCCAGTATTCTTTCCTGGAGAATCCCAGGGATGGGGGAGCCTGGTGGGCTGCCGTCTATGGGGTCGCACAGAATCGGACACGACTGAAGTGAGTTAGCAGCAGCAGCAGTAGCTTAGGTAAGGGGCTTCTCCTTTTCCATGTTCCTGATAAAATCTAATGACAAAAATTGAAAAATTAGGCATTTTGGATTAACACATATACACACTTGCTCCTTGGAAGGAAAGCCATGACAAACCTAGACAGCATATTAAAAAGCAGTGACATCACTTTGCTGACAAAAGTTCATATAGTCAAAGCTATGGTTTTTCCAGCAGTCAGGTATGGATGTGAGAGTTGGACCATAAAGAAGGCTGAGCACCAAGGAATTGATGCTTTCAAATTGTGGTGCTGGAGAAAACTCTTGAGAGTCCTTTGGACTACAAGGAGATCAAACCAGTCAATCCTAAAGGAAATCAACCCTGAATATTCACTGGAAGGACTGATGCTGAAGCTGAAGCTCCAATACTTTTGGCCACTTGATACAAAGAGCTGGCTCACTGGAAAAGACTCTGATGCTGGGAAAGATTGAAGGCAAAAGGAGAAGTAGGTGGCAGAGGATGGGATGATTAGACAGCATCACCAACTCGATGTACCTGAATTTGAGCAAAGTCTGGGAGAGAGTGAAGGACAGAAGGGCTTGGCGTGCTAGAGTCCATAGGGTCCCAAAGAGTCGGGTACAACTCAGAGACTAAACAGCAACAAAAAATACACACTACTATATATAAAATGGGTTTCCCAGGTGGCTCAGTGGCAAAGAATTCACTTGCCAAGCAGGAGATGTGGGCTCAATCCCTGGGTCAGGAAGATCCCTTGGAGAAGGAAATGGCAACCCACTCCAGTATTCTTGCCTGGAAAATCCTATGGACAGAGGAGTCTGGCAAGCTGCAGTCAGTGAAGTCGCAGAGTCAGACATGACTTAGTGACTAAACAACAACATATATAAAACAGATAATCAATCAAGACCTACTGTATAGCAAAGGAAACTATAGTTAATATTTTATAATAATCTATAAGGGAAAAATTTTGAAAAGAATATAGATATGTACAACTGAATTACTTTGCTATACACTTGAAACTAACACAACATTGTAAATCAACTATAGTACTTAAACTGTTAAAAATTGTTTAAAAAAATTAAATCTCTCCAGGAAAGCCTAAGAGACTCCAGTAGTAAATTCTGGTTTATCTTTTTAACTTGAAGGCCCTTGCTCTGGCATTCTAAATTCCATAAGTTTCTGAGATATCCAAACTGGTAAAACAGTTCACGTCCAGGAATTCAGTAAGCAAATTCTATAAGTTACTTCAACCAGTGTCTTAGCTATGTGCTGTGAGAGTTGTGAAGAATTTCAACCAAATTTCATACTGGTTATCTTCAGGTCTCTTTCAAATAATCTCTCCATCCTACACTCACTCCTTAAAAATCTGTCATGGAATGGGTTTAGCCAAGCAAATACATTTGTTTTTCTCCACTCAGAGGGCAACAACTACTGAATCAAATTATTTATTTTCTTGGGCTCCAAAATCACTGCAGATGGTGACTGCAGCCATAAAATTAAAAGACGCTTGTTCCTTGGAAGAAAAGTTATGACAAACCTAGATAGCATGTATTATAAAGCAGAGACATTACTTTGTCAACAAAGATCCATATGGTCAAAGCTATGGTTTTTCCAGTAGTCATGTATGGATGTGAGAGTTGGATCAAAAGAAAGCTGAGCACCGAAGAATTGATGCTTTTGAACTGTGGTGTTGGAGAAGACTTTTGAGAGTCCCTTGGACTGCAAGGTGATCCAACCAGTCCATCCTAAAGGAAATCAGTCCTGAATATTCATTGGAAGGACTGATGTTGAAGCTGAAACTCCAATACTTTGGCCACCTGATGTGAAGAACTGATTCACTGGAAAAGACCCTGATTCTGGGAAAGATTGAAGGCAGGAGGAGCGGGGGATAACAGAGGATGAGATGATTGGATGGCATCACAGACTCGATGGACATGAGTTTGAGAAAGCTCTGCGAGTTGGTGATGGACAGGGAAGCCTGGCATGCTGCAGTCCATGGGGTCACAAAGAGTCAGACATAACTGAGTGGCTGAACTGAACTGATTTATCTCAAGCCAATAATTTCAGTATCTTCCACCTGGAAGAGAAAACAGAGACAAAGAAAGAGACAAAGAGACAGAATGACTAGGAAAACTTCTATTAATGGACTTATATGTAAACTACTCAAAAGTAATGACTACATGTAGCCTTTCCATTATGTCTTTCCCTACACTATTATAATGGAATATATATTTGGAGAGAGACTGCTCCATAATGAGAAGAGAGTTCAGGATACTATTAATATGACTTGAATCCACATTTTCCAAGAAGAATTTTTAATTTTAAGATCAAGCATGAAACATAATTCAATTCAAGCACATTGAATATACTTCTATAAATGAAATTAGCTTAAAATACTACATTTGCAGATCTGTTTCCTCAGCTAAATGTCAGGCACCTCGCACCTTGTGGGTAAGAATCATGCCTGCTTGACTTTTTTAAAAATAGGCTTATTGATGAATAATTTATATGTCACAAATTCACCCTTTTTACATGTACAGTTCAATGATTCCTAGTAAATTTATAGAACTGGGAGACCAGCCACACAATCTAGTTTATTTCCATCACTCCAAAAAGATCCTGCATGATGCTTGCAAGACCCACTCCAATTCCTCCTTCTAAGCAACCATTAAACTGTTTTTCATCCCTATATATTTGCCTCTTTTGGACATTTCATATAAATAGAATCATGCAGGGACTTCTCTGGTGGTACAGTGGTTAAGACTCTGTGCTGCCAATGCAGGCAGTGCAGGTTTGATCACTGGTTGGGGAACTAAGATCCCACATGCCATGCAGCATGACAAAAGATTATACAAAAAATTAAATTAAATCATATAATATATGTTGTTTCTGGCTTCTTCCTTTTAGCATGTTTTTGAGGTTTGTCATATTATCCCATGTATATGTACTTCATTCTTTTTTATATAACACACTTTGTATTCATATTTAAGTTTATGGACATTTGAATTCTTCCCACTTTTTGGCTATTATGAATAATGTTGCTATGAACATTTCAGGTCAAGATATAGTCTCTCTATGTTATGTTTTCATTTCTCTTGAGGAGATACCTAGAGAATTGCTGAATTTATGGTAACTTTATTTAAGAAACAGCCAAATTTTTTTTTTTCCAAAGTGGTTTATCCCATTTTATAGTCTCACCAGCAATGCTTGAATGCTCCAATTTCTCCACATTCTTACCAACATTCTAACAGGTATAAAGTGGTGTGTCACTGTGGTTTTTATTTGCATTTCCCTAAAGATTAATGAATGTTGAGCATCTTTTCATGTGCTTATTGGTCATTTGTATGTCTTCTTTGGTGAAATGTGTATTCAAAAGTTTTGCTCACTTTTCAATTTAGCTGCTTTTTTATTATTGAGTTATAAAAGTTTTCATACATTCTGGACACTGTCATTTGCCAGAAATACAATTTGCAATTTTTTTTTCTGGTCTGTGGATTGTCTTTTCAATTTCTTAATGTCCTTTGAAGCATAAAAGTTTTATAATTTTGATGAAGTCCAATTTATTAATTTGATCTTTCATGTATTTTGCTTTCGGTGTTATATATTAGAAAATTTTGCCTAACCTAACATCACTAAGATTTTATCCTGCATTTTCCTTTAAAAGTTTTACAGTTCTAGCACTTACTTACACTTAGGTCTACAAGCCATTTTGACTGAATTTTTGTGTATATTGTGAGTTAAGGGTACAAATCTATCCTTTTGCATATGGATATCAAATTATCCCAGCACCATCTGTTGAAAAGACTATCCTTTCTCCATTGAATTTCCTTGGTACTTTTTTATTGAAGTATAGTTGATTTCAATATTCATTATCTTCAGGTGTACAACACAGTGGTTCCATTTTTTTTTTTTTATAGGTTATACCCCATTTAAAGTTATTACAGGGACTTCCCTGGCCATTCAGTGGTTAACACTTCACCTTTCAATTTGAATCCCTGTTCAGGGAGCTAAGATCCCACATGCCTCCTGGCCAAAAAACCAGAACATAAAACAGAAACGATATTGTAACAAATTCAATAAAGACTTTAAAAGTGGTCCACATTAAAAAAAATTAAAATGAATTGAGAGAGCAGTATTGAAATATATATTACCATGTGTAAAACAGATAGCTAGCAGGAAGTTGCTGTATGACACAAGGAGCTTAGCCTGGTGCTCTGTGATGACCTAGAGGGGTGGGATAGAGGGATGGTAGGTTCAAGAGGGAGGGGATACATGTATATTTATGGCTGATTCATGTTGTTGTATGGCAGAAACCAAGACAACACTGTAAAGCAATTATCCTCCAATTAAAATAAATTTAAAAAAATAATTTAAAAAATAAAGTTATTATATAATAATGGCTATATTCCCTGTGATGTACAATATATCATTATTGCTTATTTATTCTATATATAATAGTTTGCATCTCTTAATCCTGTATCCCTGTCTTACCCCTCCCCATTCCCTCTCCCCATTGTAACTATTAGTCTGTCCTCTACGTCTGTAAGTCTGTTTCTGTTTCATTATATTCATTCATTTTTTTACAATCCACATATAAGTGATAACATAAAGTATTTGTATTTTTCTGTCTGACATATTTCAGTAAGCTTAATATGTTCAAGGTCCATCCACATTGATGCAAGTAGCAGAATTTTACTCACTTTTATGGCTGAGTAATATTCCATTGTGTACATATACCGTATCTTCTTCATCCATTCATCAGTTGATGGACACTTAGGTTGCTACCATATCTTGGCTATTGTAAATAGTGTTGCTATGATAGCATCACTGACTCAATGGACATGAATTTGAGCAAAATCCAGGAGACAGTGGAGGACAGGGGAGTCAGGCATGTTACACTCCCTGGAGTCACAAAGAGTCAGACACGACTTATAGACTGAACAACAACAATGATGACTGGGGTGATCAACAATGCACTTTTTCAAATTAGTGGCTTTGTTTTTTCAGATATATACCCAGAAGTGGAATTGTTGCAGCATATGATAGCTTCGTTTTTAGTTTTTTGAGGAATCTCCACACTTGTTTTCCATAGTGGCTGCAACAATTTACATCCCCACTATAGATGTACAAGACCTCCTTTTCCTCCTTATCTTCACCAACATTTGTTACTTGTAGACAAATATTGAACCACCCTGGAATATCCCACTTGATCAAGAATGTGCTGTGCTGTGCTTAGTTGCTCAGTTGTGTCCAACTCTTTGCGACTCCATGGACTGTAGTCCACCAGGCTTCTCTGTCCTTGGGGATTCTCAGGCAAGAATATTGGAGTGGGTTTCCATGCCCTCCTCCAAGGATATTCCCAATCCAGGGATCAAACCCAGATCTCCCGCATTGCAGGTGGATTCTTTACCAATTGAACCACCAGGGAAGCCCCAAAATACTGGAGTAGGTAGCCTATCCCTTCTCCAGGGGTTCTTCCCAACCCAGGAATCAAACCAGGGTCTCCTGCATTACAAGCAAATTCTTTACCAATTGAGCCACCAGGGAAGCCCCAAAATACTGGAGTAGGTAGCCTATCCCTTCTCCAGGGGTTCTTCCCAACCAAGGAATCAAACCAGGGTCTCCTGCATTACAAGCAAATTATTTACCAGCTGAGCTACCAGGGACCCCAAATCAAGGTATATGATCCTTTTAATATATTATTGAATTCATTTTGCTAATATTTTGTTGAGGATTTTTGCACCTACCTTCATCAAAGATATTGGCATATAATTTTTTTTTTGTATGTCTTTATCTGGTTTTTGTATCAGAGTAATAGTGGCCTTATAGAATGAATTTGGAAGTATTCCATCCTCTTCAGTTTTTTTTTTTTTTTTGAATAGTTTGAGAAAGACAAGTATTAGCTCTACATTGTATGTTTGGTAGAACTCCCCTGTGAAACCATCCAGGACTGGACTTCTGCGGGGAGCTGCCCGTGAGAACGGGGTCCTTTGTCCGAAGGACACAGCTCTGGGAGCTGCCTCAGTCCTTGAGGGTTTGCTTGCAAACATAGCTCTCTGTCCCGCCACCCCAGAGATTAGGCGCTTATTTACTGCAGGCACCTGGAGTTCTGTGCAAACTTCTCATGCACAGAGAAATGTTATCTGGTGTAAGAAATAATAACAGGGAGCCATTCCCATGCTCTCAAGATTTCTTGTGACTGTTTGTAAGATGTATAGGCTAACCAAGAAAAAAAGGTCAACTGTTTTGTCTCTCTCACGCTTTTCTGTATAAATATGAGATGTTGAATAAAGTTGGTGTCAGACTGCGTCCCTTCGTGGTGACGTGTCTGAACCTCTCGACCCCATCTTTGTAGTCTCTTGCTTTAGTTTCTTTCTTAGCCCCGCCGTGCACGTTCTCGGGACCTGATCGACTTTGCCGGCTGGCTCCGGCAGGTGGCGCCCGAACAGGGACCCGAGAATCGGAGTGCGACGACGGCCGCTGCCCGCCAAGATTGAGGTAAGTAAAGAGGAATTCCTAAGTAATTAAAAGTAAAGGGCAGGGAGGGTGATTGTCGAGAGTAATAAATCATGGGACAAGGCAATAGCCGCCAGTTATTTGTACATATGTTGAAAACTATGTTAAAAGGTAGGGGAATTCATGTAAAGAAGTTACAGCTAGAAAAGTTTTTACTTTTTATTGAAGAGGTTTGTCCCTGGTTTCCAGAGGAAGGAACAGTTAGTCTGGAAACTTGGAAAAAAGTAGGAAAACAATTGCAGACATATTATTCCTTACATGGTCCCAATCGTGTTCCTGTGGATGCTTTTTCTTTGTGGACTCTCATAAGAGACTGCCTGGATCCTGAACATGAGGGACATAAAATTCAAACGGCTCTCAGGGATTCCGCAGGACCTGAAGTTACAGAGCCTTCTGCCCCATCACCTGAGCCGCTTTATGCTGTGCCTGAGGGAACAGCTTATAAGGCTGGAGGGAATGATGATGTGTTAAGCTCTGATGAACAGAAAGAGTTAAATGAACAAGCGGCTCAGAACCATAGAGAGGATATGCCTTGGGAGATGATGGTTAACATGGAATCCCCCTCAGGAAAAGGGGAATTAAAGCATTCAGGGCTTTCTAAAGAACAGCTGGAGAATTTAATTCAGAAGATTGTTATAACAGTAAAAAAAGATGCACAGGGAGACTCCCACTCCAGCCAGCCTGTGCCTCCAGCATATCCTCCCTCGGTTCTTGCTGGACTCGATCCACCTCCGCCTTTCGTAGAACCGCGAGAGCTTATATCTATCCCTGCTTCTTTGCCCGGTGAAAACATAAAAATTAAAAGTGAGATATTATTATCTCCTCTTCAACAAGCAATTAAGCGAGCTAATGAAGAAGGAGAACATATTCCCGGGTTTTCAGGAATCTATCCAGTGTTTGAAAATGATCAACAGCAGAGGTATTATGAGCCGCTGCCCTTTAAGCAACTGAAAGAGTTAAAAATGGCTTGTGCACAATATGGCCCGACTGCGCCGTTTACTCAGGCTATTATAGAGGCTTTAGGAAATCAAAATCTGCCACCTAATGATTGGAAACAGGTTGCTCGAGCTTGTTTATCTGGAGGAGATTATTTACTATGGAAATCTGAGTTTGCTGAGCAATGTGGGATCACAGCCGATATCAACCGGCGACAGGGACTGAACACCACTTATGAAATGATGGTGGGAGAGGGAGAATATCGAGACACTAATAGTCAACTTAATTATTTACCTGGAGCCTACCCTCAGATTAGTGCTGCGGCTCTACAAGCATGGAAAAAGCTTCCAAATTCTGATAAAAAGACTGAAGATTTATCTAAAATTCGCCAGGGGCCAGATGAGCCATATCAGGATTTTGTTGCCCGCCTGCTTGAGACAATTGGTAAAATGATAGGGGATGAGCAGGCGGGGATGGTGTTGACTAAACAGCTTGCTTATGAGAATGCCAATTCGGCTTGTCAAGCTGCCCTGAGACCTTACAGGAAAAAGGGAGGCTTATCTGACTATATACGGATTTGTGCTGATATCGGCCCTTCATACGTTCAAGGCATAACTTTGGCCACTGCATTACAAAGATTATTGCCTTAGCTGGTTTTAGTGGATGGCTTGATAATCATTACCCCTCAGATAAAATTTTGCAATTTGCTCATTATCACCAATTTCTCTTCCCAAAAATCATTGTTTCTCAGCCCCTTGCCGACGCCCTAACTGTATTTACTGATGGCTCTTCTAATGGAATAGCTAGTTTAATTATACAGGACAATACTACCACCTGGCATACTAATTATAAGTCTGCTCAAGAAGTAGAACTATTTGCCGTTTTTCAGGCTTTGTTACAAATTTCTGCTCCATTTAATTTATATTCTGACAGTCAATATATCATAAGAGCCTTAAACACTATTGAGACTGTTCCATTTATTGGTACCCTGAATTCTACTATCCAAACTCTTTTTCGTGATATACAACATTTAATTTGCTCCAGAGTTAATAAATGCTATTTTGGTCATATTCGTGCTCACTCTGGACTTCCTGGACCTTTAGCACGAGGCAATGCTTTGGCTGATGAAGCTACACGTATGATATTTCCTTCATTGGAACAAATGGCAAAAACTTCCCACAGCTTACACCATCAAAACAGCAATAGCTTAAGACTTCAATTTGGCATTACTCGAGAAGCTGCCAGACAGATTGTTAAGCAATGTCAAACGTGTCCTCAGTTTTTTAGCGTCCCCCACTATGGAGTTAATCCTTGAGGATTGTTGCCAAACGATATATGGCAAATGGATGTTACCCATATTCCTAAATTTGGTAAACAAAAATTTGTTCATGTTACTATTGACACCTTCTCCGGCTTTTTACATGCCTCTCTACAATCCGGAGAAGCTAGCAAACATTGTATAGCTCATTGCATTAAATGTTTTGCTGTTATGAGAACCCCTAAAATCATAAAAACAGACAATGGTCCAGGATACACTGGAAAAAATTTTCAATTATTTTGTACGCAATTGTCTATCTCACATAAAACAGGTATCCCTTATAATCCTCAAGGTCAAAAAATTATTGAACGGGCACATCAAACTCTCAAACATCAATTGCAAAAACTAAAGAAGGGAGAATTGTATCCCAATACCCCCTCCAACTCTCTAAACCATGCTTTATTTGTTCTAAATTTTTTACAATTGGATATAAGTGGCCGTTCAGCAGCACAGCTATTTTGGAACTTTGATGCACAAACAATAAGACCTAAAGTCTTTTGGAAAGACCCACTTGTGGGAAAATGGTATGGACCAGATCCAGTACTAATCTGGGGACGAGGGCATGTTTGTGTTTTCCCACAGGATGCCGAAGCGCCGCGCTGGCTGCCGGAAAGGTTGGTACGCACGGCAGAGACAGTCTCTAGCAAATCAGATGAGGAGATTGACAATTCAAGAGCATGATGAATTACCATCCCGGCAACAAATTCAGGCATTGATGCGAGAGGCACAGAATCGTGTTGTGGTGCAGGGCGATCCGATATCGCCTTTAAGCTTCCTGATAACCTTATTAATTATCTTAAATCAGATTAACACTGCACACTCTGAAGAATATTCAAATGCTTACTGGGCTTATTTTCCTGACCCTCCCCTTCTCCAACCTGTGGGCTGGGAGGGTCAGTCCATTCCCATATACACTAATAAAACTGTTTTATTTCTTGCACCTTGTTTAATTAAAAAACTGATTGATGATCTATGGATCATAAAGGCTTCCATCTATGGAAATGGTCTGCGGTTAAAGGAACATAAGCGTGTGCCTATATAAAAAGAAAGGGGGAGATGCGGGGAGCTGCCCGTGAGAACGGGGTCCTTTGTCCGAAGGACACAGCTCTGGGAGCTGCCTCAGTCCTTGAGGGTTTGCTTGCAAACATAGCTCTCTGTCCCGCCACCCCAGAGATTAGGCGCTTATTTACTGCAGGCACCTGGAGTTCTGTGCAAACTTCTCATGCACAGAGAAATGTTATCTGGTGTAAGAAATAATAACAGGGAGCCATTCCCATGCTCTCAAGATTTCTTGTGACTGTTTGTAAGATGTATAGGCTAACCAAGAAAAAAAGGTCAACTGTTTTGTCTCTCTCACGCTTTTCTGTATAAATATGAGATGTTGAATAAAGTTGGTGTCAGACTGCGTCCCTTCGTGGTGACGTGTCTGAACCTCTCGACCCCATCTTTGTAGTCTCTTGCTTTAGTTTCTTTCTTAGCCCCGCCGTGCACGTTCTCGGGACCTGATCGACTTTGCCGGCTGGCTCCGGCAGACTTCTGCTTGCTGAGAATGTATTATAAATTCAATTTCACTACTAGAGATCAGTCTGTTCAGATTGTGTATTTCTTCTTGATTCAGCCTTGGAAGATCTTATGTTTCTAGAAATTTTTCTGTGTCTTTTAGGTTGTCCAATTTATTGGCATATAACCATTCATATGACTCTATTATTTTTTGTATCCCTATGATATCAATTGTTATTTCTTTTCATTTTTCATTCTTTTATTTGGGTTTTTTTTTTTTTTTGGAGGAGCCTGACTAAAGATTTATCAATTTATTTGTCTTTTCATAAAACCAACTCTTGATTTCATTGATCTTTTCTATTTTTTATCTCTATTTTATTTATTTCCTCTCTGGTCTTTATTATTGCTTCCTTCTGCTGACTTTGGGCTCTGTTTGATTCTTCTAATTCCTTTACATGGTTGGCTAGGGTATCAATTTGAGAATTTTGTTTCTTGAGGTAGGCTTATATCACTATAAACTTTCCTTTTAGAACTGCTTTTAGTGCATCCCATAGATTTTGGAAAGTTGTGTTTCCACTTTTATCTGTCTCAAGATATTTTCTGATTTCCTCTTTAACTTCTTTATTGACCCACTGGTTTTTTTAGTAGCATGTTAACTAGTCTACACATGCTTGTGCTTTTTCTACTTTTTCTCCTGTAATTTATTTCTAGTTTTATACCACTGTGGTCAGAAAAAAAATGTTTGATATGATTTCTATACTGTTAAATTTATTGAGACTTGTTTTGTGCCCCAGCATGTGATTTATCCTGGAGAACATTCCACATGGACTTGAAAAGAATGTGTATTCTGTTGTTTTTAGATGGAATGTCCTGTAAGTATCTATTAAGTCTAACTGGCCTAATGTGTCATAAAAGACTACTATTTCTTTATTGATTTTCTGTCTGGGTGATATGTCCATTGACATAAGTGGAGTGTTAAAGTTCCTTATTACTATTATATTATTGTCAATTTCTTCCTTTATGTCTTTTAATATTTGCTTTATATATTCAGGTGCTCCTGTACTAGGTGAATATATATTAATGAGTGTTATATCCTCTCCTTTTATTTATCATTCTATCATTATATAGTATCCTTCTGGTTTGTATAGAGTTTATTTTAGGGTCCATTTTGTCTGAGTATTGCTATACCTGCTTTTTGTCATTTCAACTTGCATGAAATATTTTTTCCCATTCCCTCTCTTTCGGTCTTTGTGTTTCTTGAGCTCTGAAGTAAGTCTCTTGTAAGTAGTATATAGATGGGTCTTTTTCTTTTATCCAATAAACCACCCTATGCCTTTTGATTGTGGCATTTAGTCCATTGACATTTAAATTGATTACTGATAGGTACGTTCTTATTACCATTTTGTTACTTGTTTTCTGGTTGATTTTAGAGTTCTCTGTTCTTTTCTTCTTTTTTTATTTGCTTGTAGTTTGATGATTTCCTTTAGTGTGTTTGAGTTCCTTTCTCCCTAGTTTTTGCATATATCTATTGTAGGTTTTTGATTTGTGGCTACCATGGGTTCATATATGTTGACTTATAAATTTATCTACTGCTTTTACACTGGTAGTTATTTAAATTGAAACACATTCTAAAAGATCTACATTTCTCCCTCTCCTCTGCCACATTTTATGTTTTTGGTGTCCTATGTTACATCTTCATGTTCATCCTCTTATTATTGTAGTTACAGCTGTTTTACAAATTTTCGTCTTTTAATATTTATACTAGCTTATTTAAGTGGTTGATTCTCAGACTTTAATATCTTCCTTCCTAGTAGGAGTTTGCTTTTCCTATAGATATTTATTTCTTGTTATAGCCTTTTCTTTTCCACTGAAAGAAGACCCTTTAACATTTCTTTTAGGGTCAGTTTAGTGTTGACGAACTCTTTTAGTTTTTGCTTGTCTGGGAAGTTCTTTATCTCTTCCTCAATTCTAAATGATAATTTTGCTGGGTAGAGTATCCTGTGTTGCAGGCTTTTCCCTTCAACACTGCATATATTATGCCACTCACTTCTAGCCTGCAAGGTTTCTGCAGAAAAATCAGGCCATTGATTTACTGGGGTTCCCTTGTATATGACTCTTTTTCTCTTTAGAATTTGCCTTACACTCTTTGCCTTTAGAATTCTCTATCTTTAACTTTCACCTTTTTAATTATAGTATGTCTCAGTGATGTCTCTTTGGGCTCACCTTATTTGGGACTTTCTGCTTCCTTTACCTGGATATGTTTCCTTCTTCAAATTTGGAAGTTTTCAGCCATAATTTCATCAAGTGCATTGTTTACCTCCTTCTATTTCTCTTCTCCTCTCAGGGGTCATAATGCAAATGGGCATGCTTAATATTGTCCCAGAGATTTATTTCTAAATTTTTATTTGTTTTTCTTTTTGCAGCTCTGATTGGGTGATTTCTATTATCCTATCTTCCAGATCACTTATGTGTTCTTCTGTATAACCTAGTCTGCTGTTAATTTCTTCTAGTGTGTTTTTCATTTCAGTTATTGTGTTCTTCAATTCTGACTGGATCTTTTTAATATTTTCTATTTCCTTGTTAAGTTTCTCACTGTGTTCATACATTCCTTCCCCTAATTCAGTTAGCATTATTACTAGTAAAGCTTTGAGTTCTTTCTCTGGTAAATTGTTTATTTCTGTTTCATTAGATTTGTTCAGGGGTTTTCTCTTTCAGTTGAAATGAATTCCTCTATAATCTCATTTTGCTTCACTTTCTCTGTCTCTATGAAATTAGGAAAAACAGTTACCTGTTAGCTATATCTATCAATTCAACTCAATCTTTATGAAAACCTAACTAACTGGCTTTTTCCCCCTAGAAATTTATCTTAAAAAGGCTTAGAATACCAAAAGAATTTTTGAGAAAGAACAAACCTGAAGGACTTTCACTACATTTCAAAAAATTACAAAAAACCTACAGTAATCAAGACAGTGTGGTATTGTCACAAGGACACATAATGGTACAGAATCAAGACTCCAGAAATAAACCCTTACATTTATAGTCAGTTGATTTTTGATAATCAAAATGCCAAATCCCAAAATGCCAAGACAGATGAGGAGACCAAGATGGTGGAATAGGAGGTAGAACTCACCGCCCCCCCCCCACCACCACAAACACATCAAAAATACATCTTCATGTGGAACAATTCTCCCTGAAAACTAACAGGAGACAGGCAGAAAGACTCTTGTACAATGAAGACTATAAGAAAGATCCATACAGAATCAGATAGGAAGGGAAAAGAAATAATCAGTTTGGGATCTGTTCCCCCAGGAGGGGACTCAGAAAAGGAAGTGGATTAAATAGAGATCCTCCCTGGGGAGTAACAGCTCAAGTCACAGATTGGGTGCCTTAGCCCTTGGGTCTGACATCAGAAAGATGAGTTCCCTTGGCTGGTTGGAGGGCTAATGGAAATAACAGGAGGGCTGTGGGAAGTCTGGACTTCGCTCATGAGGAATGAACACACATTTACTCCCAAAACAGAGTGGAGAGTGAACATTGAATCTTCACGGGTCACTGGTCAGTTTTCCACAACTTCCCCGGTATGTACCCCAGCCTGAGTTGAGTGACAGCTTTATGAAGCAGCTCCACATTGGGGCAAGGGCTGCTGAAGCTGAGGATAAACGTGGCCCAGTTCAGGAGCCGCATCTGAGCTGGGTAGCGGCAGCCATTACTGGTGCTTACACAGGCAGGGCATTGAAAGTGGTCAGGGTCACTGACTGTGGCCTGACCCCCACAGCTTGCACCCCAACCTATGCCCAGCACCTGCATCAGCCTCTCTTGCTTCAGAGCTGCACCCTCCCACCTCTGAGGCGAGGGTGCTGGTACTTGGAGTAGGGAGAGCACACACTTAAAGGGAATGGAGGCATCTGGGACTTGACCCTCAGTGCTTCTACTCCAGCAACTTGAGATCCAGGCCCAACTCAGAAAGGGCAGGTTAATTAGGTCCCATTTGTTTATTTTTGCTTTTATTTCCGATATTCTGGGAGGTGGGTCATAGAGGATCCTGCTGTGATGTATGTCAGAGAGTGTTTTGCCTATGTTCTCCTCTAGGAGTTTTATAGTTTCTGGTCTTATGTTTAGATCTTTAATCCATTTTGAGTTTATTTTTGTGTATGGTGTTAGAAAGTGTTCTAGTTTCATTCTTTTACAAGTGGTTGACCAGTTTTCCCAGCACCACTTGTTAAAGAGATTGTCTTTAATCCATTGTATATTCTTGCCTCCTTTGTCAAAGATAAGGTGTCCATATGTGCGTGGATTTATCTCTGGGCTTTCTATTTTGTTCCATTGTTCTATATTTCTGTCTTTGTGCCAGTACCATACTGTCTTGATAACTGTGGCTTTGTAGTAGAGCCTGAAGTCAGGTAGGTTGATTCCTCCAGTTCCATTCTTCTTTCTCAAGATCGCTTTGGCTATTCGAGGTTTTTTGTATTTCCATACAAATTGTGAAATTATTTGTTCTAGCTCTGTGAAGAATACTGTTGGTAGCTTGATAGGGATTGCTTAAAAGCTTCTGCACATCAAAGGAAACTATCAGCAAGGTGAAAAGACAGCCTTCAGAATGGGAGAAAATAATAGCAAATGAAGCAACTGACAAACAACTAATCTCAAAAATATACAAGCAACTCCTCCAGCTCAACTCCAGAAAAATAAATGACCCAATCAAAAAATGGGCCAAAGAACTAAATAGACATTTCTCCAAAGAAGACATACAGATGGCTAACAAACACATGAAAAGATGCTCCACATCACTCATTATCAGAGAAATGCAAATCAAGACCACTATGAGGTACCATTTCACACCAGTCAGAATGGCCACGATCCAAAAGTCTACAAATAATAAATGCTGGAGAGGGTGTGGAGGAAAGGGAACCCTCTTACACTGTTGGTGGTAATGCAAACTAGTACAGCCACTATGGAGAACAGTGTGGAGATTCCTTAAAAAACTGGAAATAGAACTGCCTTACGATCCAGCAATCCCACTGCTGGGCATACACACTGAGGAAACCAGAAGGGAAAGAGACACGTGTACCCCAATGTTCATCGCAGCACTGTTTATAATAGCCAGGACATGGAAACAACCTAGATGTCCATCAGCAGATGACTGGATAAGAAAGCTGTGGTACATATACACAATGGAGTATTACTCAGCCATTAAAAAGAATACATTTGAATCAGTTCTAATGAGGTGGATGAAACTGGAGCCTATTATACAGAGTGAAGTAAGCCAGAAGGAAAAACACCAATACAGTATACTAACGCATATATATGGAATTTAGAAAGATGATAACAATAACCCTGTTATTACGAGACAGCAAAAGTGACCCTGATGTATGGAACAGTCTTATGGACTCTGTGGGAGAGGGAGAGGGTGGGAAAATTTGGGAGAATGGCATTGAAACATGTAAAATATCATGTATGAAATGAGATGCCAGTCCAGGTTCAATGCACGATACTGGATGCTTGGGGCTAGTGCACTGGGACGACCCAGAGGGATGGTATGGGGAGGGAGGAGGGAGGAGGGTTCAGGATGGGGAGCACATGTATACCTGTGATGGATTCATTTTGATATTTGGCAAAACTAATACAATTATGTAAAGTTTAAAAATAAAATTAAAAAAAAAAAAAAAGAAAGAAAGGGCAGGGATGGCAACTGAACATAGTAGAAACCTCAGCTTATATCTAGCTCATGTCCTAGCCCCTCCGTCTCCTGCCCAATCTCCTACCAAGGTGATAACTGCCTGTGCACCCTGGGGAAAGATGTGACTTCTGTTCACATCAGATCAAGTTCCCCCTTCAAAGCCACTGGGCACATGCAGATAGTATAGTGTTGCTCTCACACAAGGACTCTTTCTATTGGGTGGCATTCTTCTATAAATAATTGCTGTAGTGAATACTGTGGTGCTCTGCTCAGATCTCTTTTTCAGGGCCAATACATTATCCCCTAGCTTCTGAGAAAATCAGCTATATCTCATAGCTATATCCCTCATTAGGAACTATCTTCAGCTACAGGGGACTGCCTCACTCAAACTTATGCCTTCACCTCTCCACCTCTGCCCAGGGAGCAGATAGTATTAAATGAGTGTCTTATGCAGGAACACAAAGGTCCAGTCCTCAATTTGGAACAACTCTGAAGGGCCATCTCAGCTCCCGACTTTCCTGTTAGACTGAGTCCTCAGTTACAGTTGCATTGAGGGTAAATTCTCCTTTTGTTAATCCTAACCTCCTTAACTTCTTACAGATGTTTATCCCCAACAAATCTTCTGTATGCAACTCTCCATCTCTGCTAAACCAGAACCTATACAAAGACAATGACAAAGATCTTTCTTCTCTTTTCATCTTTTTTTCATTTGTTTGTTTTTGGAGTATCACTATGAACTTATGGGTTTTTATTCATTTAATGTACTACAAAAAGTTGCAGCCATTATCTTCTTGGTGCTCAAATGATCAAATGTGGCCAGTTAAGGCCCTTCATGATGCCTCCTATGTCCTTTAGATGTTAGTCTTTAGGTGTGTCTTTTCTAGCGTATGAAGATAACTCATGTTTATCACATATTCTTTCAGGTCCAGACCTAGGAAATGATATCACTCTAAAAATTTATGATTCCCTTAGTGGGAATGGTAGTTAAAGATCAAGATTTGGGCACTAGGGATAAACTGTTTGTTTGTTTTGGTTGCACTGGGTCTTCATTGCTTTGTGTGGGTTATCTCTAGCTGTGGTGAGCCAGGGCTACTCTTTCTTGCAGTCTATGGGCTTCTCATTGCAGTGGTTTCTCTTGTTGCAGAACATAGGCTCTAGGTATGCAGGCTTCAGTAGTGGGCTCAGTAGTTGTAGTGTGTGGCTTCTAGGGCACGTGGGCTTCAGTAGTTGCAGTACGCAGTCTTGGCAGTTGTAGCTCATAAGCTTTTAAGTGCAGGCTCAGTAGTTGTAACACATGGGCTTTGTTGCTCCATGGCATTTGGAATCTTCCTAGACCAGGGATCAGACCCATGTCCCCTGCATTGGCAGGTGGATTCTTGTCCACTCTGCCACTAGGGAAGTCTGGGATAAACTTTTAATTTCATTTTCTAAATGTCTTTGCTGGTATACAGAAATACAATTATTTTTTAATATAGACATTTCTCTCTGGTCACATTAGAATTAGAACTAAGTTACTCTGAATTTCAAACTCTATTAGTTAGAAATATTTTCAGCTGCAAATAACAGGAAGCTGACTCACAATGGCCTAAGAAAGCAAGATGCTTAGTTAGCACATTTAATAAGGAGTCTGATGATAGCCAGTCCAGAACTGATGCAGTGGCTCAATGATCCTGTCAAGGATACAGACTGTTACTATTTAACCACTTCTTAGTTTGCTCACATGCTTCTTTCCTCTTTCTTATAAGATGACTGCGCTCCTACAAGATATTATCTATATTCTAAGCAAGGACAAAGAAGAAAGATAAAGAGGTTAATGGTAAAAATATTTCTCCTTCCCAGGTTTTTCTTTTTTTAATTTGAGAAAGATGCCCTCTCCATGTAATTCCACTTAATCGTTACTAGACAGAACTCCAACTCTTGATAAGAGTCCAACCCTTGATATAAGATAGGTGAGAAAATTGAGGGGTTTTATTTCTTAACTTCCAATAACTGCTAAAAGGAAAGTCAGAAGGAGTCAAGAATGGGTGTTGAAAGTACCTCTTGTGGTATGCACACTCAAGCCAACATCCTTCCCACTAGATAATTCTGTTAGGTAAAGCTTTGACAAAGTGTGACAAAGCTTGATTCATGTAAAAAAAAGGATTCCTTTGAATAAAAAGACCTCAAAGTACTTTTATTTAATATGTGCAACTGAAGGCTACAAAAATGTGATCTTTATTCACTGGAGAAGAATTTTTATTTAGTTTTCTCAGTAAAATTGAGGCATAACATTAACATCATGTAAGAAGAAATTCTAGCAAAAGATTATTACTTGTTTTGGACCAACTAGTACATGGAAAACAACTGGAAAAATTGGGGAAAACAACTGTTCAAAGGCATCACAGAAACACAGGCATTAAGACTGTACCACTAAGACCAAAAAGCAGAAGGAAGCCAAGAAAGGCTGGCTTTTGTCTCAAAGTGATCACCATTCTGCACAGTCTACAAGTGAGAGCTGTTACTCAGAGATTTCAGCAGTCTTAGGTGGTTGTTGAAAGTTCAGGGCATACCAATGCAGAGAGATCTTTATAAACACTCTAGGGTTTTAACTGGAATAAGTGTGAACTGAAATAGATCATTATCACTCCTAGGAATGAAGGTTCGATTTAAATTAGCTCAATATCTGACTGGATTAAGGTGAGAAGTCACAAATAAATTAATATTGGGAATGAAAAAGGAGTATCACCACAGACCTTACAGACACTGGTGGTTTAGTTGCTCAGTCATGGCCGACTCTTTGTGATCCCTTGGACTGTAGCCCACCAGGCTCCTTTGTCCATGGGACTCTCCAGGCAGGAATACTGGAATGGGTTGTCATTTCCTTCTCCAGGGGATCTTCTCTACCCAGGGATCGAACCTGCATCTTCTGCATTGGCAGGCAGATTCTTTAACACTGCACCACCAGAGAAGCAGGGTTTATTCCAGGAAAGCAATAAACTAAACTGGGTTTACTCTGGGAATGCAATATTTGTCAATCAATTAATGCAATATTATAATGACAGAATAAAGGAGAAAAATTACATCTCTATAGACACAGAGAAGGCATTTAATAAATTTAACATCCATTCATATTAAAGCTTCTTTGTGAACCAGGGATAGAGGGAATCTTTCTTAAACTGGCAACCGGTTTTTACAGAAATTCTACAGCAAAGACTTCTTCCAAATATGACAGGTTATTGTCTCTCATAGAATTCTTTGGCTGATAGAAACTATGACAACTAGATAAAATATGAAAAGAGCTTTTTAAAGGTATCATAGATAAAGCAAGGAAACCAGCATTGCTGCTGCTGCTGCTAAGTCGCTTCAGTCGTGTCCGACTCTGTGCAACCCCATAGACGGCAGCCCACCAGGCTCCCCCATTCCTGGGATTCTCTAGGCAAGAATACTGGAGTGGGTTGACATTTCCTTCTCCAATTCATGAAAGTGAAAAGTCAAAGTGAAGTCGCTCAGTCGTGTCCAATTCTTAGCAACCCCATGGACTGCAGCCTACCAGGCTCCTCTGTTCATGGTATTTTTCAGGCAAGAGTACTGGAGTGGGGTGCCATTGCCTTCTCCGAAACCAGCATTAGAGAGGTCTAAATGATTAAGTGAAGGGAAACACATTGAGGTGAGCTGCTTCTTTTTCCCCTGAGGAATTTGTCAATTCCTAAGCTGTGTGGAGCCAAGGTGAGGAGCAAAAGGTAGTGATTCAGAACTTTGAGAAATTTAATGAAATAGGACACAAAAATTGGATTTATGGTTATTAAGAAAGCCAAGACTTCAAGGTCAAGATCCAATTTAAAAAAAAAAAAAAGGAACCACAGAAAATGGAGCTCCAAATTTTGAGCATAATTTCTAAACTACATAAGACAAGATGTCATGAAATCAAGTGGAAAGCAACAACTAAAAAGCTAAAAATTTAAGCAGAGGTTTTGGAAGTCTCATAGCAATAGAGGCACAAAAACTAGAAAACTAAAGATCAGGGTCTTCCAGGCTTTCAGGTAAAAGTTCTGAATGGTTTTGTCCTAGGATGGGCAAACCAGTTATGGATCAGCCCTCATGAAGACAAAATAGATTCTGAAATCATTTTAATCCTTGATGACTAAGGTTATCTTCTTATACTATATCTGGCCCCAAGAAGAAAAGTAAATTGTTTCTAGAGGATGAAACATCATCCAGAGAAATTTTTTAAACTCTTCATATACAATTTATGGCATTCAACAATAACAAAATATCACAAACATGCCATGAGTCAGAAGAAGGAAACCAAGATAAAACAGATAAGATAAATAAACCCAACAGTGATCCAAGATAAATAAACCCAACAGTGATCCAAGTATTTGAGTTATCAAATATTTAACACAACTTAAAAAAAAAAAAAAAACCTATGATTACTATGCTTGAGAAATTAGGTGACAAAATTACTGACATTAGAAAGAATCAAATGGAGATTCTAGAGCTAAAAAACACGCCTTAAATTAGCACTAAACAGATATTAAATGCCAAAGTCCATGCTCAGTCATGTCCAACCCTGCGACCCAAAGGAACATAGCCCGCCAGGCTCCTCTGTCCATAGGATTCTTCAGGCAAGAATACTGGAATGATTAGCTGTTTCCTCCTCCACAGGATCTTCCTGACCCAGAGACTGAAACCACATCTGCATGGCAGGTAGATTTTTTTTTTTTTTTTTAATTAAAGGGTAATTGCTTTATGGAATTTAGTTGTTTTCTGTCAAACCTCAACATGAATCAGCCATAGATATACATATATCCTATCCCTTTTGAACCTCCCTCCCACCTCCCGCCCCATCCCACCCCTCTAGATTGATACAGAGCCCCTGTTTGAGTTGCCTGAGCCATACAGCAAATTCCTGTTGGCTATCTGTTTTACATATGGTAATGTAAGTTACCATGTTACTCCTTCCATACATCTCATCCTCTCCTCCCCTCTCCCCATGTCCTTAAGTCTATTCTCTGTTTGCTTTCTCCATTGCTGCCCTGAAAATAAATTCTTCAGTACCATTTTTCTAGATTCCGTATATATGCATTAGACTATGATATTTAACTTTCTCTTTCTGACTCACTTCACTCTGTATAATAAGTTGTAGATTCATCCACCTCATCAGAACTGACTCAAATGCATTCCTTTTTATGGCCAAATAACATTCCATTGTGTATATGTAGCACAACTTCTTTATCCATTCATCTGTCGATGGACATCTAGGTTGCTTCCATGTTCTAGCCATTGTAAATAGTGCTGGGATGAACAATGGGATACATGGGTCTTTTTCAATTTTGGTTTCCTCGGGGTATGTGCCTAGGAGTGGGATTGCTGGGTCATATGGTAGTTTTATGTCTAGTTTTTTTAAGGAATCTCCATACTGTTTTCCATGGTAGCTGTATCAATTTAGATTCCCACCAATAGTGCAAAAGTGTTCCATTTTCTCCACACGCTCTCCAGCATTTACTGTTTGTGGACTTCTTGATGGGAAGCCATTCTGACCAGTGTGAAGTGATATCTCATTGTGGTTTTGATTTGCATTTCTCTAATAATGAGCGATGTTGGGCATCTTTTCATGTGTTTGTTAGCCATCTGTGTGTCTTCTTTGGAGAAATACCTGTTTAGGTCTTTTCCTACTTTTTAGTTGGGTTGTTTGTTTTCCTGGCAGTGAGTTCTATGAGCTGCTTGTATATTTTGGAAATTAATCCTTTGTCAGTTGTTTCATTTGCTATTGTTTTCTCTCATTCTGAGGGTTGTCTTTTCACCTTACTTATAGTTTCCTTTGCTGTGCAAAAGCTTTTAAGTTTAATCAGGTCCCACTTGTTTACTTTTGTTTTTATTTCCATTACTCTAGGAGGTGGGTCATAGAGGATCTTGCTTTGATTTATGTCATCGAGTGTTCTGCCTATGTTTTCCTCTAAGTTTTATAGTTTCTGGTCTTACATTTAGGTCTTTAATCCATTTTGAGTTTATCTTTGTGTGTGGTGTTAGGAAGTGTTCTAATTTCATTCATTTACACATAGCTGTCCAGTTTTCCCAGCACCATTTATTGAAGAGGCTATCTTTGCCCCACTGTATGTTCTTGCCAACTTTGTCAAAAATAAGGTACCCATGGGTGCATGGGTTTACTTCTTGGCTTTCTATTTTGTTCCATTGGTTTATATTTCTGTGTTTGTGTCAGTACCATACTGTCTTGATGAATGTAGCTTTGTAGTATAATCTGAAGTCAGGAAGGTTGATTCTTCCAGCCTCATTCTTCTTTCTCAAGACTGCTTTGCCTATTCAGGGTCTTTTGTGTTTCCATATAAACTGTAAAATTTTTTGTTCTAGTTCTGTGAAAATTTTCATTGGTAATTTGATAGGGATAACATCGAATCTGTAGACTGCATTTGGTAGTATAGTCATTTTCACAACATTGATTCTTCCTACCCAGGTAATCTCTCTCCATCTGTTTATGTGGTCTTTGATTTCTTTCATCAGTGTCTTATAATTTTCTGTGTACAGTTGTTTTGTCTCTTTAGGTAAGTTTATTCCTAGATATTTCTCTTTTTTTTTGCAATGGTGAATGGGATTGATTCCTTAATTTCTCTTTCTGATTTTTATTGTTAGTATATAGAAATGCAAGTGATTTCTGTGTGTTGGTTTTGTATCCTGGAACTTTGCTAAATCCACTTATTAGCTCTAATAATTTTCTGATTCTATCTTTAGGGCTTTCCATGCACAGTATTATGTCATCTTCAGTGAGAGCTTTACTTCTTTTCCAATCTGGATTCCTTTTATTTCTTTTTCTTATGATTGCTGTAGCTAAGACTTCCCGAACTATGTTGAATAGTAATGGTGAAAGTGGACACCCTTGTCTTGTTCCTGATCTTAGGGGCAATGCTTTCAGTTTTTCACCATTGAGAATACTGTTTGCTGTATGCTTATCATATATGTCCTTTACTATGTTGAGGTAGGTTCCTTCTATGCCCATTTTTTGAAGAGTTTTCATCATAAATGGGTGCGGAATTTTGTCAAAGGCTTTTTCTACATCTATTGAGATGATCATATTTTCTCTTTCAAATTGTTAATATGGTGTATCACAGTGATTGATTTCTGTATATTGAGGAATTCTTGCATCCGTGGAATAAACCCAACTTGATCATGGTGTATGAGCTTTTTGATGTGTTTCTGAATTCTGTTTGCTAAAATTTTGTTGAGGATTTTTGCATCTATGTTCACCAATGATATTGGCCTGTAGTTTTCTTTTTTTGTGTTGTCTTTGTCTTGTTTTTGTATCAGGGTGATGGTGGCTTCACAGAATGAGTTTGGAAGTGTTCCTTCCTCTGCAATTTTTTGAAAGAGTTTTAGAAGGATAGGCATTAGCTCTTCTCTAAATGTTGGTAGGCTGCAGTCCATGGGGTCGCTAAGAGTCAGACATGACTGAACGACTTCACTTTCATTTTTCACTTTCATGCATTGGAGGAGGAAATGGCAACCCACTCCAGTGTTCTTGCCTGGAGAATCCCAGGGACGGGGGAGCCTGGTGGGCTGCCATCTATGGGGTCGCACAGAGTTGGACATGACTGAAGCAACTTTGCAGCAGCAGCAGCAAATGTTGGATAGAATTCTCCTGTGAAGCCATCTGGTCCTGGGCTTTTGGTTTTTTTTTTTTGGGCGGGGGGGGGGGGGGGCAGATTTTTGATCACAGCTTCAATTTCAGTGCTTGTAATTGGGTTTTTCACAATTTCTATTTCTTTCTGGTTCAGTCTTGGAAGATTGAACTTTTATAAGAATCTGTCCATTTCTTCTAGGTTATCCATTTTATTGCCATATAGTTGTTCACAATAGTCTCTTATAATCCTTTGTATTTCTGCATTGTCTTTTGTAACCTCTCCTTTTTCATTTCTCATTTTGTTCATTTGATTTTTCTTTTTTTTCTTGATGAGTCTGACTAAAGGCTTGGCAATTTTGTTTATCTTTTCAAAGAACCAGCTTTTAGTTTTATTAATCTTTACTATTGTTTCTTTCATTTCTTTTTCATGAATTTCTGCTCAGATCTTTATGATTTTTTTATCTTCTACTAATTTGGGGATTTTCTTGGTCTTCTTTTTCCAGTTGTTTTAGGTGTAAAGTTAGGTAGTCTATTTGATGTTTTTCTTGTTTGTTGAGGTAAGATTGTATTGCTATAAACTTCCCTCTTAGAACTGCTTTCACTGCATCCCATAGGCTTTGAGTCGTCTTTTTTTCCGTGTCATTTGTTTCTAGAAATTTTTTAATTTCCCTTTTGATTTCTTCAATAAACTGTTGTCTATTTACAAACATGTTGTTTAATCTCCATGTGTTTGTGTTTCTTACAGTTTTTTTCCTGTAATTGATATCTAGTCTCACTGCATCATGGTTGGAGAAGATGCTTGATACAATTTAAATTTTCTTAAATTAACTGAGTTTTGATTTGTTACCCAAGACGTGGTCTATTGTGGAGAATTCTCTATGTGCACTTGAGAAGAAGGTGTATTCTTCTGCATTGTCCTCAAGATATCAATGAGATCCATCTCATCTAATGTATCATTTAAGACTTGTGTTTCCTTATTAATTTTCTGTTTGGAAGATCTGTCCATTGGTGTGGGTGGGGTGCTAAAGTCTCCTACTATGATTGTGTTACTGTCAATTTCTCCTTTTTGTCTGTTAGTGTTTGTCTTATATAGAGGTGCTCCTATGTTGGGTGCATAGACATTTACAATTGTTATGTCTTCCTCTTGGATTGATCCCTTGATCATTATGTAGTGTCCTTCCTTATCTCTTGTAATCCTCTTTATTTTAAGGTCTATTTTGTCTGGTATGAGGATTGCTACTCCATCTTTCTTTTGCTTCCCATTTGCATGGAATATAATTTTCCATCCTCTCACTTTCAGTCTATATGTGTCTTTAGGTCAGAAGTGGGTTTCTTGTAGACAGCATATGCATGGGTCTTGTTTTTGTATCCATTCAGTCAGTCTGTATCTTTTGGTTGGAGCATTTAATCCATTTAAATTTAAAGTGATTATTGATATATATGTTCCTATTGCCATTTTCTTAATTGTTTGTGGATGATTTTGCAGATCTTTTTTCTTCTCCTGTATTTCTTGACTATATAAGTCCATTTAACATTTGCTGTAAAGCTGGTTTTGAACTACTGAATTCTCTTAACTTTTGCATGTCTGAAAAATTTTACTTCTCCATCAATTCTGAATGAGATCCATCCTGGGTACTGTAATGTTGGTTGTAGATTTTTCCCTTTCAATACTTTAAATAAGACTCATCAAGAAAAAAAGGGAGAAGAATCAAATCAACAAAATTAGAAATGAAAATGGAGAAATCTCAACAGAGAATACAGAAATATGAAGGATCATAAGAGACTACTATCAGCAACTATATGCCAATAAAATGGACAACTTGGAAGCAATGGACAAATTCTTAGAAAAGTATAGCTTTGCAAAACTGAACCAGGAAGAAATAGAAAATATTAACAGACCCATCACAGGCATGGAAATTGAAACTGTAATCATAAAACTCCCAGCAAACAAAAGCCCAGGACCAGATGGCTTCACAGCTGAATTCTACCAAAAATTTAAAGAAGCGCTAACACCTATCCTACTGAAAGTCTTCCCGAAAATTGCAGAGGAAGGTAAACTTCCAAACTCATTCTATGAGGTCACCATCACCCTAATACCAAAACCAGAAAAAGATGCCACAAAAAAAGAAAACTACAGGCCAATATCACTGATGAACATAGATGCAAAAATCCTTAACAAAATTCTAGCAAACAGAATCCAACAACATATCAGAAAGATCATACATCATGACCAAGTGGGCTTTATTCCAGGGATGCAAGGATTCTTAAGTATTTGCAAATCAATCAATGTGATATACCACATTAACAAATTGAAAGATAAAAACCATATGATTATCTCAACAGAGGCAGAGAAAGCCTTTGACAAAATTCAACATCCATTTAGGATTTTAAAAAACCCTCTAGAAAGCAGGAATAGAAGGAACATACCTCAACATAATAAAAGCCATATACGATAAACCCACAGCAAACATTATTCTCAATGGTGAAAAATTGAAAGTATTTCCCCTAAGGTCAGGAACAAGACATGGGTGCCCACTCTCACCACTACTATTCAACATAGTTTTGGAAGTTTTAGCCACAGCAATCAGAGAAGAAAAAGAAATAAAAGGAATCCAAATTGGAAAAGAAGAAGTAAAACTCTCACTGTTTGCAGATAACATGATCCTCTACATAGAAAAACCTAAAGACTCCACCAGAAAATTACTAGAGCTAATTAATGAATATAGTAAAGTTGCAGGATATAAAATTAACACACAGAAATCCCTTGCATTCCTGTATACTAACAATGAGAAAACAGAAGGAGAAATTAAGGAAACAATTCCATTCACCATTGCAATGAAAATAATAAAATACTTAGGAATAAATCTACCTAAAGAAACAAAATACCTATATATAGAAAACTATAAAACACTGATGAAAGAAATCAAAGATGACACAAGTGGATGCAGAAATATACCATGTTCATGGATCGGAAGAATCAATATAGTGAAAATGAGTATACTACCCAAAGCAATCTATAGATTCAATACAATCCCTATCAAGCTACCAATGGTATTTTTCAGAGAAATAGAACAATTTCACAATTTGTATGGAAATACAAAAAACCTTGAATAGCCAAAGCAATCTTGAGAAAAAAGAATGGAACTGGAGGAATCAACCTGCCTAACTTCAGACTATACTACAAAGCTACAGTCATCAAGACAGCATGGTACTGGCACAAAGACAGAAATATAGATCAATGGAACAAAATAGAAAGCCCAGAGATAAATCCATGCACCTATGGACACCTTATCTTTGACAAAGGAGGCAAGAATATACAATGGAGAAAAGACAATCTCTTTAATGAGACGTGCTGGGAAAACTGATCAACCACTTGTAAAAGTATGAAACTAGAACACTTTCTAACACCAAACACAAAAATAAACTCAAAATTGATTAAAGATCTAAATGTAAGACCAGAAACTATAGAACTCCTAGAGGAAAACATAGGCAAAACACTCTCTGACATAAATCACAGCAGGATCCTCTATGACCCACCTCCCAGAGTAATGGAAATAAAAGCAAAAATAAACAAATGGGGCCTAATTAAACTTAAAAGCTTTTGCACAACGAAGGAAACCATCAGCAAGGTGAAAAGACAGCCTTCAGAATGGGAGAAAATAATAGCAAACAAAGCAACTGACAAAGAATTAATCTCAAAAATATACAAGCAACTCCTGAAGCTCTATTCCAGAAAAATAAGCGACCCAGTAAAAAAAAAAATGGGTCATAGAACTAAACAGACATTTCTCCAAAGAAGACATACAGATGGCTAACAAACCCATGAAAAGATGCTCAACATTACTCATTATCAGAGAAATGCAAATCAAAACCACAATGAAGTACCATCTCACGCTGGTCAGAATGGTCTATCAAAAAGTCTACAAACAATAAATGCTGGAGAGGGTGCTGAGAAAAAGGAACCCTCTTACACTGTTGGTGGGAATGCAAACTAGTACAGCCACTATGGAGAACAGTGTGAAGATTCCTTTAAAAAAGTGGAAATAGAACTGCCATACGACCCAGCAATCCCACTGCTAGGCATACACACTGAAGAAACCAGAAATGAAAAAGACATGTTTACCCCAATCTTCATTGCAGCACTGTTTATAATAGCTAGGACATGGAAGCAAACTAGATGTCCATTGGCTGATGGATGGATAAGAAAGCAGTGGTACATATACACAATGGAATATCACTCAGCCATTAAAAAGAATGCATTTGAATCATTTCGAATGAGGTGGATGAAACTGGAGCCTATTATACAGAGTGAAGTAAGTCAGGAAGAAAAACCAATATAGTATACTAATGCATATGTATGGAATTTAGAAAGACGGTAACAATGACCCTATATGCGAAACGGCAAGAGAGACACAGATGTAAAGAATAGACTTTTGGACTCTGTGGGAGAAGGCAAGGGTGGGATAATTTGAGAGGGTAGCACTGAAACACGTATATTATCATATGTGAAGTGAATCGCTGGTCCAGGTTTCATGCATGAGACAGGGTGCTCAGGGCTGGTGCACTGGGAGGACCCTGGGGGATGGGATAGGGAGGGAGATGGTAGGTGGATTCTGGATGGGGAACACATGTGTGCCCATGGCTGATTCATGTCGATGTTTGGCAAAAACCACTACAATATTGTAAAGTAATTAGGCTTCAATTTAAATAAATAAAAATACTTTAAATATATCCTGCCATTCCCTTCTGGCCTGCAGAGTTTCTGCTGAAAGATCAGCTGTTAAGTGTATGGGATTTCCCTTGTATGTTACTTTTTGCTTCTCCCTTGCTGCTTTTAATATTCTTTCTTTTTTAGTCTGTGTTTATTCTTTCTGTGTTTCATCTTTGTTAGTTTGATTAGTATGTGTCTTAGAGTGTTTTTTCTTGGGTTCATCCTGTATGGGACTCTTTGTGCCTCTTGGACTTGACTGACTATATCCTTTTCCATGTTGGGGAAATTTTCAACTATAATCTCTTCAAATTTTTTCTCATATCCTTTCTTTTTCTCTTCTTCTTCTGGGACCCCTATAATTCGAATGTTGGAGCATTTGATATTGTCCCAGAGGTCTCTAAGACTATCCTCAGTTCTTTCCATTCTTTTTACTTTATTCTACTCTTCATAAGTTATTTCCAACATTTTATCTTCCAGCTCACTGATTTTTTTCTTCTGCTTCAGATATTCTGCTTTCGATTCCTTCTAGAGTGCAGTGGCACCCCACTCCAGTACTCTTGCCTGGAAAATCCCATGGATGGAGGAGCCTGGTGAGCTGCAGTCCATGGGGTCGCTAGGAGTCGGACACGACTGAGCAACTTCACTTTCCGTTTTCACTTTCATGCATTGGAGAAGGAAATGGCAACCCACTCCAGTGTTTTGGCCTGGAGAATCCCAGGGACGGGGGAGCCTGGTGGGCTGCCATCTCTGGGGTCACAGAGAGTCGGACACGACTGAAGCGACTTAGCAGCAGCAGCAGCAGAGTATTTTTAATTTCAGGAATTGTGTTGTCTCTGTGTGTTTATTCTTTAACTCTTCTAGGTCTTTGTTGATTGATTGTTGCATTTTCTCCATTTTGTTTTCAAGGCTTTTGATCACCTTTACTGTCATTATTCTGATTTTTTTTTCAGGTAGCTTGCCTATTTCCTTGTCATTTATTTGGACTTCTGTGTTTCTAGTTTGTTCCTTCATTTGTGTAGTATTTCTCTGCCTTTTCAATATATTTTTTTTAACTTATTGTGTTTGAGGTCTCCTTTTCCCAGGCTTCAAGTTTGAATTCTTTCTTTAGGTTTCTGCCCTCCTAAGGTTGGTCCAGTCGTTTGTGTAAGCTTCATATAGGGTGAGATTTGTGCTGAGTTTTTGTTTGTTTCTTTTTCCTCTGATGGGCAAGGCAGAGTGAGGCAGTAATCCTGTCTGCTGATGATTGGGTTTGTACTTTTGTTTGTTGTTTAGATGATACATCCTGCACAGTGTGCCACTGGTGGTTGGGTGACACTGAGTCTTGTATTCAAGTGGTTTCCTTTGTGTGGGTTCTCACTATTTGACACTCCCTAGAGTTAGTTTTCTGGTTGTCAAGGGTCTTGGACTCAGTGCTCCCACTCCAAAGGCTCAGGGCTTGATCTCCCTCCAAAGACCAGCCTAGGTCCGATCTACCAAGAGGAATTTCACCTGCAATGAGAGGGCCTTTACTTGAGTTCCAAAAGCCAGTGCACAAGAACACAACGGAGATCTCTGACTCAGCAGAAACTCGCTATTGCCTTCCACATGGAATGGCCTCCTTGGATTGCAACAGATGACTAGACGATCTGTCCTTGGCAGTGGTCAGCAGAACTGAAGCTGAGAGGGAACTAAAGGCAGAATCTTTACCACTGAGCCATCAGGGAAGCCCAAAATAGATGTTAGATATAGCACTAATAGAAGTTTAGTGAACTGAGAGAGTTAGTAGACACCATACAGGCTGGAGCATTATGGAAAAAAAGGAATGAAAAATAATGGAAAGGGTGTAAGAGACAGAGTGTATATGT
Organism: Bos indicus; assembly: GCF_029378745.1. Classification (NCBI taxonomy): domain Eukaryota; kingdom Metazoa; phylum Chordata; class Mammalia; order Artiodactyla; family Bovidae; genus Bos; species Bos indicus. The sequence goes on along the minus strand of NC_091789.1, from coordinate 105,372,595 downwards.
TTAATTGGAAGTAATAACAGATCAAAGAGATACTAAAATTGACAAGTGATACCAAGCCATTGATTCAAAAAAACTAGTGATCTGAAGCAGAATGAATCAGAATGAAGCAGAATGAATCATAACTAGGTACTTCACAGTGAAACTGAGAAGACAGTAAAAAGGAAAATATAATTGCAGCCAGAGAAAAGAAAGCACACTACATTCAAAGGAGAAACAATAAGAAGAGCAACTGACTTTCAAGAAATACAATGAAATGATATCTTTAAAATGCTGAAATAAAATACGGTACCTGCTAAGCCAGGACTTGACTCTCAGGGAAAATACTCTTTTTTTTTTTTTTTTTTAACTTAGCTAAGTACAGCCAAGTTGTAGTGAAGCTGATTTTACTCAAAAGAAAAAAGAAAAGAAAAAAAAAAAAAAAAAGAAAATACTCTTTTAAATGAAGATGAAATAAAGTTTATTTGGTGGCTCAGATGGTAAAGCGTCTGCCTGCAATGCGGGAGACCCAGGTTCAATCCCTGGGTTGGGAAGATCTCCTGGAGAAAGAAATGGCAACCCACTCTAGTACTCTTGCCTGGAGAATCCCACGGACGGAGGAGCCTGGTAGGCTACAGTCCATGGGGTCACAAAGAGTCAGACACGACTGAGCGACTTCACTTTCACTTTTCACTTTCAGAAAAGTCAAAAACTGATACAACTTATTGCCAGCAGACTACACTAAAAAAACACTAAAGAGATTTCTTAAAGTTAGGAAATACTGATCCTTAAAAAATAAAAAGTGAAAAAGTTATGAAGAATACTTCAAAAAGTAAATATGTGGATAAATCTATATGAACACTGACTGTATTAAGGAATTATAATAATACATTGAGAGGTTTAAAATATGCATAGAATTAAAATTCAGGTCAACAATAGTACACTAGATAAGGAGGGATTGAGTTAAAATATTTTATATCATTGAATTATGGAGGAAGTGGTAAAAGTATTAGTCTATAGAAGGCTAATAACGTGAGGATGTATGTCATAATTTCTAGCATAACCACTAAAAGAATAATTAAAAACTGAAAAACTAACAAGTCAATAGAAGGAAAATGGAATAATAAAAATTAACTGATCAATCTAGAAAAATTGCCCATAATCTCCCAAGATTTCTTCAGCCCTTCATGGTATCAGTGTTATATCTTCTTATATCCATGAATTGTCACATTTTTACATGTACCTGACTTTCCCAAAAAGTCCTCTATCTGGTACATTCTTTGATGATAAAACCTGAGAGTTTGGGCTGCATCAGCTGCCACAGTAGTGTCCGGATTTGGGGGGTCCTCTCTTGTCCCTTCGGAGAAGGCAATGGCACCCCACTCCAGTACTCTTGCCTGGAAAATCCCATGGATGGAGGAGCCTGGTAGGCTGCAGTCTATAGGGTCGCTCAGAGTCGGACACAACTGAGTGACTTCACTTTAACTTTTCACTTTTCACTTTCATGCATTGGAGAAGGAAATGGCAACCCACTCCAGTATTCTTGCCTGGAGAATCCCAGGGACAGGGGAACCTGGTGGGCTGCCGTCTCAGGGGTCACACAGAGTCAGACACGACTGAAGTGACTTAGCAGCAGCAGCAGCAGCTCTTGTCCCTTTCTCATCATCTTTAAAAGAAGAGTAGCTGAGAGATCTAACGACGGTTAGCCTTGTTTCTCAGTGTCAATTTTTCATAGAAACATAGCTAAAGTATATGCCCATTCTGTTGTGCATCTGTGGCCCCTAGATATTTTAACCACCCGGTGACCAGCCATCAAGAAGCAAATGAATTGCCCATTCGGCAATATTTTGGGGATTTACAGACATTGTGGCCATATCATAAGCACTAGTGGTGATTTGCCCTCGACACCAGAGAATATGCTTCCCACCCCTCGAATGAAACAGTTCAACTTTTCTGCCATGTTCATTCCACATTTGGTACCACTGTCAAGAAAAGGGTTCAGTCAATCACCAGTAAGATACATTGAGGCAGGCTGAGTCACAGACACATGGGTGAGCAAAAAGCACAAGTCCCATTCTCTCCTTATCCTATAAAGAGACATGCTTGGGTTGGGTGCAGCTGGAAGACCCGGACCACCCTATGTCGATCTTCCTTTCCATACCATGAACATGAAAGTGCCACAGTAAGCACAGGATAAATATTTGAGCTAGGGTGCTGGTTGTTCAGGAGACATGTTGAAAACGAGAGATGTTCAGCAACCTTGAGGGAAGCTGAGATTATGAGAAGCCCCTCACTTTATTAGGGGGATGGAGGAGCCACTGGTCCCACTTAGACCACTGTCAAGTCACCCTGAAGAAGCCTGTTATTATTCCATATATAATTTTTTTTTTTAATTTCCCAACATGTTTTCTGGGAAAAGTTCTATGGTGAAATACATTTGGAAAATGCTGTATTTTATAGACCCTTTGGGAAATAACAGAATGATCTCTGTTCATTTCCAAGGCAAACCATTCAGTATCATGGTAATCCAGTCTATGACCCGACCACTAATGCTGAAGAAGCTGAAGTTGAATGGTTCTATGAAGACCTACAAGGCCTTTTAGAACTAACACCCCCAAAAGATGTCCTTTTCATTATAGGGGACTGTAATGCAAAAGTAGGAAGTCAAGAAACACCTGGAGTAACAGGCAAATTTGGCCTTGGAGTACAGAGGAAGCAAGGCAAAGGGTAATAGAGTTTTGCCAAGAGAATGCACTGGTCATAGCAAACATCCTCTTCCAACAACACAAGAAGACTCTACATGTGGACATCACCAAATGGCCAACACCAAAATTAGATTGATTATATTTTTTGTGGCCAAAGATGGAGAAGCTCTATACAGTCAGAAAAAACAAGACTGGGAGCTGACTATGGCACAGATCATGAACTCCTTATTGCAAAATTCAGACTTAAATTGAAGAAAGTAGGGAAAACCACTAGACCATTCAGGTATGACCTAAATCAATTCCCTTATGATTATACAGTGGAAGTGACAAATAGATTTAAGGGACTAGATGTGATAGGCAGAGTGCCTGAGGAAGAATGGTTGGAGGTTCATGACATTGTACAGGAGACAGGGATCAAGACCATCCCCGAGAAAAAGAAATGAAAAAAAGCAAAATGGCTGTCTGATGAGGCTTTACAAATAGCTGTGAAAAGAAGAGAAGAGAAAAGCAAAGGAGAAAAGGAAAGATATACCCATTTGAATGCAGAGTTCCAAAGAATAGTAAGGAGAGATAAGACAGCCTTTCTCAGTGATCAATGCAAAGAAATAGAGGAAACCAATAGAATGGGAAAGACTAGAGAGCTCTTCAAGAAAATTAGAGATATCAAGGAAACATTTCATGCAAAGATGGGCTCGATAAAGGACAGAAATGGCATGGACCTAACAGAAGCAGAAGATATTAAGAAGAGGTGGCAAGAATACACAGAAGAAATGTACAAAAAAGATCTTCATGACCAAGATAATCACAATGGTGTGATCACTCACCTAGAGCCAAACATCATGGAATGTGAAGTCAAGGGGGCCTTAGGAAGCATCACTACAAACAAAGCTAGTGGAGGTGATGGAATTTCAGTTGAGCTATTTCAAATCCTGAAAGATGATGCTGTGAAAGTGCTGCACTCAATATGCCAGCAAATTTGGAAAACTCAGCAGTGGTCACAGGACTGGAAAAGGTCAGTTTTCATTCCAATCCCAAAGAAAGGCAATGCCAAAGAATGCTCAAACTACCACACAATTGCACTCATCTCACATGCTAGTAAAGTAATGCTCAAAATTCTCCAAGCCAGGCTTCAGCAATACGTGAACCATGAACTTCCAGATGTTCAAGCTGGTTTTAGAAAAGGCAGAGGAACCACAGATCAAATTGCCAACATCCACTAGATCATCAAAAAAGCAAGAGAGTTTCAGAAAAACATCTCTTTCTGCTTTATTGACTATGCCAACACCTTTGATTGTGTGGATCACAATAAACTGTGGAAAATTCTGAGAGGTGGGAATACCAGACCACCTGCGTTGTCTTTTGAGAAATCTGTATGCGGGTCAGGAAGCAACAGTTAGAACTGGACATAGAACAACAGACTGGTTCCAAATAGGAAAAGGAGTATGTCAAGGCTGTATATTGTCATCCTGCTTATTTAATTTCTATGCAGAGTACGTCATGAGAAACTCTGGGCTGGAGGAAGCACAGGCTGGAATCAAGATTGCTGGGAGAAATATCAATAACCTCAGATATGCAGATGACACCACCCTTATGGCAGAAAGTGAAGAACTAAAGAGCCTCTTGATGAAAGTGAAAGAGGAGAGTGAAAAGGTTGGCTTAAAGCTCAACATTCAGAAAACGAAGATCATGGCATCTGGTCCCATCACTTCATGGGAAATAGATGGGAAAACAGTGGAAACAGTGGCTGACTTTATTTTTGGGGGCTCCAAAATCACTGCAGATGGTGATTGCAGCCATGAAATTAAAAGATGCTTACTCCTTGGAAGGAAAGTTATGACCAACATAGACGACATATTAAAAAGCAGAGACATTACTTTGCTGACAAAGGTCCATATAGCCAAAGCTATGATCTTTCCAGTAGTCACATATGGATGTGAGAGTTGGACTATAAAGAAAGCTGAGCGCTGAAGAATTGATGCTTTTGAACTGTGGTGTTGGAGAAGACTATTGAAAGTCACTTGGACTGCAAGGAGATCCAACCAGTCCATCCTAAAGGAGATCAGTGCTGAGTGTTCGTTGGAAGGACTGATGTTGAAGTTGAAACCCCAATACTTTGGTCACCTGATGCAAAGAACTGAGTCATTTGAAAAGACCCTGATGCTGGGAAAGAGTGAAGGCAGGAGGAGAAGGGGATGACAGAGGATGAAATGGTTGGATGATATGACTGACTCAATGGACATGGGTAAACTCTGGGGGTTGGTGATGGACAGGGAGGCCTGGTGTGCTGCGGTCCATGGGGTCGAAAAGAGTTGGACACGACTGAGCGAGTGAACTGAACTGAACCAGAGATCTATCTTGTAAATTAGTATCCTTGTGGTTCTAGAAGTCCCTCCATTAAAACACACACACACACACACACACACACACACACACACGTGTAAACAATGTTTTCCAAGTTTTCATGATTTATTGTTGTTCAGTCACTCAGTTGTGTCACTTAATCACTCCATTGTGTTGTTCAGTCACTCAGTTTTTTGTGACATCACGGACTGCAGCATACCATTCATGATTAGAGAACCTTTTAATCACATCACGATTTTTAATAAGCCAGAGAACCACTGTTTCATTGAATAGATTCTATGAATGCTGACCCAGGACAGGCATGGCAAATAGATTTCAGCATGATTTCCAACTCTGACCAGTAGAGGTAGTCTAGAACATACTGTTGAGAAGTATATAAGAGTTTGTCTGATCTTATCAGAAAGAATACAATTATTGACAAACCATAGCTGCCGTGTAGGCAGACTATAATGGAAGCATAAGGGTAATGGACTTGCTGGTCTCGATCTAGGTTCTTTAGCTTCATTTTCTCTGGCAAAGGATTCGTCTAGTTCAGAATTAGTGACACAAGAATTCCTCCAATAGGAACTCAACTAGGAAAATGTGAAATCTTTATTCCTTATACTTTGTTCTTGTTCACTGAGTCTTTACTGAGTGGACTGGTCCTTCAGGAAGGGGAGGAGGTTCTTTATATTGAAGGGAATGCTCTCAAAGCTACCATATAAAATAAATCCTGGAATTGGAATCGAACTCCAAGCTCAGTACCCAGGAGGATACTCCATACCCAGATGTCCCCATGCCTGTAGCCTTGGTCAGGAGCATTTGAGCAGAATCCAGGAATTTCTCCCAATTCTCTGAAGCCTCTTTGGCTCTATCACCTATGAATACTTTGGGCTCCTCCACTGTGAAGCTGCTCAGGGCTTTGGAGCCCAGTGCTCTCCACCTGGGGATCTGTTGTCAGAGATGTGGTTTTGTGTGTGTACCCGCACACTTAGAAGTACATACATGTACAAGTGTGTACAAACATAGTGGGGTGCACAAACACAGTGGGGGGCACAGATTAGGACTCACCTGATATCCACAGGATCCAGGGCCAGAAGAAGAAAATTCTATGATACAAACCACTTCAGCAGCTGATGCTTCTTCAGTTTGCAGAGTGTCACTGGAGACACTGGTAGTCTGGAAGGAGGAAAAGGGAGACAAATGTTTCAGCTTTAATGGGATTTTCAAAGATGTGCCAGGTATTGTCTGCTGGGACTCCGTTGACACTCCCACCCATCCCCTCCCCTGTGCTGAAGAGACTGGAAGCATTGAGATGAGAGTTCTCAGACTCCCTTGCCAATGTGAGCTCTCTGCATGAAATTTGGAAGGGAGAAGGGAATTAGAAACCATACTTCCCCTCTAGCTGGAAAAGTAGATAAGTATCTTTCAACAGATGAGAGTTTAGTTTTCATTTTATTGTAGTTGATTTACAGTGTTGCATTAATTTCTGCTATAAGCAGATGTGGGCTTCCCAGATAGCTCAGTTGTTAAGAATCCACTTGCAATGCAGGAGACCCCTGTTTGATTCCTGGGTCAGGAAGATCCCCCGGAGAAGGGATAGACTACCCACTCCAGTGTTCTTGGGCTTCCCTTGTGGCTCAGCTGGTAAAGAATCCTCCTGCAATGTGGGAGACGTGGGTTTGATCCCTGGGTTGGGAAGATCCCCTAGAGAAGGGAAAGGCTCCCCACTCCAGTATTCTGGCCTGGAGAATTCCATGGACTGTATAGTCCATGGGGTCACAAATAGTCAGACATGACGGAGCAACTTTCACTTTCACTTTCATAAGCAGATGTGAGTTTTGCAGCACCTGCTAGACTCCCTTACATGTTAATCACCCAGTCACCCTGGAGCCATGAACCTCCTGTGCTGTCAGCAATGATTTTCTGCAGTTTTCTGACCTCTGGGTCTCCGAAAAAACTTTCTGACCTTTTTCTGTACCATGGTGATCCTGAAAGGTAGTGGTGGCTCCTGATCTGTACTCCTCCATTCTCTTTTTCACTTCTGGAATGATGACAACCAGAGTTCCCTGGAAATCATGTTGAAGAGGGCAGAAATGTCAACAGCCTGGGTCCATATGGGGAATGCCATCTGTCATCATGGAATACCCATGGTTTATTTTTTTTTTCTTGTTTTGTTATTCTTTCTTTAAAAAATTAGTTTAATTGGAGGCTGATTACTTTAAAATATTGTGGTGGTTTTTGCCATACATTGACAAGAATCAGCCATGGTGTACATTCTAAACCCCACTCCTACCCCCCTCCCCATCCCATCCATCTGGGTTGTCCCAGTGCACCAGCTTTGAGTGCCGTTTCATGCATCAAATTTGGACTGGTGACCTATTTCACATATGGTAATATACATGTTTCAATGCTATTCTCTCAAATCATCCCACCATCGCCATCAGCCACAGAGTCCAAAAGTCTGTTCTTTAGATCTACGTCTCTTTTGCTGTCTCGCATATAGGGTTATCGTTGCCATCTTTCTAAATTCCATATATATGTGTTAATATACTGTATTGGTGTTTTTCTTTCTGACTTACTTCATTCTGTATAATAGGCTCCAGTTTCATCCACCTCATTAGAACTGATTCAAATGCATTTTTTAATAGCTGAGTAATATTCCATTGTGTATATGTACAACTTTCTTATCCATTAGTCTGCTGATGGACATCTAGGTTGCTTCCATGTCGTAGCTATTGTAAACAGTGCTGTGATGAACACTGTAAACAGTAATAAACATTATAAACAGCTATTGTACACAGTGCTGTGTGGTAAACGAGTCTCTTTCAATTCTGGTTTCCTTGGTGTGTATGCCTAGCAGTGGGATTGCTGGGTTGTATGGCTGTTCTATTTCCAGTTTTTTAAGGAATCTCCCACACTGTTCTCCATAGTGGCTGTACTAGTTTGCATTCCCACCAACAGTGTAAGAGGGTTCCTTTTTCTCAGCACCCTCTCCAGCATTTATTGTTTGTAGACTTTTTGATGGGAGCCATTCTGACCAGGGTGAGATGGTACCTCATTGTGGTTTTGATTTGCATTTCTCTGATAATGAATGATGTTGAGCATCTTTTCATGTTTTTTTTTTTTTTTTTTTAGCCATCTGCATGTCTTCTTTGGAGAAATGTCTGTTTAGTTCTTTGGCCCATTTTTTTATTGGGTCATTTATTTTTCTGGTAATGAGCTGCATGAGCTGTTTGTATATTTTGGAGATTAATTCTTTGTCAGCTGTTTCATTTTCTATTATTTTCTCCCATTCTGAAGGCTGTCTTTTCACCTTGCTTACAGTTTCCTTCATTGTGCAAAAGTTTTTAAGTTTAATTAGGTCCCATTTGTTTGTTTTTGCTTTTATTTTCATTACTCTGGGAGGTGGGTCATGGAAGATCTTGCTGTGATTTATGTCAGAGAGTGTTTTGCCTATGTTTTCCTCTAAGAGTTTTATAGTTTCTAGTCCTACATTGAGATATTTAATCCATTTTGAGTTTAGTGTATGGTGTTAGAAAGTGTTCTAGTTTCATTCTTTTACAAGCGGTTGACCAGTTTTCCCAGCACCACTTGTTAAAGAGATTGTCTTTTCTCCATTTTATATTTTTGCCTGCTTTGTCAGAGATAAGGTGTCGATAGGTACATGGGTTAATCTCTGGGCTATTTTCTTCCATTGATCTATATTTCTGTCTTTGTGCCAGTACCATACTATCTTGATGACTATAGCTTTGTAGTATAGTCTGAAGTCAGGCAGGTTGATTCCTTCAGTTCCATTCTTCTTTCCATGGTTGATTCCTATGTAAGTAGGAAAGCAATTGTGTCTGAGCCATCATATATATATATATATATATATATATATATGTATATATATATATATATATGTATATATATATATATATCTTTTGGTCTAATTCAGCCTAATACAAGTGTTGTTCCATATGTGTAGTTACTGGTAGTCCCTGGAGTTTGTGGACAGGCATTTGAGCTTACTAATAGTGTGTCTGGGCATCTGAGAGGTGCCTAGGGTCTATTTTCCCCATGGTGTTACCAGCACAGATATGTAGACTTACAAAGAGAGCTATTTGGACCTTTTTCCTGGGCTCAGTACAGCTGGGTCCTCTTGAGTGGCTGACACCTGTACAGCATGGAGGACAAGGAGGCCTGGATTGGAGATCACTGCAGTGGTTCTTAAAAAGTCTTAAGTAATCCATCATTGAGCACCCATCCCTTTACTATTCTCCTCCCTCAGAAGGTCCTGTACAACAGAGGGAGGGAAGGAGTAGGGAGAAACATTGGCTGGGAAGTCAAGTAGATTAGGTCCTAGTCTCAGCCTATTAACAACTCTCTGAAGCTTCCTTTCCCTCCATCGGCTTGAGAGTCTTCAAACTCAGAAGGAAATTAGTGAGAAGCATCAGTACTGATAATCAGAGAGCACCCCAATCCTATCCCTCATCCCTGATTACATCTGTGTCTCTGTGTGTCAAGCAGGAGTCATAGCTGCTAAACTAGAGGGTCTGAGAAACCTTATTTGGATTCAAGGTGTATATTCTGAGGACCAGTACATTAGCACCACCTGGGAGCTCATTAGAAACACAGACTCTCAAGGCCCACCACATAACTACTGACTCAGAGTCTGCAATTTAATCCCAAGGGGATCCCTCTGTGCCTTCAAGTCTCAGATGTACTGATCCAGAGGCGTGGGGGAAAAGACCACTGTCAGCTTGAAAATAAAGAATGGGATTTGCAGTCAGGAGACCTAGGCTCTACTTTGAGTTCTGCCCTTTACTTGCTCTACACAATTCACCAAAATATGTAACCACTCTCAACCTTATTCTTAAATGAGGTTGCTCTCATAACCACTGAATGGAGTAGAGGTTAATGGTATATATTCTGGAGCCAAACTGCCTAATCTTAATTGTTTATTTCATTTACTAGCTGTGAAGCTTTCAGTAAGTCACTTGACATGCACATCCTTCTGTTTCCTTATCTGGAAAGTATAGTTTAATAACGAGGGATTCTAATAATAATTTTAAGTTAGAAGTGAATATAAATAACATAGGACAGTGCCTAGCACAGCCTAAGTCCACAGCACATATTATTACACACTGGCTTTTTACAGCATCTTTTAAGAACACAAAGAGACGTTATTCCTTATGGGGTTTTCATGGTGCACACCCTTCTCAGCTGAAGGACACAAACATCCAAAGGCTGAGGTTCTAACCTCTAGGCCATCAGACATCCATGAGACTGGCTTCATGCTATCATTTTGGAGCCATCAACCAGTCCCCTGGGTTCGATTCCCACTTTGTCTATTCCAGCTCCACTCACTCCACACATATTCCTGCCTGCGGGAAATCTGCAGGAGTAGCGGCTCAGAGAGCTATGCAGTCCACCCAGGAGATGAACACTTGAATTGGCCTTCCCTTTTCCTACAGAAACTCATGCAGTTCAAAAAGCAGAATGTCATCAAGGCATTGCTCAACAGACCTGTCCCCACAGTCATTGCAGGGAAGACTTCCAGGAAGAGGGAGGTACCAGGGACCTTCAGCAGAACCCTACAGCTCAGCAAGAAAACAAGCTCCCTCAGCTGCCACTAGGCAAACCTAGACAGTGTATTAAAAAACAGACACATTACTTTGCTGACAAAGGTCTGTATAGCCAAAGCTATGCTTTTTCCAGTAGTCATGTATGGATGTGAGAGTTGGACTATAAAGAAAGCTGAGCGTTGAAGAATTGATGCTTTTGAACTGTGGTGTTGGAGAAGACTCTTGAGAGTCCCTTGGACTTCAAGGAGATCAAACCAGTCCATCATAAACGAAATCAGTCCTGAATATTCATTGGAAGGACTGATGATGAGGCTGAAACTCCAATACTTTGGCTACCTGATGTGAAGAACTGACTCATTGGAAGAGACCCTGATGCTGGGAAAGATAGAAGGCAGGAGGAGAAGGGGATGACAGAGGATGATTTGGATGGCATCACCAACTCAATGGACATGAGTTTTAACAAGCTCCAGTAAATGGTAAAGGACAGGGAAGCCTGGTGTGCTGCAGTCCATGGGATCTCAAAGAGTTGGACGTGATTGAGCGACTGAACATCAATAGCTGCTGCCCAATGCACATCCTCAGGACCTCTGCTCCTCAGAGGTAGGAAAATCCCGGCCTTGCTCTCCGAGTGCTGCTCCTTAGGTTGGCCACCTCCTCACAAACACCAAGCAGATGTACTGCTGAGGGCACAGAGTGGATTCACGAGCCCCACCCACTGGGATGGTTGTAACAACCAACCTGGGAATCTACAGGGACAATGTGTGCAGGGTCCCCATGGCTGGATGATTCCCTAGGATGACTCAGGACTTGGAAACACTGTTATGACTTCTCAGAGTCTGGGAGTCCTACTGAATTGTTATATACATAGTTGATTTATGACAGTTAAAGTAAAATCAGCAAAGGGAAAGGTGCAGGGGTGAAGTCCAATGGAACCAGTTGTGAAATCCAGTTGTTCTCTCCCAAACAAGTCACATGGACAACACTTAATTCTCCCAGAAATGATCTGTGACAACGCATGCAGTGTCACCAATCAGGGAAGTTCAGCCATGACTAGGGGTCCAGGGATTGTACTGGAGGTCAGGCATGCAGGCATGCAGGCATGCAGCTTCCATGTGACCACTTCAGCTACTCAGTCTACAGCCCCCAGATGTCAAATGAACACAGCATGGCCCAGGGCCTCAGACACAAAAAAGATGCTCATCATAAATTACACTGTTAGCAGGAGCTACCTGGTCAAATGAAACAGAGAGGGCTGGAATACTGAAATACCCTACTAGGCAGAACATGCCAGGGTCTTTGGGGTGGCTTCCCAGGGGTGGACAAGGACCAGTCTTCATCAGACAGGCTTTTCTTTGGAATATAAGGGTTTGAGTAACTGGGACCTTCTGGAGTTACCATTTACAATGAATTTTAACTTATTAATAATTAGAGACTTAATTGCCATTTAGAAATGTTTTCAGTTGGGTATGAGTGGTGATCCTGGACAAGGGTGGTGGCAAAGTGGAAGTCCACAGTGCAGGAAGGAGCAGTAATGGGGACTAGCATGCTCCCTAGTGTTGGGGAGAGGACAGCAAATGCTGCCACCAATTGCCAGGTGCCTGCTGTGGGCAAAGTCCTGGGTTTGGAGTTCTAGAGATGTTCCTTCAAGCAATCATGAGAACTGTTTGGATGGGTGGTCTTTAGCTATGATGTAAACGAGGCTCAAATGGCCAGTAAGTGGTGGAGCCAAACCTTCTCTTCTATGGACAGAAAGGTCTTAACAGCTGGGCAGAGTGTGGGCTAGAAGAATACCTTGGCGTGTTTCCTGGATCCTGGATGCCCAAGTCACACTAGAAAAAATTGTCACTGTGTGAACAACCACACGTCCTTCACCAGCCCCTTCTTTCTGTGTGAACACTCATTCCTGCCAAGTCAGGATACGGGGAGAGTCTGACCAGGACAAAAGACTAGGTCTTTCTGCAACTAGGGGTTTCTCTACTGTCCTAGGGACACTATCACACTAACTCTATTAAATTTCTCTTGCCTCTTGACAGTGTTGTCAGAAAAGGTTATCAGGTCACTTCTTCTGGAACTAGACAGGTTAGGATCCCCAAATCTGGCCATCATTTACAAATGCACAAAGAATTCATGGGGCGGGGAGTCCCCACTCACATGACAGTAAATAGACTCTTCTAGGACTTCTACACAAGACTGGGACAGAGTCAATTCCCAGGAGATGTCCAGGTTGTAGATTTGGGCTATGATTCATCCAACTACCCTGGGAGTATCAATTAACTCACAGGGGCAAAGGGAAAGAGAGGGAGAAAGCAATGTGTTCATATGGAAGAATAAATAAATGTATGCTGGATGCCATGACTGCTTTCCTCACTTCTATCTTTCAACAGTGCCTGGCAGATATTGGCTGTAGCACAGGAGTGGGCATCCTGAGCCCAGATTCTGCCCTGCCCAGACCAAGTTCTGCTTGCAACCAGGGAAGTGCCACAGGCACACAGCACACACTTAGCCTCTCTCCTCAAGACCCTGACAAGAAACAGAAAACTTTCCTGAAGAGCACTACAGGCTTCTTTAGCAGACCACGTTGCCACAGGCTGGCATCATGAGAGAAACCGTTCTCCCCCACTTTATGCTGCATTTTCAAAATGGGCAAAGCCCAGGTTCTCCAAAGATCCCCAGGCTCCAAGAAACCAGAACTCTTCGATTTATTTCAGGAGAATCAGGTATCATGGTTTCTTCATTCGTGCATGCTGCCGGCCCAGCAACCTGGCCCCCATCCGCTGCTCCAGGCAGCTTCTTGAACTGTGCCTGACCTCTGCTCTCTGATCCCTGACCTGACACCAGAGCCCGGTTCCAACAGGCCGGCCCCGCCTCCAAGATGGCCGCACTCATGTAGGTTGTAGTTATCACTGAGGCTTCTTATTCTGATGATCTAAAGAAAGAGGAGACCGTGGCTTTGAGGGATGGAGGGATGGGAACTCCCCAGGGAGCACAGCCACAAGGAGGCCCGGCGGCGCAAGAGGACGGGGAGACCAGGCCTCGGAGGCAGTGGACCCGGCTCCACTACGACAGTCTGCGCGGAGGCCGCTTGCCTCCCGCCTCCCGAGACGCTCCCCACCCCCCACGTCCCAGCCTTTCGTACGACTCGTCGCGGAAAATGGTCGCACTCCCTCGTCTCTTCATCTAACCTCAGAGGGAGCCACGTCAGAACCAGCGTCCCTGAAAGGCGCCATGTTGCCCATTGGCTGTCTTGCCATCCCCCCAGCCCCCTCACCTCCCTCCTGCGCGTGCGCAGCACTTGGGCTCCCAGGGCAACGGAGAGCGGAAGTGTTCTGCTCACCCCGAGGGCGGTGCGAATTGGCGCTGGCTGTTTTACGCCCTCAGACCTCGGGTTCCTGTTAGTTTAGTAAGGGGAGGCGAAATTGGGGACGGGCTGGATGGGGAGGTCGGAGGGGCCGTGGGCCGTGGGTAATGAGCTCGCGCCTGGGGGGTGTTGAGTGACAGGGCTGGGGGGCGGGGAGGGGACTACGGAGTTAACGAGCGAATGATTCATTAATTGATTCCTTTAGCAACTGTTTACTTGGTGGTGGTTTAGTCGCTAAGTCCTGTCCGACTCTTGTGACCCCATGGACTGTAGCCCGCCTCAGTCTATGGGAGTTTTCAGGCAAGAATACTGGAGTGGATTGCCATTTCCTTATCCAGGGGAATCTTCCCAACCCAGGAATCGAATCTGGGTCTTTTGCATTGCAGGCAGATTATTTACCGACTGAGCTATGAGGGAAGCCCAACTGTTTACTTAGTGCGTAGTGAATACCAGACAGCACTGTTTCACGTTAGTCATCACAATAGCCCCATGAGTAGGCACGATGGTTCTCTTCATTTTACAGAGAGAAAGCAAGAACAGAAAGGCTCGGACACTTGGCCCAAGTCACACAGTAAACTAGGGGGATCCTTGTTCTTTTTTTCAGCATACTATTTATGTGTTTATAACTAACATACCTTGAATTTATCAACTTTATTGCTTACTGTCTCTTCCCTGCTAAGAATATGGCTCCTCAAGATGGGGGAACTCTGTTCATGTAGAACAGGCATAGTAGGCACTCACCTCTGTTATTAACCGAAGAAAAGCAGCAGAGCAGGTGGTCAGCTTCATTCCAGAGCCCAGACTCTTAGGAAGTAAGGCAGTGCCTAGCTCTTTATCTAATGGTGGTGGTAACTGAGCTTACTAATGTCAATTTTTAAAACTAGAGGGAGGCACTGTGCCTTCTAGTGTCAAGGGAAACATTTGGGTTTTTCTCAACTTTGCTCCATCATAGACTTTGCTAACTGCATCTCCTATGTGGTCATTCCCTTTCCAGGGTCAGGGTTCATAACAGCCAACAGCTCACCAGCTTCAGATGCCAGCTGATCTACCATGGGCTTCCTTAGTTAGTCTACAGAAGACCCAGTCTGAGACCTCAAGAGGAGGTGAGTTTGCCTGGTTGAAGGTAGAGACATGGTCCTGAAGGGAAGGTCCTAGCAAAGGTATCTTTGTCTTTGAATCCTTGGGTCCTGCCTCCTTAGTAATAAGACAGCTCATTTGGGAATTCCCTGGTGGTCCAGTGGTTAGGACTCTATGCTTTCACTGCTGAGGGTCCAGGGTTCGATCCTTGGTAAGGGAACTAAGATCCCACAAGCCGAGCAGCCAGACCGAAAAAACAAAAAACCCTAAACCC
This sequence comes from Bos indicus, assembly GCF_029378745.1. Taxonomy (NCBI): domain Eukaryota; kingdom Metazoa; phylum Chordata; class Mammalia; order Artiodactyla; family Bovidae; genus Bos; species Bos indicus. Next base: position 105,357,295 of record NC_091789.1, on the reverse strand, counting down.
CAAAAAGACAGCTTCTCTGAGGGGAGTTGGAAGAGAAGCACCAGACCAGACCTCAGGGCAGAGTGGGGAGATCCACAGGACAGACTCAAATGCTCTAGTTAGAGGAAAGTGGCTCACAGTATAGCAGGTTCTAGAAGAACTGAACCTGCAGTGCCCTCTGTCCCTTCCTTCAGCTGAAAGAGATCAAGACTTCTAGCCACCATCAAGAGCTATGTCATGGTGGTCAGTTGAACCTCTATTGCAGGAGAGAGATGAAAGTTATGGATGGATGGAGGGATGCTGCCCTGTGGTAGTGCTAGCAAGGACATGATCAGGCTGGAAAGATTGACTCCCTACCTCCCAGGACTTTCTCCACTCTAAACACATTTGTGCACACAACATTTGTGCTCCCCTCTTGTGCTGTGGGCTATTTCAGTCAGTCCCATAGTAGGAACAATCCACTTGTCTATAGCAGAAATGTTGAATCTCCTCTGCCCTGACTAAATGACTAAATGTTTTTGGTTTCTGCATGTCTGTGAAATCTCAGAGTAGTCTCTAGGTAGCCATCACCTAACTATGCTACCCCATTTTCATGCTAGTAACTGGGTCTGGAAGCATGACTCATTAAGCTCCATCTTGCTGAACCCTGTGGTTCTGATACTAAGGCAGGGATTGCTAGAGTGGCAGTGGTTGACAAAAGCTCCTTGCTGAAAATTTGTTTTGAAAACTGCCAAATAAGGAAGAGCTTGGCAATCAAATGGCCATGATGGGAAATAAGGAAGTATTAGGGAGGGAACAGGGAGCTGGTGGGCTGGAAGGACCGGGGTGGGAGGGAGCAAGGTCAGTGGTTTCCAGTTCCGTGTGGACGTGACCAATGCCAGGCCCTTAACCTCCCTCCATCCCCCTACCTTTCACCCTCCACCCCTTTCCCTTCCGCCCTGCACTCAGCCCTGGTTAGTCTCCTTCCTCCAAACCGCAAGTTGTCCCTGTCTCCAGACTGCTCAGGGTGTGTCACTTCAAGGGCTCAGTGTGATAATTAGGTGATTTGTAATGATTTCTCCTTTTTATTTTACTAGTAATTAATATTGTCAAAAATGATAAAATGCAAGTAAGCAAAAAAGGAAAGGTGAAATCAACCCTCAAAGGTAAGCAGGGTCAACATTTTAATAGATGTTCTTCAGTACATGCATATAGCTTAACAAAGGAGATCCCACCCACCTGCTTTCTGGTAACCTACTTTTAAATATGTTAAGACATGAGAACAGGATTCCGTTGCATTTTTAAAGCCCATGTGGTATTTCCCATTTTGTGTGTCTTATTTTTTTTAAACTTGAGTCCCCTTTACTGGAGGTTTAGTTGCTTCCAGATTGTTGAATGGTGGAAACACCTAAAGTTAACATCTTTGCAAATAAATTATGATAAATTCCCAGGCATAGAATTCTTGAGAGAAAGGAAATATCAGGTTGTTAATGGCTTCTGAGTAGAAGTCTTTAAACACAAGTCATATATCTGTCTAGGGAGAGAAAATCAATTCCCATGAGACTGTGCAAAATCATGGGATCTTAGCCAAGGGAACAGCCTGGAGCTACCAAGCCTTCTGTTCTGATCATCCTCACTGTGGGGCAGGGGTGATTGTTATTAGGTTGGTGATGGTGGTCTCAGGGCTGTGTGCAATGACCTCAACCCTCCTGATTCTGCCTTCCTAGATCTCCATCCTTGGTCTGAGCAGGACTGATGGTCATGTCCCAGGTGAGTTCCTAATTTACCCCTACTTTGTTTCCAGTTAATTTGAGGCAGCAATTAGGAAATTATATGGTAACCTTGAAAAAATATCTGTTAGTTCCCTCAGCTCTGGCTGTTTTCTGCTCAACCTGTCATCCACCTCAGGTTTCTCCAGTCCTTCCTCTTTTCACCAAAAAGGAAAAAAAAAAGGAACAAGATAGAGAGGAAAAGACATTTTTGTCTACTTCTTACTCTTGGAACTGTGCTTCATATTTTTGCCTTCTCAAAGAAAATTGCTTAAATGCATAAACTTATCTTGCTTTTTCTATTCACTTTCAGTTCACTTTTTGCCTTTTCATTATGTTTAAAATTGTGAAAGTGTCTCATGTTCTAATATGCATAAAATAAACAGTATCCAAAAGATCCCTATTTCTTCCCCCAGTACCACATTCTTCCTCAGAGATGCCCACTGTTAGCAGTTTGTTGATAAGGTGCTGTAGATGCATTTACTTCAGTTTAATTAACTAAAAATAGAGGTACATGTTGGAGAAGGAAATGGTAACCCACTCTAGTACTTGTGCCTGGAAAATCCCATGGACGGAGGAGCCTGGTAGGCTACAGTCCATGGGGTCTCGAAGAGTCCAACAGGACTGAGCAACTTCACTTTCACTTTTCACTTTCATGCATTGGAGAAGGAAATGGCAATCCACTCCAGTGTTCTTGCCTAGAGAATCCCAGGGATGGGGGAACCTGGTGGGCTGTCATCTGTGGGGTCGCACAGAGTCAGACATGACTGAAACGACTTAGCAGCAGCAGCAGAGGTACATGTAATGTGTATTTTTTCTCAAATGCCATCACACCCCCATACCCATCCTGCTTTTCCCCCTTGATTATATTATGAGTGTTGTTCCCCATCAGTACATAGAAACTGTTTCAGTTCCTTTTTCATGGTATGGATGTCTCATTTAACTATTTCTCTCTTCATGAATATTTGAGTTTTTTTGTTTTATTTTTCTATTGTAAACAGTGCCTCATGAACCACTTTATATGTATCTGTTGGCCCAATAGTACAGGTATTTATGGAGAGTACACCTGGAAGAATTTTTGAACCAAAGGTATTCACACTTTAAATTTGCTTTCCCAAATCCTGGACTGATTGTACTTTCACAAAATTTTAAATACCAGATAATTTCTGTGTTCAACTCTTCTAGGCTGTTGTTGAAAGGTTAGAAGGAATCCAGTTCATGCTATGATGCCACCTAAATTCGAGGAAGTTACTACAGAAAAGTAAAAAGCGAAAGACCATTTTTATTTAAGAATATGGATGCGGAAATTCTAAAAATGTGTTCTGAATAGAGCATTAATAAATTGAATTGAGCATTTTTTAAAAATTACTCTGTACCTATGGTAAAACATTCAAACAAACACTTTGTTCAACAAAAGGTGAAAAATAATTTTCCTTCTCACCCTGTTTCCATATCTCCTTCATATTTCATGCATGCTGCCAGAAATCGTGTGTGCATATTTATTTGTCTCGATGGAAGAATCCCCCTTTCTTTTATTTTCTTCCTTTTCACATATAGCACATTCTAGTCCTTTCTGTGGCCATTCCATTTCACTGTGTGTTTGATCAACCTTAGCTTTTCTCACCTCAGCACTCTTGACCTTTGGGTCACATAATGCTATGTTGTGGAGGGGTGCCATGTGCATTGGAGGATATTTAGCAACATATCTGGCCTCTACCCTCTGGGTAGAGGGATGCCAGTGCTCTGCCCCCCAACTCTTCCCCCCCCCACCACCCCGCCTTGTTGTGACAGTGGGCTAAGGAGAAGTGTGTTGTTGCAGGAAACATTGACCTTCAGGGACGTGTTTGTGGACTTCACCCAGGAGGAGTGGCAGCAGCTGGATGCTGCTCAGAAGAACCTCCACAGGGATGTCATGCTGGAGAACTACAGCCACCTGGTCTCCGTTGGTGAGGAACCCGCCACAGGGTGACTGGAACACACCCCCTCGTGTTTCCCTCTCTGGGCTGCTGCAGCTCAGGGGCATCTGGGCCCTGAATGAGGCAGGCCTCAGGCTCCCGGTCAGGAATGGTCATGCTCTCACCTTCTCTGTGGATGGTCTGCACTGAGGGCCCACTGGCTAGGCTCACAGGGCAGTCACCAAAGCCAGACCATCTCCACCCTGCAAGAATGGGCCTTGGTTCTGGGATGCTGCAGGTGTTCATAACCAAGTCCTCTGTCATTTCCCCTCAACAGGATACCTTGTGGCCCAGCCACATGGGATCTTCAGGTTGGGACAAGGAGAAGAGGAAGCCAGGATAGCAGCTGGAGAAAGCGTGATATGGAGCTGTCCAGGTAAGCCCATGCCAGGCCAGCTGGGCCAGATAAGGGGACCTTCACGGCTCAGGGAGATCTTGGCCTCAGCGGCATGCCCAGGAACTTGTCTCAAAAGCCCCAGGCTTGGAGACACAACTGAGGGCTGATGGAACAAGCTGCTGTGATAGCTACATGATGTCCCACCTGCCACCCCTCTGCAGCCCCTTATTCTTGGGGTTCAGAAAGAGGCAGCTGCTATTGTTCTCTAGATCCTGTCTCCACCTTCTAGCATCTCCAGTATAGGGAGATGTGCCTAGGTTTGTCTCTTTCCTCTTCCTCCCCCTTTCTGAAAGCTGTTAAACCTTCTCTCTTGGGTATTCACATGTTCATCAGAAGCCAAGCAGATGAAAGGATGATCTTTCCTCTTTATTTGGCATATTGTGGGCCCTTAAAGTCTGAAATGCAGTGTCTTTTACCTCAGGGAAATTATCCTGCCTGGTTTATTAATTTATTGGAGTTGGGATGGACAAAAGAGCTTTGCTTAGTGACCTTCAGCTCTACCAGGCCAGGTACCACTGTGTCCTTGTCTGTTCTCAGTTTGAGGCTAAACAGTGTCAACTTCACACAGATTTCTGTTTGCTTATTTCTCTCAGGCCATTCCAAATCTAACTTGATTCCACCTGTTGTCAGATTCCTCCTCTTATCAATACTTCCCTCCTGCTTAACTCTTTTGTCTTTTGTATTATCTCTGTCTATTAAAATAAGTAAACCTGAGAGCATATTACTTACACAGTGGTATGCTTCAGTGAGCACTGTCTGCTTTCCTGTTTGTTTGTTTGTTTTTGCTCAGGGTCCCTTATGGTGACCGAGGAAGTCTTGAGACATTGCTCTTCGTCTTTTTCTCTCCCACTCTTGGTGGTTACCCTTCACTGCACTCCATGGACCAGCAGCCTGGGCATGGCCTGGGCTCAGAGTAGAAGTGCAGATTTGGGATCCATTTCAGCTTTACTGAATCTGCATCTGCTTTTCAACAGCTGTTCAGAGATTAGTTTCATGGCTGCAGCTGTAGTCAGACAGGCCCAGCTGATTCCAGGTGACTCTCTAGATGGCTTCCCTAGAGTCCACTCCTGCCTGGCAGGTGCACCCTCTCGCTCAGAGCATCCCTGAACCTTCTCCCAGGGACATTTTGACCTACAGTTTCCTCTTTATCAATCAATCCCATATCTGCTGCTCCATAGAGATTCATCAGGGTTTCTGGTCTGCAGATGGCCTGCTTTTTCCTGCTTCCAGTGTTTCCAGGAATTGAGTCTCATTCTTATTTCAATATTAATTGTGGAAGGAGGAAGCACAGACTCAAAGGCAGCTTCCATCCTTTGAAGACACATTTCCCATGTTGAGTCTGAGTGTGCAGAACAGTCTGGGATATGAAGTAATTTCAGTGCGTTTGCAGTCACACCTCCAAGGGCAGCTTCTTTTCAAGGTTTCTAATTCCTCTGATGAGCATCTCCAAAGGTCCAGGGAATACCTTCACACCTATATTTCTCTGTTCGCTTTCCCTCCTATGAAAAATAAGGATTTAGTTCAATTAACCTTGGTCTTCTGCTCTGCAGGGCTTCACAATGTTCATTAAATTTTTATTTTTCCTTTCTTTGTTGGCTATCTATGTAACTTTCAGCAACATTGCTAAGCTTCTGTTTTTGCATTCCAGTTGGTAACTTTCTTTAAACCATAGCCAAAAGCCTGTGGTTTAATTTTCTACCTGGAACACAAACCCCTAGAGGCAAGAGTCCATATCTTATTCTCATTCATCCAGGTGTGGAGCTGTAGAGGCACTAAGTAAGTATTGCTTTGATTGTTTTGGACTGGGGCAGAGGAAGGAGGTTTGTTATTCTTCCATAGCCCAGTGGTGAAGAGCTTGGACTTGGGAGCTCACAGCCTAGATTCAGATTCTAGCTTCTTCACTCACAAGCTGTCACTTTGTACACGTGACTTAGCTGCTCTTTGCCTGTTTGTAGAATGGGGCTAAAGGCTAGAACTTACAGGACGGACAGAATTTAATGCATTGATAAATGTCAAGCACCAAAAAAATGTGTGTAGAAATAAAGGAAGTTCTCAATATATGTTATCACTCTTTGTATTGTTGTTATTAGCCATATGGAATATATGTAATGGTTGTCAACCAGAGGTGTATCACCTGTGGAGGCCTACTTATGTGCATTGTCACATTCCAGATAGTTCTGATATCCATGTCTAGTTCAGATTCATTGCTTTAAATGTCTGCTGACAGAAGTTCAAAGGACTGTGAGACTTAGCAAGGCCATCACCCAGGAGCATGGGTCAGATGGGATAGTAAATAAGAGCACACAGCCTCACTACCGGATAGCTTGGTTCTCTTCCCCCATTCCTCCATTCTTCAAGCTACTTCAGGGCTTATATTTTCCTCTAGGCCCTGGATGAAATCTCTGACAGATCTCATAAATTCTCGGATTGTTCAGAGATAATAAAAATCTTCTGTCAGGATCCACATATCAAGAGTAGCCTTGCTGTCATATTTATTATTTTCAATTTGTTGAGGTTTTCACAGAAAGAACTACCTTTGTTAATTTTCTTTATTGTGTTTTCCATTTTGTTGATTTCTCCTTTTACATTTATTTCCATTTCTACTTCTTTGGGTTTACTTTGCTGTTCTGTATCAGTGTCTTTTTCCCTTCAACATTTTATTATAAAAATTTTCAGACAAAACAAGCAAAATAATTATAGTTTGAACATCCATGTAATACCATTTAGATTCTACAATGAATGTTTTGCTGTATTTGCTTTATTGCCTATCTGTGTGCTAATTCCTCTCTTCTTCCATCGGTCTCCCTTTTTTTTGTGTGTGGAATGCATTTCAAAGTGAGTTGTGGATATCAGTACACTTCACACCTAAATACTCCCACAGGCATGTCATTAACTAGAATAAAATATTTCTTAGTATTTTTTCTATCCTTAATGCTTAACAGGTATTTTCATAAAAGGAAATGCAAAACTAGCACAATATGATCGTGGGTTGTATGTGGTAGTGTTTTAATGTAATTTCCAGATGCATTTTCCATGTACTGTCATGATATATGTAACTCCAGTGTCTTCTTGAAAATGAGGTTTGGGTTATTGAGGTATAATTTATATACCATGAAGTTCACCTCTCTTAAGTGTACAGTTCTATATATATTGACAAATATATAGTCATTTAAATACCACCACAGTCAAGCTATTGGACATTTTCATTCCCCTAAAACATTGGCTTGTTCCTGTTTACAATTAAACTTCTCCCCTACTCTCACATCTGATCTTGTTTCTTCTAGTTTTGTTTTTTTCTAGAATGTTATACAAATGAATCTTATAGTATATAGCCTTATGCATCTTGCTTCTTTCATTTACCTTAATGCTTTTTAGGTTCATCTGTGTTGTGACATGTTTCAACAGTCTGTTCCTTTCTGTAGTCAAATGATACTCCATTTGCTTACCATAGACCAAGATATGTACTTTTGAATTTTTTCTTATTTTTGGTTATTATGAAAGAAGCTGGTATGAACACACTCATGTTTAGGCATTCGTGTGGACATATGTTTTCATATTTTGGGGGTAAATAGAGTGGGATTGCTTGGTCATGTGGTAAGTGTATGTTTAACTTCACAAGACATTACCAAACTGTTTTACAGTGTAACTGTACCATTTTGGATGCCTACCAGCAACATATAAGAGTTCCAGTGTTTTGCTCTCTTGACAGCACTTGGTATTATTAGTATTGTTAGTCTTTCTAGAAGCTGTGTAAGAGTAGCTCATTGTACAATTAATTTGCATTTCTCCAATAACTGATATTCAGCATCTTTTCATGTTCTTTTGTTTGCCATCTATATATCTTTGGTGAACTATTTGTTGTAATCTTTTGCCATTTTTGTTATTATTAAATTGTGAGAGTTCTTTATATATTCTGGATGCAAGCCCTCTATCACTATGTGTTTTCCAAATCTTTACTCCCATGTGTGGCTTGTTTTTATCTTAACAGTATCTTTCCCAAAAAAGACATTTTTAATTTTGATAAAGTCCAATTTATCAAATTTTTCTTCTACAGTTCATGCTGTTATACCCTGTATAATAATTCTCTAACACAAGGTAACAGAGATTTTCTCATATTTTTATTTCAGAGGATTTATAATGTTAGCTCTTATATTTATCAGGCTTTCCTGATAGCCTAGTTGGTAAAGAATCCACCTGCAATGCAGGAGACCCCGGTTCAATTCCTGGGTCAGGAAGATCTGCTGGAAAAGGGATAGGCTACCCACTCCAGTGTTCTTGGGCTTCCCTTGTGGCTCAGTTGGTAAAGAATCCGCCTGCAATGCGGGAGACCTGGGTTTGATCCCTGGGTTGGGAAGATCCCCTGGAGAAGGGAAAGGCTACCTACTCCAGTATTCTGGGCTAGAGAATTCCATGGACTGTATAGTCCATGAGGTCACAAAGAGTTGGACACGACTGAGTGACTTTCACTTTCACTTATATTTAGGCCCATGGCCAATAATGAGATGAATATTTTTACCTGGTACGAGTTAAGGGTCATTGTTTTCCTTTTTTTTGGCATATGCATATTTAATTGTTCAAGCAGCATTTTTTAGAATACTGTCTCTTCTCCATTGACTTACCTTGGTACCCTTATCAAAAACAGTTGAGCACATATGCATTGATCTGTCTGCCACAGGTATCAGGTACAGGTATCAGGTACAGTGAATCTTCCAACTTTGTTCTTTTCATAATGTTTTGGTCCTTGATATTTTCACATAAATTTAAAAATCAGCTTGCCAATTTCTGCATGAAAGCCTACAGGGATTTTGTTTGGGATTACTTTGAGTCTGTGGATCATTGAAATACTAAGAATATTGAGTCTTCTAATTCACAAACATAGTGTATCTCTCAATTTATTTAGGTCTATAAAAATTTATCTCATTATATCAGTAATATTTGGTAGTGCATAGGTCTTGCATAGGGAATACAACTGCAATTTAAATATTTCATTTTAAACACACCTATTTGCTTTTTGTCAGTATCTCCTTTGTGTTTTTTTTTAATTTAGTGGTTGCTCTAGCAATTAAGAGATACATACTTTATTAACCCTTTCACCATATATAGTTATATTTTAAGACTTCAAGTCATATGTAGAAAGTTTATAGCAATATAGGTCACTTCCCTCCCCTCTTTTATGTTATGCTATAGGTTTCAAATGTATCCACAAATGTCATACATATCTTAAAGAATTCAAAAGGAGAAAAATAGCCTGTATGTTTTTTTTTTTTTTTTTTTGCAACCCCATGGACTGTAGCCCACCAGGCTCCTCTGTCCATGGGATTTCCCAGGCAAGAATACTGGAGTGGGTTGCCATTTCCTTCTTCAGGGGATCTTCCCAACTCAGGGATTGAACCTGTGTCTTCTGCACGTCTCCTGTATTGCAGGTGGATTCTTTACTGCTGAGCTACCAGAGAAGCTCATTCTGTATATTTACCCAAATGTTTTTGTTGTGGTGGTTGTTAATTAATTTATTTTAATTGGAGGTTATAGTTACTTTACAATATTTTAGTGTTTTTTTCCATACACTCACATGAATCAGCCATGGGTGTACATGTGTCCCCCATCCTAAACTGTCTTCCCACCTCCCTCCCCATCCCATCCCTCAGGATCGTCCCAGTGGACCGGCCCTGAGTGCCCTGTCTCATGCATTGAACCTGGACTGGCGATCTATTTCACATATGGTAATAATACTTGTTTCAATGCTGTCTCTCAAATCATCCCACCCTCACCTTCTCCCACACTCCAAAGTCTGTTCTTTACATCTGTGTCTCTTTTGCTGTGTCGCATATAGGGTCATTGTTACCATCTTTCTAAATTCCATATATATGTGTTAATATACTGTATTGGTGTTTTTCTTTCTGACTTCACTCTGTATAATAGTCTCCAGTTTCATCCACCTCATTAGAACTGATTCAAATACATTCTTTTTAATAGCTGAGTAATACTCCATTGTGTATATGTACCATAGCTTTCTTATCCTTTCAGCTGCTGATGGACATCTAGGTCGTAGCTATTGTAAACAGTGCTACAGTGAACATTGGGGGACATATGTCTCTTTCAATTCTGGTTTCCTCGGTGTGTATGCCCATCAGTGGGATTTCTGGGTCATGTGGAAAATTCTGAAAGAGATGGGAATACCAGACCACCTGACCTGCCTCTTGAGAAACCTATATGCAGGTCAGGAAGCAACAGTTAGAACTGGACATGGAACAACAGACTGGTTCCAAATAGGAGAAGGAGTACGTCAAGGCTGTATATTGTCACCCTGCTTATTTAACTTCTATGCAGAGTACATCATGAGAAATGCTGGGCTGGAAGAAGCACAAGCTGGAATCAAGATTTCCGGGAAAAATATCAATAACCTCAGATATGCAGATGACACCACCCTTATGGCAGAAAGTGAAGAGGAACTAAAAAGCCTCTTGATGAAAGTGAAAGTGGAGAGGGGAAAAGTTGGCTTAAAGCTCAACATTCAGAAAACGAAGATCATGGCATCTGATCCCATCACTTCATGGGAAATAGATGGGGAAACTAAAAACAGTGTCAGACTTCATTTTTTTGGGCTCCAAAATCACTGCAGATGGTGACTGCAGCCATGAAATTAAAAGACGCTTACTCCTTGGAAGGAAAGTTATGACCAACCTAGATAGCATATTCAAAAGCAGAGACATTAGTTTGCCAACAGAGGTTCGTCTAGTCAAGGCTATGGTTTTTCCTGTGGTCATGTATGGATGTGAAAGTTGGACTGTGAAGAAAGCTGAGTGCTGAAGAATTGATGCTTTTGAACTGTGGTGTTGGAGAAGACTCTTGAGAGTCCCTTGGACTGCAAGGAGATCCAACCAGTCCATTCTAAAGGAAATCAGTCCTGGGATTTCTTTGGAAGGAATGATGCTAAAGCTGAAACTCCAGTACTTTGGCCACCTCATGCAAAGAGTTGACTCATTGGAAAAGACTCTGATGCTGGGAGGGATTGGGGGCAGGAGGAGAAGGGGACGACAGAGGATGAGATGGCTGGATGGCGTCACTGACTCAATGGACAGGAGTTTGGTTGAACTCCAGGAGTTGGTATGGACAGGGAGGCCTGGCGGTTCATGGGGTTGCAAAGAGTCGGACACGACTGAGTGACTGAACTGAACTGAACCGAACTAATGGCCATTCTATTTCCAGTTTTTTAAGGAGTATCCACACTGTTCTCCATAGTGGCTGTACTAGTTTGCATTCCCACCAATAGTGTAAGAGGGTTCCTTTTTCTCTGCACCCTCTCCAGCATTTATTGTTTGTAGACTTTTTGATAGCAGCCATTCTGACCAGGGTGAGATGGTACCTCACTGTGGTTTTGATTTGCATTTCTCTGATAATGAGTGAGCATCTTTTCATGTGTTTATTAGCCATCTGTATGTCTTCTTTGGAGAAATGTCTGTTTGGTTCTTTGGCCCATTTTTTTTATTGTTACTCAGATACTTTATCATTTCTGTTGGTCTTCCCATCCACCCTGCAGAAGATCCTGTTTCATTTCTCTTAGAATAAATCTGATGACAAAATCTCTTTGCTTCAATGTAGAATTCTGGGTTGACATTTTTTTGCCTTTAGTAATTTTAAGAAGTTCCAGTATCATCTGACCTTCATTGTTTCTGATGAGAACATCAGAGTCATTTGAATAATTGATTCATATGTAGTGTGCTTTTTTTTAACTGACTACATTCAAGATATTTTCTTTTAACTTTGCTTTCCAGATATTTGACTGTAATATTCCTGGGTGTTTCTGTGAGTTTATGTTGTTTCTGCTATGCTGAGTATCTCGAATGTGTCATTTTATGTCTTTTTCCAAATTTGGGACTTTTTTAGCCATTATTTCTTCAGACCTTTTCTTCTGCACTAGTCTCATTTCCTTGGAGGACTCCAATGATGTGAATGTTGGACCTTTTGATACTGTCCCAGGGATACCTGATGCTGTATTTCTTTTATTTTTCTCAGTCTTTTTATCTCTGTTCCTCATATTGGCAGGTTGGACCATTTCTCTCAGTTTCATTGACTCTTGCCTCTCTCGTCTCCATTCTGCTGCTTAATTCACCACAGGTGTTGGTTGTCTTTCTGCTTTCAGATACTATCTTTTCTAGTTCTAAAATTTCCATTTTTTAATAGTTTTTTTTTTATCTCAGTTGAGAACTTCTGTTTATACATTCACTTCAAGTGTGTCTGCCTCATAGAGCTGTTTCCATAGCTGCTTAAAATGTCTTTGGTATTTCCAGCATCTGGCAGCTGTTGGTTATCTTTTCTCTTGAGAATTGGTCACATTTTGCTAGTTGTTTGTTATGTTGAATGATTTTGGATTCTCTCCTAGATGGTGGTGATTGTTTTGTTGCTTTTAATCTTTATTTATCACTTAATAAACCTAGTTAGACTCATATCACTGGTTTTGTGTTGCCCTCTGTGGGTATTGATTCTAATCGATATGGTGTTCAAAGCCTTTGCTTTGTGTATGCACCATTCAGGGGTTAATTTGAGACTTGAATGATGGTTTAAGTCTTTGTGCAGTTTTCAGAACCTTTGCTGGCCTGCTTCATGGTTGTCTCCATACATTTGTCACTCAGGTGTTAGTCTCAGACTGAGCTGTGGTTGAAATATTACTTTCGTTCAGTTCTTAAAGCTTTGGTGTGAGGCTTTTGCTTGGATGAGCTCAGGACTTCTGGAGGTTTATATACCATTGGGACAGAGTCTTGTGAAAAAAGAATGAGGACTAAAAAGAAACGCCCTGGTATATGGGCTGCTTCTTCACTTGACTCACCTTCAGAGTCTGCCTGCTTTATTTTGCTTTTAACTTGTCAGAATCCTGCATAGCTGCTTTACATATTTTGTCCAGAGTTCTTAGTTGCAATGATCAGTAGGAGAGGGGCTATAGTAGACATACTTCATTGTGCCCAGAAATGGAAACCTTAGTTTCATTCATTCTTGCTTTTATCTTTATTATTTCTATCCTCCTGGTAGTTTGAATTTAATTTTCTCTTTTCCTAGTTTCATAAGGTAGAAGCTTAGATAATTCATTTGATAGCTTCCCTGTCTAATATAAGTATTGTGAATGCTATGACTGCCTCTAAGAACTGATTTAGCTGTTTCAGCCTCTCTGTATTATACCACAATATACAAGAAACATACAAGAAACTGCATGTATTTAAAATGTATAATTTGATAAGTTTTGACATGTAAACACCCAAGAATCTATCACCAGAATCAAGATAGTGAAGTCATAGAATGAGCTGGGAAGTATTCCCTTCCCTCTTTAGTTCTTTTGGAGAATTTATATGAAATTGGTATTATTTCTTCCTTAAATGTTTGATAGAATTCCCCAGTGAAGTCATTTGTGCCTGGAGTTTTCTTTATAGGAAGGCATTAAACTACAGTGTCAATTTCTTTAATAGATACTGGATTATTCAGATTATTTCTTCATGAACAAACTTTGCTAACTTGTGTCTTTAAAGGAGTTTGTCCATTTCACCTAAGTTGGCAAATTGATTGGCATAAAGTTGTGCATAGTTATTTCCTTATTATGCTTTTAATTTCTGAGGGTCTGTGGTAGTCGCATTTTAGTTTTAAAATAGTAGTCATGTGTAGAAGTGAAAACTATGAACTTCATTTAAAGGGAAATCTCTCCCCGCAGTGAAGCTTTTAGTACCAAAGGAAGCATGCTCAGCTTTTTCTTTCTTTACTCTACTCTCCCCACCCCTGGCCCCTGCCACTTGCCAAATCACCAACTGGGCCGTCTCTGGCTCCTTGGGTGAAGCAAGTGAAGAAGGAGGGAGTTAGGACAAAAATAGTTTGCCCTAACTGATAAAGATACAATCTGATATTGACACCCTCTGCATGTGGCAGATTCTAGAGACTGATTTCTTTCTGTCCCTGGTATGTTTTGGGCTTCCCAAGTGGCACCAGTGGTAAAGAACCCACCTGCCAATGCAGGAGACATAAGAGACACAGGTTCAATACCTGGGTCGGGAAGATCCCCTGGAGGAGGAAATGGCACCCCCGTGGCAGGCCCCTCCAGTATTCTTGCCTGGAGAATCCCCATGGGCAGAGGATACTGGTGGGCTTCAGTCCATAGGATCACAAAGAGTTGGACATGACTGAGCACACACAAACTGGTATGTTTATGGTTTCTTTGGAGATGCCCCAGCTAGGGCCCTTGATTGCTGGAAAGAGGCGGTGCCTCTTTTCCAGCAAGTTATTTAATATATCTCCTTCTTGTCCTCACAAAACAGCACCATCGTAGACATCCAGTCTCTTTTTTCTAAGGTCACCTTGATGCTAGGAGAAAGCCCCCTCTCGAAAGTAACCCAACCCTGTTTCTATCCAGAGAGTCCACATCTGGCTTGTGGAATGTATGTCTGTGTGATGGGGCCTTGATCTCTTCATCATCTCCCCCGACCACCCAATGCAACCTTTTTTTCTGTGGCCACAGACTGCCACAACCTGCCTGTCACCTGTAGAATTTTCTAGCCACAAACCAGGTGCCTAGTCCCATGTGTCCCCCAGACTCTAGTGGACATATATCAAGGAGGTTGTCTCCTTGAAGTTATCCTTACTACATTAGGGCTGGGGCAAAAGTACTCCTCCTGCCCCTATTGTGTGAGAGAAAATGCCACCGCTTTCCAACAGCTCTGTCTGAAGACGGTTTCTTCCTCAGCTTCTTAAACCTTAATACTACTTAATACCTACTTTTATTTTTTTTAACTCGTACTTGTAAGGTGTCTTACTGCAGAGGGACTCCAAGTGGTTTAGACCTACTCCTTTAAGTCCTGCAAAGGTCTCGACTGCAAAAGCACTTGGTAGTATTTTATTACCAGCCTTTGAAATTAGTAGGGTTTTTTTTTTTTTTTTAATATTTTATTTTCTTGTAGTGAGAACTCTTAAGATTCACTCTCTTAGCAACTTCCAAATACACAATACAGTATTATTAGCTACACTTGGGCTTCCCATGTGGCTCAGTGGTAAAGAATCTGCCTTCCAGTGCAGGAGACGCAAGAGATGTTTGATCCCTGGGTTCAGAAGATCCCCAGAGGAAGAAATGACAACTTGCTCCAGTTTTCTTGCCTGGAAAATTCCATAAACAGGAGGAGCCTGGCAGCTAGAATCCATGTGATCGCAAAGACTTGGACATGACTGAGCGACCAAGCATACACACACAGCTATAGTCACCATGCTGTTACTACTTCTGCAGTGTTTATTTAGAAAGCCCCAGGCTGGAATCAAACTAAGAAAAAATGTCACTGCTGTTTCCCAATTTACAGAGGAGCTGCCTCCTCACCCCTCCCCCCATGTTAGTATTACCTTAATCCATGTGTACAGATCATTGTTGAATCTTGAGATGTGGGCAAGAGAAGTGGAAAAATAAAGGGCTCTACCAATGGTTTTTTCAAAGCAAATGGCCTGCAAAGAGCTGTACTGATATCATGTTAAGCCAGTTCCTTCAGAGCATGGATTGCAACTGGGTGGCAGATGTAGCTTCTGAAATATGTGAAACTTCGGGTTTTGAACAGGAAGCATCAGTGTAAAAATGCAAAGCTCTGTAACTTTATGCAGCCAAACTGATGATACAGACAGTGCATGATTTAGACCAGTGCTGCCCAAGAGAACTTTCTACTATGATAGCACTGTTCTCTCTATATAGAACTGTAGTACAGGCACACTCCTTGGGCTTCGCAGGTGGCGCTAGTGGTAAAGAACCCTTCTGCCAATTCAGGAGACGTAAGAGATGCGGGTTTGATTCCTGGGTCAGGAAGATTCCCTGGAGGAGGGCATGGCAACCCACTCTAATATTCTTGCCTGGAGAATCCTGTGGACAGAGGAGCCTGGTGGGCCATGACTAACAAAAGAGTCAGACACAACTGGAGCAACTTAGCATGCATGCATACAGGGGCACACTCTACATTACATTTTGGTAATCTGTTAAGTACGAATTGGTATCTTACTGTAATTTTTGTTTCCCTGATTACAAGTCAAGGTATTTATCATTTCATATTTGGTGTGGACTGGATTTCCTCTTCTGTGGCTTACTTGTTTATATCCTTTATTTGTGTTTTTGTTGGGGGTATTTGTCTTTTTCAGATTTATACAGATTCTTTATATAGTCCCGATTCTGATTTTGTGTATAGTCAATATCTTTTTAAAAATTTTTTATTGGAGAGTATAGTTGATTTACAATGTTGTGTTAGTTTCAGAGGCATAGCAAACTGAATCAGTTACACATACACATATGTCCACTCTTTTTAGTTAGTATTCTTTCTTCATCTTGGTTATTGTTGGTGTTTTTTGAGTAGAAGTTTTCTTTGTAATGTAATTTCTTTGTAATTGATTGATTTTTTAGTTTGTACTTTTTGTGTAATTTCATGTAACTTTTCTCTGACTGAGCTCATAAAAATGTAATTTTCTTCCCCAAATTTCATATTTTGCATTTTACTTTCTTAAAATCTGCCTCAGTCAGTTCAGTCACTCAGTCATGTCTGACTCTTTGCGACCCCATGAACTGCAGCATGCCAGGCTTCCCTGTCCATCACCAACTCCCGGAGTTTACTCAAACTCATGTCCATTGAGTCAGTGATGCTATTCAATCTTCTCATCCTTTGTCATCCCCTTCTCCTCCTGCCTTCAATCTTTCCCAGCATCAGGGTCTTTTCCAGTGAGTCAGTTCTGTGCACCAGGTGGCCAAAGTATTGGAATTTCAGCTTCAGCATCAGTCCTTTCAATGAATATTCAGGACTGATTTCCTTTAGGATGGACTGGTTTAATCTCCTTGCAGTCCAAGGGACTTTCAAGAGTCTTCTCCAACACCAGAGTTCAAAAGCATCGATTCTTTGGCATTCAGATTTCTTTATAGTCCAACTTTCACATCCATACACGACTACTGGAAAAACCATAGCTTTGATTAGATGGACCTTTGTTGGCAAAGTAATGTCTGTGCTTTTTAATATGCTGTCTAGGTTGGTCATAGCTTTTCTTCCAAGGAGCGAGCATCTTTTAATTTCATGGCTGCAGTCACCATCTGCAGTGATTTTGGAGCCCTGCAAAATAAAGTCTCTCACTGTTTCTGTTGTTTCCCCATCTATTTGTCATGAAGTGATGGGACCAGATACTATGATCTTAGTTTTCTGAATGTTGAGCTTTAAGCCAACTTTTTCAGTCTCCTCTTTCACTTTCATCAAGAGGCTCTTTAGTTCTTCTTTGCTTTCTGCCATATATATAGGCATATATAAAATTTGCCTAGACTTTACATAATTCATGAAGAAGGGAACTATTAGTTGTCCTTTTTCCCCCATGTGGACATCCACTTGTACCATGCCACATACTAAACCCTTTCAATGGTGGTGTGGGATACCCCTTCAACTAGAGGTCAAGTTCCATATCTGTGTGGGGCTTTTCCAAGGCTCTCTATTTTATTCCATTAGTCTGTTTGTCCCTTTGCCATTTGCATGTTTTTCTAACTTTATAATGAATATGTAAAGCACTTTAAAGTGCCTAAGTGAATGCTATATACATGTCAACTGTTATTCTTACTGTTCTTGATGTTGTTAATAGCTGGTAGGATGATTCTCCTTATCTCTTTGGACTCTTTGGTCTTCATATAGGAATCTAAGGATTAGTTTGTCAAGTTCCATGGAAAACTATTGGAGATTTCAATTGTAGTTGACCTGTGTTTGGAGATGAGTTGGAAGTATGTTGGGGTTTGATATCTTTACTCTATTGAATTTTACCATCAGTGAACTCTTATTCAACCTGTCCTTTCTGCCATTTAGTAATATTTTGAACTTGTCGTCAGGACATGTTTGCACATCTTTTGTTACACTTAGTCTTTGATACCTCCTAGCTATTATTGCAATTGTGATGAGGATTTTTTTTTTCATAGTATGGTTCCTAATTGGTTAATACTAATGTATGACAATGCATTGGTATTTATACATTCAATTTGTGTACAGAAACCTGTCTGAATGCTTTTATTAATACTAATAGCTTTTAGATTCTCTTGGGTCTTCTATGTAAACAATTATCTTCTTAAAAGCAATTTTGGATTTCCAATTATCACTTCAGTTCAGTCGCTCAGTTGTGTCTGACTCCTTGTGACCCCATGGACTGCAGCACACTAGGCTCCCTGTCCATCACCAGCTCCTGGAGCTTGCCCAAACTCATGTCCATCGAGTCAGTGATACCATCTGACCATCTCATCTTCTGTCATCCCCTTCTCCTCCTGCCTTCAATCTTTCCCAGCGTCAGGGTCTTTTCCAGTTATACATTTTCTTTTTCATTTCCCATTCTATTAGTCAGGGCCTGTAATACAGTGTCTAATAGATATAATGATAGTGAATTCCTTATTTGTTTCTGATTCTAATGCAGATATTGGTGAGGACAATGATAGAAATGTAATGATAGTCAGTGTGTAAGCGTGTGCTGTGTCCCAAAAATGCAGTACTCTGTCTGCTTTATATACGTTATAGAGTTTAATCCTCCAAATGATCTTGTAAAGGAAACTGGTTATTATTTTATAGATGAGAAACTGAGGCACAGAGAGAATGTGATTTCTAAAACGTTCATCATTAAGTATATTTGCTGTGGTTTTTTGAAAAAATACCTTTCATCAAAAGCGTTTATGTCCCTGGTTTACTAAGACATTTAAAAAAAAAATCATGAATGTGTGGTATTTTCTTGAATGCTTATTTTCTGCATCTATTGAGAAGATACTTTTTTCTCTTTTAATCTATTATTGTGGTAGATTATATTAACATTTTTTCAATGTTGTACTGTTCTTGCATTCCTGTGCTAAACTCTTAATTAGTTTTAAAGCATTTTAATTGATTGAATTCAGTTTAGTCATGTTTAAGAGTTTTCCATTAGTGTTCAGAGTGAGACAGATCTTAGATTTTCTTTTCGTGTACTGTTCTCTTATTCTGGTATCCAAGGTTATCCTCATTGCATAAAAAAGACTGTGTACTTTTCGCTTTTTTTCTAGTTTCTGAAATTATATTGACTGAACTATACCTGTTCTTAAGAGTTTGATAGCAGTCATCTACAACAGCATCTGGATAGGAAGCCTTTTTTAGGGGAAGACTTTCAAGTACAGAGTAAAATTTATAGTTTTTTAAAAGCAATTCCTGATTTATTCATGTTTTCTCTATCTTCTATCAGTTCTGGTAATTTTTTAAGATAATCATGTTTCGTCTGAGACTTCAGATTACTGACCTAGGGCAGTATTCTCTTTTGATTAAAAAAGCTTTAATTTTTATCAAATTAAATCATGTCCATGGTTTAAAGAATAAAATAAATGTGATAAAACTATAATGAATGTCAAGGGCATAATAGTGTACTTGGTCTTAGCTAACAAGCTGAGAAACAGGGCATGACAAATATAAAATTCAGGATAGTGATTATCTGAGAAGAAAGAGAATGAAATGAGCACATGAAGAACTTCAAAGGTAAAAATAATTTTTTTAATGAGTGGTGGATATGCAGATAATTTTTGATATCTCTGTTCTTTATAATCTACATATTTCTTATAAAAATTATTTAAAACTTTATGCTATGGAAGATGAAGATTTAGCTCACTTCATTGTTTTTGCCATTCATACACACACACACACACAAAGACTTCTTTTTTGAATATCAAGTTTTTTTCTTTTTTTTGAAGTATAGTTCATTTATAATACTGTGTTAATTTCAGGTATACAACACAGTGATTGGATATTTTTATAGGTTATACTCCATTTAAAGTTATTCTAAAATATTGGCTGTATTCCCTGTGTCTAGTTTTTATTTTATACCTAGTAATTTTTATCTTTTTAAAAATATTTATTTGGCTGAGCCAAGTCTTAGTTGCAGCATTCGGGATCTTTAGTTGTGGCACGTAAACTCTTAGTTGTGGCATGTGGGACCTAGTTCCCTGATCAGGGATCAAACTCAGGCCACCTGCATTGGAAGCACATAGTCTTAGCCACTGGACCACTAGGGGAGTCCCAGTTTTTATCTCTTAATCCCCTTCTCCTGTTTTGCCCCTCCCCTTTCCCTCTCCCAGTTGGTAACAGCTAAATTGTTCTCAGTATCTGTAAGTCTGTTTCTCTTTTGTTACATTTATTTGTTTTATTTTTTAGATTCCACATACAAGCGAAAACATACAGTATTTGTCTTTCTCTGACTTATTTCACTAAGCAAGACTCAATGGACATTAGTTTGAGCAAACTTCAGGAAATAGTGAAGAACGGGGAAGCTTGGCGTACTGCAGTCCATAGGGTTGCAAAGAGTCAGACATGACTTAGCAACTGAACAAATATACCCTCCAGGTCTATCCATGTTCTTACAGATGGCAGAATCGCATTCCTTTTTATGGTTAAGTAATATTCCATTGCATGTATGTGTTTGTGTATGTGTGTGTCTTCGTTATCCATACATCTGTTGATGAACACTTAGGTTGCTTCCATATCTTGGCTTTTGTAAATAACGCTGTTTTGAACATTGTGTCTTTTCAAATCAGTGTTTTCGTTTTCTTTTCAAATATGTGTCTTTTCAAATTAATGTTTTCGTTTTCTTTTCAAATATGTGTCTTTTCAAATTAGTGTTTTCATTTTCTTCGGCTGTATAACTAGGAGTAAAATTACTGGATCATACGGTAGTTTTTGTTTTTAACTTCCTGAGGGACTTCATAGTGTTTTCCATAGTGACTGCACTAGTTTGCATTCCCACCAACAGTGGGAGGGTTCCCTTTTCTCCACATCTCTGCCAACATTGGTTGTGGTCTTTTTCATAGTAGCCATACTGACAGGTGTGAGGTGATAGCTCACTGTGATTTTGATTTGCATTTCCCTGATGGTTAGTGATGTTGAACCTCTTTTCATGTGCCTGGTGGCCATCTGTATATTTTCCTTGCAACACAAAGACTTCTTGTTTGCCCATGTTCCAGTATGATTATACCATAAATTTGCTTTCCATCAATACTATTGTTTACATAATGACTATATGAACAAAATGACTATATGAACACTATAGATAGCCATGTAGTGACCTATGATTAATTTACCTTTTCTGTAAAACTTTTAGTTTCCTCTGGTTAATAATTGCTTTGTTTCTTTCATTTGCTTCTTTCTCTGAGTACTTCTCACTAGTTCAGCTTAAACACTTCATGACCCATGATCCAGAGTGATTTTAAATGTTTCCAGAGCTAAAAGTGCTCCAGCAATGTCATATGCCTGAGTTTGTCTGGGGCTCTCTGACCACTCCCTTCTGGGTGGATTATCTTCATTCCTGTTTTGTGCAGCCACCATCCTAACATTTCTCTTCACCATCATTCTGGGAATTCCCTCCACTTTCTCATTGTTGGGAGTCCTCATTTGCTTTAATGCCATGCCTTCCTCTACATTTCACTGGAGCACATTCTTCCAGTGCTTTCCTAAGAAAGAATGTAGGTCCATGGGAGATAAATTTTTTTTTTTTTTTAGATTTTTGAATATCTGAAAGCGTTTGTTGAAATCTCATCCAAGATGGGGAGTTGAGCTTGGAGTAGAGTTCTAGGATGGACATTTCTTTCCCTTAGACTTATGAAGGCATTGTTCCATTGTCTTCTGACTGAAATTTTCCTTTTGAGAACTCTGAAGCTTCTAAGACTTTTTCCCCCTTTATTTCCTGCTTTCTGACATTTCTTCAAGTGTCCTAATAGGGTTCATTTCCACCCATACTGCTGGGCACTTGGTAGGAGACAAATCCCTACAGCGATAGCTGCCCCTTTCTCATGCAAATCCAAGATGCTGCAGGGCTAGACAGCTGCAGTTCAAGTCCACGTGGCAAGTAAGACTTTTTAGAAAGCCCTTTTCGCTTTGTGGGAGATTCTCAGTTGACCCACTAAATAAAAATAGGCACATCCAGGTGTCTAGACACCCAGGAGAAAATCAGGTATTCAGTGCCCCAGGTAGGCTAAAATCATCAAAATAGGGAACATTCCACAATCTGCATTCCCAAACATCAGCCAGGAGCCAAGTGTGCCACGTTAACACCTTGCTGGACATTACTTTTACTGGTGCTCTCTATTTTTTCATGGGGATTGTAGTTACTATATACTGTTTGGAACCGAGTTCCAAGTTAGATCAAGGTAGTAACAAAACTCTGGAGATGGGGCTTCCAGTGGAGCTCCCTTCAGCTGCTGTGAGGATGCCAGTTTTCATTCCTTCTGGACCACAGAGTTGAGGAGCCAGGGGTCTAGGGTGGAGGTGGGGGTGGGGAGAAGTAACACCAAGTAAAAACCACATACTTGGCTGTTCTCAGTGAGGTTCACTGGTGGTTCTTGAATAAATGCTTTTTAACGTGGTGTATGACTTTGGTTAATTTCCAAAGTCCTGAAATGATAGATTTTGATAATTTTGCCAATATTTTCATTGCTTTTAACGGGAAGACAATTTACTAAGGTCCTCACTCCACTGTTCCAGAAGCCCTGCTTTAAGGCATTTCTCTTGAAACTGCACAGAAGTATAGAAAGTCATAGTCATAAGAAATACTGTCATAGTTACCTTCCAATAATAGCAAATGCTAAGATTTTGTCATTTGGTGGTAATGTTTTTTTGTTTATAAAAGAAATAGAGGTTTACAAATAAAGGTGAAGCGTCCCTTTTCCCCTCCTGAGTCCTCTTGCCTTCATTTCCTCCATAGGCAAATGGTATCATGAATTTGGTGAGTATCCTTCTAACCCATGTTTTTATACTTTTACTACATAAATTTGCACTGGTAATCAATATAGCATTCTTTTTGTAAATTTACCAGATTAGTGCCCTAGAAACCATAGGAGGTCTTTGTACAACTTACTTTCTGTATTCAGTATTCACCTTTGAGTTTACCTGTGTTAGATTTAATTCATTCATTTTAACTCCTGTATAGCATTCCAACACCTCAGTATCGGAGTCTACCAATCTAAGCCTCTATTGGTGGGCATTTAGTTGTTTCTAATACCTTGTTGCCATTCTTGTACGTGTACATATTTGCAGAATTTCTCTGTGGTGTAACTAAGTATAATACATAGTAGAATATATACATTTTCAACAGTATTAGGTGTCTAACCTTTTTTCTCTCATAAATAGAATCAATTTGTCATGTATATTTAAGTGTTTTGCATCTATGTAACTGAAATTGCTTTATAATATTTTCATATTCTGTCCTTATTTGCTTTTGGCATCCAGGTCATTCTGTTTTGTATAACATCAGATCAGATCAGATCAGATTAGTTGCTCAGTCTTCTCCAACACCACAGTATAACATAACTGTTGTTTTACCAATTTTCTTTGGTTATTTAAGTGCCAGGTGTATCTGTCTATGATTTTAACATTTCCCATTTTGTTGTAATTGTCTTTTAAAAACACATAGCTGATTTTTAAAAGCACAATTTAATATGGTTGGCCTATACTTAATGGGGTTAATATTTATTTATTGTTCTATTACTGTATTTGTATTTCTTCTTTTAGAGGAAACTGTATTTTCTAAAGATCCTGCTTTTCCTTTACCTTTTTTCATGCCTTTGCTGGGTTTTCTTTACCCTCCCCCCATACCTTTTTTCCCCTTTACTCATTTTCCTCCTGAATAATTCAAGTACAAAGCATATTCTTAGCAAGCTTTGTGTGTGGCAAATTCTCTGTTTTCTTGTCCAAAAGCATCTTTATTTTGTCATCTTCCATTGCAATAATTTAGCTGGGGATAGAGATATCTAAGGTTGTCTAAGGTGACAGCTTGTCTCAGGACTTTGAAAATATTCTTTTGGCTTCTTTTTTAGCTGATGAAATCTGTTGTTGACCTAATTGTTTCTTTATAGGTGGTTTTTAAAATTTCTCCATGGTAGCTTTCAATACTTACTTTCTTAAAGTCTTACAGTTACACAGAACTATGTCTCAGTACTGTGTCTCACCACACTCAGGACTCTGGACATTCAAGGTTAGGATATAGGGGATATATGTATACCTATGGATGATTCATGTTGAGGTTTGACAGAAAACAACAAAATTCTGTAAAGCAATTATCCTTCAATTAAAAAATAAATAAATTTTAAAAAAGGGTAAGACACATGACAGAAATCTCTCATTCATTATCTCTTCAAATGCTGCCTAGACTGGGGGTCCCTCAAGACCACTGCCACTTTCAGAGATTCTTGAGAGGGACTCCCAGGCCTTGGCATCTAGCTGTATATACAGCTAAGATTATTACAGCAATGTAGTAAGGATATACAGGCCTCCCCAGTGGCTCAGCAGGTTACGAATCTGCTTGTAATATAGGAGACACAGGAGATGCAAGTTCAGTCCCTGGGTCTGGCAGATCCCCGGAGGAGGAAATGGCAACTCACTCCAGTATTCTTGCCTGGAAAATTCCATGGACAGAGGAGCCTAGCAGACTGTCGTCCATAGGGTCTCAAAGAGGCAGACACGACTTAGCGACTGGGGATATAAGGATATACAACTAGAGCATAAGGGGAGAAGACAGGAGCAGAGTCTGGAGGACTCCATGTAGAGTTCCTTATGTTCTCTCCCTCCCATGTAGGGTCACACAGCACATACTTCTCCCAGCATTGAAAAGGCAGCAACATTTGTGTGTTTGCGCACAGAGAAGCCCATTAGAGAGACTCAGCATCTATACATACACCCCGCACTTAGCAACATTCCAGACTCCCAGAAGGAAAGCAGATCACCTTGTTTGTACAAGCAGCCTTATCAGTTAGCGAATGGTGGGGACATTCCTGAACTCTAAATTCCCAGATGGTAGCCAAGGGCCAGCCTTGCAAGCTGGCCTTTCTAAGTATAGCAGTCTCAGTGTTGCTCTAGTAACCCATCTCTTGGCATATTGCCTCTCCCTTTTTCTCTAGTCCTCCATTTGGATTAGCTGTTAAACCTATTCTGGAACTTATCATTTCTATATTTCTCTTACCATATTTCCATTGTTAGCTCTTCATGCTACATTCTGGGTGATCTCAAGGTCTGTCACCTAATCTGTTAAATCTGTCTTTATCTATGACTAGATAGAAAGTAGGCAGAGTTTTTCCCTTATTTCTTTAAACAGTTGAAATATATTTATCTTGAAGTCCACATGGTTTTACTAGCTATAGTTCTAGAAATGGGAGTATCTTTAAATATATATGCTGCTTCTCTTTCATAGTAGGTCGTTTCCTTGTGAGGTTGTTAATTTTTTACTGTTAACTCTTCAGTGATAATTAGTATACCATAGACATCCTATGAGCCCTAAGCTATAAAAATACAAAAATATATCTTTTGGAAGATGTGCCACCACTGGGAACCTACTAATACAGGACCAATTTTTAGTCTAATTTTTTAGCTTAGGGGGCTCTCTACTACACTTAGAATCATTTGGATTGAGTTACAGAACTAGGCTTTTGATTTTTTTATCTTATTAATGTATAATTGACTTACAATGTTGTGTACACTCTGCTATACAGAAAAGTGACTCAGTTACACATACATATATTCTTTTTCATATTTTTTTTCCATTATGGTTTATCACAGAATATTGAATATAGTTCCCTGTGCTATACAGTAGGACCTTATTCATTCATTCTATACATACTAGTTTGCATCTACTAATCCTAAACTCCCAATCCAACTCGCCTCCATCCCCCCTCCCCCTTGGCAACCACAAGTCTGTTCTCTATGTCTGTGAGTCTGTTTCAGTTTCATATATAGGTTCATTTGTATCATATTTTGGGAGAAGGCAATGGCAACCCACTCCAGTACTCTTGCCTGGAAAATCCCATGGATGGAGGAATCTGGTAGGCTGCAGTCCATGGGGTCTCGAAGAGTTGGACACAACTGAGCGACTTCACTTTCACTTTTCACTTTCATGCATTGGAGAAGGAAATGGCAAGCCACTCCGGTGTTCTTGCCTGGAGAATCCCAGGGACAGGGGAGTCTGGTGGGCTGCTGTCTGTGGGGTCGCACAGAGTCAGACACGACTAAAGCGACTTAGCAGCAGCAGTATCATATTTTAGATTCTACATATAACTTATTTCATATGGTATTTGTCTTTCTCTGACTTCACTTAGTATGTTAATCTCTAGGTCCATCCATGTTCCTTCAATGGCATTATGTCATTCTTTTTATGGCTGAATAATATTCCACTTTGGATATATATCTTTTTTACCCATTCATCTGTCAGTGGACATTTAGGTTGTTTCCATGTCTTGGCTATTATAAATAGTGCTGCTATGAACATAGGGTGTATGTATCTCTTCGAATTAGTGGTTATGTCCAGATATATGCCCAGGAGTAGGATTGTTGGATCATATGGCAACTCTTTTTTTAGTTTTTAGAAGAACCTCCGTACTATTTTCCAGTGGCTGCACCAATTCACATTGCCACCAACAGTATAGGAGGGTTCCCTTTGCTCCACACCCTCTCCAGTATTTATTTGTAGACCTTTTAATGATGGACATTCTGACCTGTATAAGGTGGTACTTTATTGTAGTTTTCATTTGCATTTTTCTGATAATTAGCGATGTTGAGCATTTTTTTCATCTACCTATTGGCCATTTGCATGTCTTCTTTGCAGAAATGTCTATGTCTTGTGCCCATTTTTTTTTTCAGGAAAATTTTTTTTTATTGCCATATAATTGCTTTACAATGTTGTGTTAGTTTCTGCTGTATAACAGAGTGAATCAGCCATAGGTATACATACATCCCCTTCCTCTTGAGTCTTCCTCCTCCCCGTCCCATTCCATTCTTCTAGGTCAAAACAGAGCACCAAGCTGAGCTTCCTGTGTTATACAGCAGCTTCCCACTAGATATCTGTTTCACACATGCTAGTATATGTATGCCAGTGCTATTCTCTCAATTTTTCCCACCCTCTCCTTTGCCCCTTTGTCCAGAAGTCCATTCTCTACATCCACACCTCTTTTTCTGCCCTGCAGATAGGTTCACCAGTATCATTTTTCTAGATTCCAGATGTATGCATTACTGTATGATATTTTTCTGACTTACTTCACTCTGTATAACAGACTCCAAGTCCGTCCACATCTTTATAAACGACCCAAATTCATTCTTTATAGCTAATTAATAGTCCATTGTATATATGTACCATATCTTTATCCCTTTATCTGTTGATGGACGTTTAGGTTGCTTCCATGTCCTGGCTATTATAAATAGTGCTGCATTGAACATGGGGTGCATGTATCTTTTTTGATTTGTAAATTGGAACTCTAAAAATGTATTTGTGCATGTGTGCTCAGTCATATCCAATTCTTTGTGATTCCATGGACTATAGCCCATCAGGCTCCTCTGTCCATTTTTCCCAGGCAAGAATACTGGAGTAGGGTGTCATATCTTTCTCCAGGGGATCTTCCCAACCCAATGATCAAACGTGTTTCTGGCATCCCCTGCACTTGCAGGTGGGTTCTTTACCACTGTGCCACCTGGGGAGCCCCCAAAATGAAGTGTGTTAGTTGCTCAGTTGTGTCTGACTCTATGTGATCCCATGGACTGTAGCCCACCAGGCTCCTCTGTCCATGGGGATTCTCCAGGCAAGAATACTGGAGTGGCTAGCCATTCCCTTCTCCAGGGGATCTTCCTGACACAGGGATCGAACCCAGTCTCCTTCATTGCAGGAGGTCTCTTTACCATCTGAACCACCAGGGAAGTCCCCATCCCCCACAAAATTATTTGTCCATTTATTTATTTATGGCTTCCCTGTGTCTTTGTTGCTGTATGCAGGCCTTCTCTAGTTGCAGCGAGCAGGAGCTACTCTAGTTGCAGTGCAGTGGCTTCTCTTATCATGGAGCTCAGGCTCTAAGCCCATGGACTTCAGTTGTTGCAGCATACAACTTCAGTAGTGAAGGCACATGGGCCCTGGAGTGTTTGGGCTTCAGTAGTTGTGGTGCACAGGCTTAGTTGCTCCACAGCATGTGGGATCTTCCCAGACCAGGGATTGAACCCATGTCCCCTGCTTTGGCAGGTGAATTCTTAACCACTGGACCATCAGGGATATCCAGAATACACTTTCTTCTTACCTGAGAACAGTTTTTCAAACACTCAGTTACCATTTTTTCTGTCTATCCTTTTTTCAGCAAGACAGAAAGGATCCTTAGAAACAACACCTCCTTGCATCCCAGGGCCCTCCCTTGACGCAAGTACTCACCAAGGACAACCTGAACCACAAGATGACCAGCATTATGACCCTTAGGCCCATTTTTTGATTAGGTTGTTTTCTTGTTATTGAGTTGTATGAGCTGTTTGTATATTTTGGAAATATACAAATTTTGGAAATATACAAATATAGTTTGTATATTTAAGCCCTTGTTGGTCTCATCATTTGTAAATATTTTTTCACAGTCCATAAGTTGTCTTTTCATGTTGTTTATGGTTTTGTTTGCTATGCAAAAGCTGGTGGCTGAAATGGTAAAGAATCAGCCTGCAATGTGGGAGACCTGGGTTCAATCCCTGGATTAGGAAGATCCCCTGGCAGAGGGCATGGCAACACACTCCAGTATTCTTCCCTGGAGAATCCCCATGGACAGAGGAGCCTGGTGGGCTACAGTCCATGGGGTCACAAAGAGTTGGATACGACTGAGTGACTAAGCACACATGATTTCATTTGCTATGTAAAAGCTTATAAGTTTGATTAGGTTCCATTTGTTTATTTCTGCTTTTATATCTATTGCCTTGGTAAACTGACCTAAGAAAACATGGGTATGATTAATGTCAGAGAATGTTTTGCCTATGTTCTTTTCTAGGAGTTTTATGGTATCCTGTCTTATATTTAAGTCTTTGAGCCATTTTGAGTTTATTTTTGTGCATGGTCTGAGAGTGTGTTCTAACTTCATTGATTTACATGTCATAGGTAATTTGATAGGTATTACATTAAATCTGTAAATTCCTTTGGGTAGTATGACCATTTAAACATACTAATTTTTCCAATCAAAGAGGATGGGAGTTTTTTCCTTCAGACCATCTTCAGTTTCCTTTATCAATGTTTTAGGTTCTCAGCGTATTAAGTCTTTCACCTCTTTGGTCAAGTTTATTCCTAAGTATTTTATTTTTTGATGTGATTTTAAAAGGGATTTTTTTTTTTTTTTACTTTTCTGATATTTCACTGTTAGTATAAAGAAACATAACCAGTTTCTCTGTGTTAATCTCGTATCCTGCTACTATGCTGAATTTATCAGTTCTAGTAGTTTTTGTGTGGAGTCTTCAGGGTTTTCTATATATAGTATCATATCAGACTTTTAATTTTTTATATATAATACCATTCTTCCCAGTTTCTTTGACCAGTGGGGAGTCTTTCTAGTTCATGTTTAATAAGCATGGATACCCTTTGTGGTTCCTACTTTAAGTGAAAATCACATTCCAGTTTCCTGAACATTTGTGCCCTGTGGTCTGGATTCCCCAGTAAATCCTCAAGCTTCAGTTTTTGTTCACCCCATCACTTTAAATTCTCATTTCACTTTTGATGTCTAAAATTTATATTTTCTTGGTCTTGAGCTTGACTGTGAATTAAATTATTTTTGTTAAATATAGGCCAGCATTTCTTTGTATTTACAGTTGAGGGAAGTGGTGGAGTATAGGGAGGGTGGTAGAATATAGGGAGGGTTCATTCACATCAGCTCAGGTCCCTTAATAGGAGTTCACAGCAGGGCATTTATGAATGAATTTTGTCCCATAACATTATCATAGAAATACTTACAAGTTTGATGAATCATTGCATTTTTCCCTAGAATTCTGGAAAGTTAATGACCAGACAGATAACCACAAGGAAAGCCAAGACAAACTTCTATGGCAAGCTGCATCCATAAATAAGGAAACACTGAAGGATAAAAGTGGCCAAGAATTCAGAACATATGGAGAAATCATTTATCCAAGCACAGGCTTTGTTTCTATAGGACAAAGACTCACTAAATATTATTCATGGGGAAAGTGTTCAAAACATAATTTCAATTTTCTTAGTCAAAGTAGAAGCTGTGTAAGAAAGAAAGGTGATGAATGTAAGGCATATTGGAAATTATGCTTCCATTCTAATCTTGATAAAGCTCAATCTGGAGAGAAATTCTTTGAGCCTAATGAACATGGAAAAGCCCTCCACTGTAAGCAAGCTCTTAATAAAAGTCCAAGAATTCAAAATGGGGAGAAACTCTATCAATGTTCTGAATGTGGAAAAGTGTTTATCCAGAAAGCAAACCTTGTTGTACATCAGAGAACTCACACTGGAGAGAAACCTTATGAATGCTGTGACTGTGCAAAAACTTTCAGCCAGAAGTCAACCCTAATTGCACACCAGAGAACTCATACAGGGGAAAAGCCATATGAATGCAGTGAATGTGGGAAAACATTTATCCAGAAGTCAACTCTGATGAAACATCAGCGAACTCATACAGGAGAGAAACCATTTGTATGTGGTGAATGTGCAAAAGCTTTTAAGAGTTCATATCACCTTATTAGACATGAAAAAACACACATTAGACAAGCATTTTATGAAGCTATCAAATGTGATAAGTCCAGCCTTGTATATCAAAGGACTCATATGGGTGAGAAATCTGAGTGCAATAAACATGGGAAAGGCTTTAATGAGACACCCACACCCATTAAACATCAGCTAACTCATACAAAAGAGACACTTTATGAGTGTAGTAAATGTGGAAAAGGCTTCAGGGGAAAGTCACATCTTTCTGTTCATCAGAGAGTTCATACACGAGAAAAATCCTATGAATGTAGCATATGTGGGAAGACTTTCAGTGGAAAATCACATCTCTCTGTCCATCATAGAATTCACACAGGAGAGAAACCTTATGAATGCAGAAGGTGTGGGAAAGCATTTGGTGAGAAGTCAACCCTTATTGTACATCAAAGAACTCATACAGGAGAAAAACCCTATAAATGCAATGAATGTGGGAAAGCTTTCAGTGAAAAGTCACCACTGATTAAACATCAGAGAATTCATACAGGAGAGAGACCCTATGAGTGTAGTGAATGTAGGAAAACGTTCAGTAGGAAGTCAACTCTCATTAAACATCAGAGAATTCATACAGGAGAAAAACCTTATGAATGCAGTGAATGTGGGAAAGCTTTCAGTGTGAAATCAACTCTCATTGTACATCACAGAACGCATACAGGAGAGAAACCTTATGAATGCAGAGAATGTGATAAAGCCTTCAGTGGGAAGTCAACTCTCATTAAACATCAGAAAAGTCACACAGGAGATAAAACCTATTAATATACTTACTAATAACCTATAATATGATATAATAACATATTATAACCTATTAATATATTAATATAGAGATAATTTCACTAGTTATACCTCATTATATATCAGTTCATCCTGGGGAGTAACCTTATAAATATCAAGAATGTAAAAAACTTCATATACTATTTAATGTTCATTTAACTTAAGAAAGCAGAAAAGCACAATTCCAGAAGCATCTGATAAATGTGACCAATTTTTCATCCAGAATTCTTACACGAGTGGAGAATTATATATCAGAGAATTCAGAAGTGACAAAACTGTGAATATATTGATACAGAAAAAAATTTACAAAGAATTTAAATGTCATTGACTATCAGAGTATGCTGAAAAGAAACTAAGAATTTAAAGTCTAGAAAACTGTTAGAAGTTATGAGAGAAATATGTTCCATATTCTATACCACACATTTTGTGGGAAAGGTCTAGAGGTTCCAAACAAGCACTCAGTAATTAAGACATGTTCACTGTGGAGTAAGTATGACATTTTTGAAAGAAAAATATAAAGTATAAAATTACTAATCCTAGCTATGGCAAACTATGTTCACTTCTTAAACAAATAGGAAAATTCCTCCCTTAAGTGATATAAAGGGGGATGAGTCATCATGATCCCTGAAACAAGCACTCAAACAGGAGATCTTACACATGTTCATCAACACTTTCAGTGTAAAATACAAACCCCTTTCAGAAAAGGCATATAGTAAGCTTTAACACACCTCACTTAGGAACATAGCTTACAACTTAATATTTAAGGGTGACCATTTTATGGTTACATTTTATGCCTCATTTTATTAGTCAATAAAAATTTTTAATTTTCAGATTATCTTCCTTAACACAATATTATTTGAAATAGGAAAAAAATTGACTATCCAGTAGTCAATTGATTCAAAATTGACATATCAATAAGATAGAATAGTATGCACTAATTAAAAGTGTTCTTGCTGCTGCTGCTAAGTCACTTCAGTCGTGTCTGACTCTGTGAGACCCCATAGATGGCAGCCAACCAGGCTCCTCCCTTCCTGGGATTCTCCAGGCAAAAATACTGGAGTGGGTTGCCATTTCCTTCTCCAAAAGTGTTCTTATGTTTGAGGATTTAAGGAAATGTTCATGATAATTGGCTAAGTGAAAAAAATTTTTAAATGTACCACATGATTTACATTGTAAAAATGCATTGAGAATGGATATGCAGCATTATATCAGTGATTCTGGGTGGCAGAAAAATAGTTGTATACTGAGTAAAATTATATGCACATATATGTATACAAATATATTTTATATTTGTATGTGTTTTAGATTGTATAGGTGGACACAGAACAAAATGCTTAGAAGGAAATATACCAAATTATTAAGCAGATTATCCAGATTATTACTTGGGTGTTAGGACTGTTGATTTTTTAATTTTTAAATGTAGTCTCCAGAAACTACCAGTAAAATAAATTGTTTAAAGTAATCTTGGGCATGCTTGATTCTGTCTTTCCATCCATACTTTAATGTATGACATCATTGTTTTCTTAAAATAACCCCATTTTCATGTATGTGTATATATTCCTTATTCCTTTTTCATGTGGTTATCTGAGGGTATGGTTTTGAGTATATGTTTTGCATCTTGACAGTGAATATCCTGCAGTTTTAATATCTGTGTGATTTTTTGGATAAAAATGTGTCTCCATAGTTATTTACTCTGTGACCACCAAACCTCATTACATAAATTATCAGCTAACAAACTTTACAGGTGAGGTAGTAAATTGGTCAAAGGTACAAGTAATGAGACAAAACTGACTTCTGACACCAAATAGAAATCTCTTCAACTGTGATACTTGTGAATGTTCCTATTCCCTCTTTGCTCCTTGTCCTGTTGTCAGCAGTTTTGTCAGGCACATCCTAGGTGACTCCAGTGATTTATGCCCTATATAATCCTCTCTGCTTAAGTGTAGGCAGAACTGAGACTTGCTTTCAGCCAATAGTTTATGGCAGAGGTATAGGATGTCACTCCCATGACTATGTTATGTTATACAACACTTCATCTTAGGAGACCAGAGAGAAAATTTCCTTGCTGGCCTGATAAAGTAAGCAGCCGTGTTGAAGAAATACATGTGACAAGGAATTGCAGCTGGTTTCTAGGCCCTGAAGGCACCCTGAGCTAAGACAGTGGGACTTGGGTGGCAAGCTCATGCAGGCAAGAAAAGTAGCAATAGACAGCTACTTTTTTCCCACAAGGAGCTCGCTGATTGGTAAATGGCATAGGACAGATTCAGAGATGTATAGCAGCCAAGAATCTTATGTGCTAAAGAGATCAGCTTGGAGATCAGACCCCACTAGTGATTATGGGCCCAGGTAATTATCAGAGTTTCAGTTGGAACTTCTGAAGAACTTAGGAGGAAATTCATAAGAAAATATAAGTTAATCCCAATAATTATTTACTTTTTTGCTTAGTTTTTTATTTTCCTGGAGTTTCTAACAATGCTTTTAAAAATTTTCTTGTTTATTTTTCCAGGGTCATAAAACATACAATCCTATCAATGGAATTCTCCTCTCTGGTATTAGAATTCAGGATAGTTAATAACTTTGAGGGGGAGGACTTAGAAAGGGCAAGGGGAAGATCCTCAATTAGGGTCAATAGCAGGCTAGAAATTTTTTTTCTCTGAAGAATATCTGTCCGCAGAAGATGGCACGCTATGCTCCAAAACCCTCACAGGCTGTACTGTGACTCACAGGGACCTTCCAAAATTTCCATACTCCGTGTCCATCTGCCACAAACACTTCATATGCTAGGTCATTTGGTAATCCACACCTATTGCAAAGTCTATTCTTGCTCTAGGCCACACTGAAAATTGGCAGTTTTGTGGGTTATTCAGTAAGTGGAGCAGAGCAGCAGGATAGAAGGAGGTTTATTGTGCCTAGTGCTCCTCATGAGTTATGGGACCCTGCTATCTCAAAAGTAGTATAATTCTCTGACACATATTTCATGACCTTACTCAAAAATCTAAGGGGCTTGTTTCTCACTCTGCATCTTTTCCCGCCACTGACACCTTCAGCCCCTTAGGGCAGCCAGACCATATGGTGCAAGCAACAAGACTGTTGGCACTAGAGCCTGGGCTAACTACAGAACCTTTCCTGCCCTAGGCCCCAGTCAAAGCTGGCAGCCTTTTGTGTCACCTGGAATATGGGCCAAACAAGTATTTCTAGGTGTAAAATGTGTCACCTCTGATCCCAAAGAGGACCTCAAGGTGCTATATTTCTCTCTTGTGAAGTTAAACTTGGTGTGGTTGAGCTTGTGGTAGTTTAAACTTATTCTCTGGGATCCAGCTGGTTTCTTCAGGGGCCAGAAAGATGAAATAAATAGAACTGTGGTAAGGACCACCACCCCTTAACCCCTGACCTGACATGGGCTTACCTGGACAGCTCCACAGTGGGCTTTCTCCAGCTGCCATCCCGGCCTCCTCTTCTCCTTGTCCCAACCTGAAGATCCCATGTGGCTGGGCCACAAGGTATCCTATTAAGGGGAAATGACAGAGGACTTGGTTATGAACACCTGTAGCATTCCGGAACCGAGGCCCGTCCCTGCAGGGCGGGGATGGTCTGGCTTTGGTGACTGCCCTGTGAGCCTAGCCAGTGGGCCTTCAGTGCAGACCATCTACAGAGAAGGCGAGAGCATGACCATCCTGGGCAGGGGGCAAGTGCCATTAGGAATTCCTGACCAGGAGCCTGAGGCCTGACTCATTCAGGGCCCAGACGCCCCTGAGCTGCAGTAGCCCAGAGAGGGAGACACGAGGGGATGTGTACCAGTCACCCTGTGGAGGGTTTCTCACCAACAGAGACCAGGTGGCTGTAGTTCTCCAGCATGACATCCCTGTGGAGGTTCTTCTGAGCAGCATCCAGCTGCTGCCACTCCTCCTGGGTGAAGTCCACAAACACATCCCTGAAGGTCAATGTTTCCTACAACAACACATCCTTAGCCCAGTGATTAGCTTGCAGATGGAGATAGTACATCAAATCAAGTGCCCACTCTGTGCCCATCCTATGTTCTTCATATGTAGAAAGATTTCAGCCCTCCCCACCACCCAGGAGAACCC
This sequence comes from Bos indicus, assembly GCF_029378745.1. Classification (NCBI taxonomy): domain Eukaryota; kingdom Metazoa; phylum Chordata; class Mammalia; order Artiodactyla; family Bovidae; genus Bos; species Bos indicus. The sequence continues at coordinate 105,321,870 of NC_091789.1, read as the reverse complement.
TGACAGATGAGGACAGGAGGGTTCATAGAGTGCAAGGTTACCTGCCCCGGGTCACACAGGTAGGAACTAGGAATCAAAATCCATGCAGTCTGGTTTCTGCACACACACTTTTAGACACTGCATTGCCTTTCTCTGTGTAATTGTTATACTGTTCATCATCCACAATTTGACATAGTGTAGTATATAGGGTGCTTATATAACTAAAATTATTTTAAACTATGGGAAAAGAGATGAAGTGTTAGAAATATCTCACCCTGGAAGTTCATTCTTCCAACACATATTTATTGACTAGAGACCAAGCTGATAAGTTCTGAGGATTTAAAGATTAATAAAAAACAAACACCTCCTGAGTTGAAGGAGTTACATACATTCTAGTAGAGGGAGAAAAACACCACTTATAAACTTACACATGAAAGGGCAGGAGGAAAGGAAGAAGGCAATGGCAGATGTAGGGCAGGGAATCCAAAAGAGGAAGAACTCAGTTCTGTTTGGGACCGACAGAGAAGGCTTTGGAAGGGATGTAGATCTAGAACAGTTCAAAACATAGCCACTCAATCATGACCAACAGCACTGATTATCAGATCAATCACGAGTCAAAGAACAGGACAGTATCTGGCCTGGTCAGCAAATTTAGGTAATAAAGAAAAGGTCTCTATTTGATCTTATCACCACCAAACAAGGATTTACTTCTCTAACTGTCTGGAGAGCAATAACCCACCCATTTCCATTCTGGATCCCATCCTGTCCCACTCACCCTCGGTGGCCTTAAATTCAAGAAGACATGTTGCAGCCACAAGGCTCCCGTGGGCCATGTGTGGCACCAGTTTACTCAGCTTTGCAGAGGGAGACAGGAAACAGTGGGCCAAAAGGTAGTGACAGGCCTGTGTTGCCAGCAGGAGGACTTTGTACAATCCAGTAGCTCAACCTGCCCCTGCCACTCCCCCCCGCCATGTACTAGTTGAGGTGCCCAGGAACCACACTGTCAAACACAGCCAGTATCTGGCCTAGAAGCCAAAAGCTGCTCCATACACCAGTATCTCTTGTAACAGACCCCCAGGCACACGTTTTGCCAAAAGTTTTACTTTCATTTTAGGTTCAAAGGATTCATTAGCAGAAGAAACCACTCGTTACTCACACAACAATTTGAATATTTAATACAGGATTATCTGACTTATTTTCAATATACAGTCATTAAAAGAAAAGAAATAGAAGCAACAGAGAGAAGTAACAGCATATACATCACCAAATTGGGCCAACACCTACATCCAGAATTTAACAGCACTGGGATGTCCCAAGTAACAGCAATCTGGAGTCCCAATTGGGAGAAGGTCCTGGGCAATGCCTCCACCCCACTGGCGAGATCAAATTGCAGCTTTGGGGGCTCCTCCTTATAATCCCAGGCTGCAAATTGATACCATCATCAGTTTGTGAACAAAAATGCAGCTCTGGTTTTTCTTTAAACTTTGACAGTGCTGTTTATTCCATCTTCTGAGTCACCAGATTTTCCAGACCCCAGAGGCTGGCCAGGCCTCTAAGAACTCAAGAAAATTCCAAGACCCATTCCCTCTCTTATCTAAAGAGCTGCTTGATAGCTGGTAACAATCTGCATGCTCATGGGCAGGCACGTAACCCAGGGAGTGTCCAGGCAGGTCAGAAGCAGGTCAGAGGCCTGCTCCCCTGCCTCTGAAGCCTGAACAAGACTACCTCCATTTTAATTTCCCTAACAGCATATTTTCCAGGGTCCTGGTGAAGGACATGCTCAGTTATGAGAGTTACCCTGGACCCAGGAAAACCCAAATCAATGGCTTCCTACCAGCTATTTTTAGTTATTCGCAGGCCTCCCAGTCCAGGTGCAGTTTGTTTACCAATAAAGAATCATACTGATCCTAAGTAACAATGCCTGGTAATACAGCTGTTATTCCACAATTATTGGATTTACAGAGACACAAAGCTAAAGCCAGGTTATCTCAGATTTCTGTGATGAGGAGAGAGAGTTTTATTCATACTACACTCAGTGTTAATGCTTTAATAATGACAATGAAGGAATTTAAAAACTACTAATAGATCCTACACATACAGGGTCAGAATTTAGTTCAGAACGAAAGCATCTCAAATTGCTGCAGAAAAGAGGTTATTAGCAAAATCTGGCTACGTATTTATGCAGGAAAAAAGCATACCATAAAACTGCATTAGCTACCCCACTCCAAATTCCAAAATAAATTGCAGATGAAATCAGAGATTTAAATGTGTACAGGATAACCATAAAATTACTAGTTAAAAGTTTTTATAAATGCAAAATAGCGAAAGTCTTTTTAAACCATCCCCAAATTCAGAAGACATACAGTTAAAGACTGGCAAACTTGATTACCTAGACATTAGAAATATCTAAATTGAAGAAAATAACTTTTTAAATTCTCAAACATCAATATCAAAGTGGTAATGATATTTGTTTATTATATAACAATGATCTAATTTACTTCATACACTAAAATTCTAACATCTTTAAGAACCACAACCTCCTCCAGTATAACTGGAGGAATGTGAAATAAATTTATAATAGTATACCATTTATCACCCTTCAGATTCTTTTTCTTATTTAGATATAATTGACATATAACACTGTGTAAAGTCTGGATTTCCCTGGTGGCTCAGTGGTAAAGAATCAGCCTGCAATGTGGGAGACTCAGGTTCGATCCCTGGGTTGGGAAGATCCCCTGGAGAAGGAAATGGCAACTCACTCCAGTATTCTTGCCTGGAGAATCCCATGGACAGAGAAGCCTAGTGGGTTGCAGTCCATAGGGTCGCAAAGAGTCGGACACTGAGGAACTGAGCACAACACATACAACATATTGACTTGATACATTTATATTTTGTAATATGATTACCACCGGTAGCATTAGCTAACACCTCTATCATGTCACACAATTATAATTTCTTTTTTTGTAGTGAGAACAATTAAAATGTAGTCTCTTGGCAACTTTGAAGTTTATAATACAGTATGGTTAACTATAATCATTATGCTGGGCATTAGATCTCCATTAATTATTTATACTGTTCAGCTTCTTAAACATTAAACAGGTAAATACCTAGTGCAATCAAGTGTGTAGAAAAATAACAAAGAAGTTATAAATGATTTAAAGCATTGGGTATGGGTGGAGCAACTGGTTAATATACATCAAAATGTATATTACAAATACTCTTTAATGCAGCAGTGCCATTTCTAGGATTTTACTCTTGAGTTTTTGATAAGTCAGTTAAGAAAAGACAACAGAATGGATAAAATGTTCATACCAACAGAAATAATTAGTTGACTAAAAATTTCATTTAGGTTTTTCTGTAAGATGGCATGGAAAAACCTGAATGAACTTTTTGGCCAAACCAATATAAGCAGCTGCTAAAGATACAAATAGATTATAAATCTCAATAGAGTTCAAATATATGCTAATTAAATAGTAAGAGACTCTTTTTTACCTATAAGGTTAGTAAGCATTCAAAAGATAGAGAAGAACCACTGTTCATGAAGGTATAGGAACATGAGTACTCTTAGTGTGGCAGTAACTATTACATTTTTTTTTCTCATATTTTAACTAGGACTCTATCCTACTGACTTCCCTGGTGTCTCAGACAATAAACAATCTTGCCTGCAATGCAGGAGACCCAGGTTCGATCCCTGGGTCAGGAAGATCCCCTGGAGAAGGAAATGGCAACCCACTCCAGTATTTTTGCCTGGAGAATTCCATGGACAGAGGAGCCTGCCAGGCTACAGTCCATAAGGTCACAAAGAGTCAAACTCCACTGAGTGACTAACACTTTCTTTCTATCTTACTGGAATATTTATATGGCCACATGGATGTTAAAGGCAGCATTATTCATATTAGCTAAAAGAAAAGGGACATGACTCAATTTCCTATGTTCCTGAGAATTCAATAATGGTGGCATGACAGTCATATCACCAGGTGACGTCGCTTCTGATAAAAATGACCTTTGATAGTAAACAAGCTGCATCTGGACTTGGAGGATGACAGTGTTTAAACTGTTATGGCTACACTCTGAAATGGCCATTATAACAATTGGCTGACATGAAAAGATGTCTGATGTATTTTTGTTAAATGATAAAAAGCACTTTAGTCAGAGTGGAGAGTGGAGGGATAGTCAACATTTCTGCCAGAGGCAGGAGGCATGTTCATACTAAGGGATTGACTCAAATCCAAAAATAGCCCATGGCATAAGGGGGAAGAATAAGGTGTGTACACAAGTATGTCAGCATGGGGGAAAGTCCTGTGAAATTGTAACCGAGCAGGACCCTTTGGGGTCTTCCCAGGCAGATGTCCTCCACCTGCCTCTTGTTTGTAGAAAAACTAGTCTCCTAAGCCTTCCCTCAGTTCCAAAGAATAAATTTAATCAAAGAAATGAGAAAATGCAGAAACAAAGGAAAACAGTCAAACAAGACAAAAGAGTAATAGTTAAGTCATTAAACAAAGTCAAATACTTTTAGTTCCTTCTCAAGGACTATAGATAATACTTCTGAGCCATATCCTTTGAGCTGTTTTGCAGAGACGGAAACTCTCACCAGGTGGAAGGAGTTAACTGCATGTTGACTACAAGCACAGAGACCCCCAGATGGGTTGGAACCAGAAGGTCGATAATGTTAACTCCCACTTATCTTACCACAATTTAATCAGAAAAATGTTTACAAGCTGATCATGGATCCTATAATCCCCCTCAGTCACCCTGTCTCAGTCACCCTGTTGTAAAAAAACCTTTTCCTAACAGTCACCAGGGAGGCCGGGTCTTTTAAGCACTAGCTGCCTGGACTCCTTGCTTGGTGCCCTGTAATAAATGCTGCATTTTCCTTCACCACAACCCAGTTTTAGTAGATTTGGCAACCAGATGCAATTTGGTTTGGTAACATGGTGGGGAGTGATCCTTCCTAGCTTGATCCTGCCCTCACAGGCACTACAGCAGGGCACCTGCCCTCATGGCAGTGTCTCTCCAAACACTTCTAACTTTCATCTCTCTCCTCTGATAGGGATTTAACTGCCCTTTGTAACCTGGTCCTTCATGGGTGGCTGGAAGTTGAGTCACCATGCCAGTGTTGCTCTCTCTCAGCTGGGAGAAGCGACAGCACATTGCAGGCCCAGCTCTTGTAGGATCTGCTGTTCTTTGAGCCTTCCTCCTCTGCCCTGGTGTCTGGGCATCTCCTGCAACTCCCCTCAGAGGAGCTTATTCCTAAGGAGGCAGAACCAAACACATTTCTGCAGAACCATCACTTCAGCACCCTATCTCTGCCTCTGACCTGGGAACTTGCCTCCTTATGAGGTCTTTTGTAGATTAAGGAAACCCATGGCAGGTCAGCTGGTGTTTGAAGCTAGTGAGCCGTTGGCTGTTGCCCTGACCCTGGAAAGGCAATGACCACACATGAGATGCCATTAGCAAACCATATGATGAAGCAAAGTTGAAGAAAACTTAAATGTTTTACTCAACACAAGGAGGCACAGTTCTTCATTCTGTGTTTAAGAGGTAAGGGCTCAATTGCTGACAGGGTCTCCTTCAGTGTCTGCCGCTGAGGATTTTGGGCCTCTGGATGCGTGCAGGGATCTGGGCCTTTGGACCGCCACCTGGCGCTGGATTCGGCCCTTGCTGCTGGAGCCGCCCACCTGGGCCTGTGTGCTGATGTTGAAGAAGACTCTTGAGAGTCTCTTGGACTACAAGGAGATAAAGCCAGTCAATCCTAAAGGAAATCAGTCCAGAATGTTCATTGGAAGGACTGATGCTGAAGCTCTAATACTTTGGCCACCTGATGCGAAGAAGTGACTCACTGGAAAAGACCCTGATGCTGGGAACGACTGAGGGCAGGAGGAGAAGGGGACAACAGAGGATGAGATGGTTGGATGGCATCACCGACTCTATGGACATGGGTTTGAGCAAGCTCCAGGAGTTGGTGATAGACAGGGAAACCTGGCGTGCTGCAGTCCGTGGGGTTGCAAAGTTGGACACGATTGAGTAACTGAACTGAAACAAAGAGCTTGATTATCGGCAGACAATGAGCTACGACTGCTTTACTTCTTTGAGAGTCCAGCCTCTGAAATCAAAGTCCTCTGCAGGTTTCACTCATTCAATATAAGAAGTGAGTGCCTACTATGTACTTATTCTATGTGTTGGATATACAAGAGTTCCCTGATTGTGTGGAGCTGTACTCTTGCAGAGGAGAGAGAGTAAGCAACAAACTTGATAAGTAAATTAAGGGTATGTTAGTTACAAAGGCATAAGTGCTATGTGGGGGGGGGGGGTAGTGCTACCTGTAAGTCCTTTGCATCCTCCTCAGCCCTAGTCTGGCTAAGGCTCTCTGCCTCAGTTGGGGAGGGTTTTTTTTCCATTCCAGTTTGAGCAGCTAATAATGAAATGGAAGCTGAGATGTACACAGCACAAGCTTTATTCAGTAGCCGAAGAATGGAGAAGCAGGAACTAAGTTCACAGAGCAACTTCTCCTCACCCACCTGCAGCAGGGATTTAATTTTAAACAGTGAAGACAAAAGGGGGAGGAGTGAGGCTAAAGATGGGGACGCATATGCATTAGTCTAAAGACGCTTACTCCTTGGAAGGAAAGTTATGACCAACGTAGATAGCATATTCAAAAGCAGAGATATTATTTTGCCACCAAAGGTTCGTCTAGTCAAGGCTATGGTTTTTCCTGTGGTCATGTATGGATGTGAGAGTTGGACTGTGAAGAAGGCTGAGTGCTGAAGAATTGATGCTTTTGAACTGTGGTGTTGGAGAAGACTCTTGAGAGTCCCTTGGACTGCAAGGAGATCCAACCAGTCCATTCTGAAGGAGATCAGCCCTGGGATTTCTTTGGAAGGAATGATGCTAAAGCTGAAACTCCAGTACTTTGGCCACCTCATGCGAAGAGTTGACTCATTGGAAAAGACTCTGACGCTGGGAGGGTTTGGGGGCAGGAGGAGAAGGGAATGACAGAGGATGAGATGGCTGGATGGCATCACTGACTCGATGGACGTCAGTCTGAGTGAACTCTGGGAGTTGGTGATGGACAGGGAGGCCTGGTGTACTGCGATTCATGGGGTCGCAAAGAGTTGGACATGACTGAGCGACTGATCTGATCTGATCTGACTGGGGAAAAGGTGGTGCTTTTTCCAAGGGGTGTGGTATTACCCCCTTTTATCATTATTATTATTATTGTTTGGTCTTTAATCTCTGGTCATGGCCACCGGTAAGTGTTATCTAAAATGCTAATGTAATAAAATCAGCGTATACTGAGACCCAGGGTCTGTTGGAGATCTGAAGAGTGAGCATCTCGGTCCCAGCTGGTTTGTAGTTTCCTTTCTAATCTCTGGGCCCTTTAGCAGTAAGATTTCAGTTAATTCCTGCTAAAGGTGGGGGTTGGCATGTTTTGAGTAAGTTGGAGCAGCCCTGGCAACAAAAGAATCCTTTGGGTTTACTGTGTGATTTTGGCTAGGTTTCCAAGCCCTTTTGTTGTTTTCTCCCTAGAAAATGAACAGAAGGGTAGTATCAAAGTACAAACAGGGCAACTATGAAGACAAATGTGAAAAACAGTGCCAGGCATTTAGTAGACACTGAGTAAACAGTGGCTGAATTAATCAATTAATGAAGCAATCACTCGCTGACCCCCGGAGCCCGCCCTTCTCCCACCACAGAGGCCTGGTGACTCAACACCGCCCCCACCCCAGGGGCGGGAGCTCTTTATCCATGGCCCCTCCTCCGACCTTCCTAAGTGGCCAATCCCCAACTTCGCCTCCCCTTAATCCACCACCAAGAACGCGAGATCTCTGGGCGGGTAACACCAACCAGCACCAACTTGCACCTCCCCGGGGTCAGCAGAGCACTTCCGTTCCCCATTGCCTGGGGAGCCTGAGTGCTGCGCACGCGCAGGAGAGGGTTGAAGGGGCGAAGGGCAACCCAGCCAATGGGTAACATGGTACCTTTAGGGACACTGCTTCTGACGTGGCTCCCTCTGAGGTTATATGGAGCGACAAGAGTGCGACCATTTTCCGCGACAAGTAGTACAAAAGGCTGGGCAGACGTCTCGGGTGGCGGGAGGCGAGCGAGCTCCGTGCGGACTGTCATTGCGACCCGGTTCCACCGCCTCCAAGTCCCGCTCCTCTGGTCCTCTTGCGCCGCTGGGCCTCCTTGTGGCTATGCACCCTGGAGAGTTCCCGCCCCTCCATTCCCCAAAGCCATGCTCTTTTTCTCAGAATAAGAAAACCAGCACTGGTCCCCAGCAGCACATAGTTTCGGGCATTTTGGGGGCAGAGCCGGCCCATTAAAGAGGGGTTATGGTCCCAGGTCAGTGGTCAGTCCAGAACTGGCCTAGAGGAGGGGCTGGGCAAGGTTATACTTTAAAAGGTTATGGTCTGTTTAGTTACTATAAAATATTGACTGTATTCTCTGTGTTGTACAATATGTCCTTGTGGGTTATTTTATACATAATAATGTGTACCTCTTAATCTTATACCCCTATATTGCACCCTTTCCCCCTTCCCTCTCCCCACTGGTAACCACTAGTATATTCTCTATATCTGTGAGTCTGTTTCTTTTTTGTCATATGCACTAATTTGTTGTATTTTTTAGATTCTACGTGTAAGTGATACATGGTATTTGTCTTTGTCTTACATTTTATTTAGCACAATAGCCTTTGAGTCCATCCATGTTGTCACAGAGGGCAAAATTTCATTTTTTATGGTTGAGTAGCTTTCCTGTGTGTTTGTGTGTGTTCGTGTGTGCATGTGTGCACGTATGTGTGTAGTCACATCTTTATCATTCATCTTTTGATGGGAATTTAGGTTGCTTCCATATCTTGACTATTGTAAATAGTGCTGCTATGAATATTGGGGTCCATGTATTATTTTAAATTACTGTTTGTTTGTTTTTTCAGATATGTAGCCGGGAATGGAATTACTGGGTCACATGGGAGTTGTATTTTTAGTTTTTTGAGAAAACTCTGTACTGTTTTTCACAGTGATTGCAGCAGTTTACATTCCTACCAGTGGCGTACAAGGTTTCTCTTTTCTCCACACTGTTGCCATCATTTGCTTGTGTTCTCACTCTCTTTCCTGATTTTTTGGCCACACCATGTGGCTTGTGGGATTTTAGTTCCCTGACAAGGGATTGAACACACACCCTCAGCAGTGAAAATGCATTACAGATGTAGTCTTTACCGCTGAGCTACCAGGGAAGCGCAAAATGTCTTAAATATGTAACCTTTAAAATTAATCTGGTTTTAAATACTCAAACAGTGCCTTAATAGTTTTCTCATTGCAGAAATATCATTGCAGCCTTAGTAGAGAGGGGTGACACGGTCTAATTCAGGGTCATAAGTGTTCAGAGAGCTTTTTATCTGAAAATAATAGAAAATAGCAAAACTCATCATCTTTAAAAAATTTCTAAGTGGACTATCCCCACGTTCCTGCTGTGTTAATACTTGCCATGGGTGTCCCATTTTCTTGGCTGGAAGCCAGAAGGCTAGGGAGCCTGGTGGATGCAGAGAACAGCATCCTGGGACACACAGCAGGATAGAGAGGGGTGGTGAGTAAGAATTTGTAGGAGAAAATGGGAATATTTGGCACAGACATGAGGGGATAAACTTTTGGTTAGTAGAGTTGTTAAGATTTGGAACCGAATGTTGATTGGTGAGTTGTATTAAGTCTTTTTGGAGTTGGAAAAGCCCTTCATTGTTATCCCTAGTTAAAGCAAAGGTGCCAGGCCTTGAACCACACATCTCCCAGTTGTTGGATGTGGAGGTAGGGCATGACTTTACATTAGACGACTTTCTTGAGCCAAGGGCAATTCCTGAGAGAGACTCAGCTGAGAGTTATTGGCTGCTAAATCTCTAAGCTGCTGAGAGAATGAGTAACTTAGTCCTGAAGAGGGAGACATCTGAGAGGCACACTACTGCATGCACTACAATTTATTACATTTCTTATCAAGGCCATGTGATGCTTCTGAGATGAAAGGAGAAGATGATGGTTGGAAGTAATGAAACTGGAGCTTGAATGAGGGCCAAGGGATGATAAAAAAGGAAGGCAAGGATAATTAAAAGCTAAACAAGTGATTGGTTCTTTAAATTTCCAGTGACTGATGAGATCTTATCCTTACAGTGGCCTCCTATGAATGAATATGGTGTGACTTCATATCCTCCACTGGAGTACGTGGGCTTTACTGGAGCCCAGATAGGCAGACAAGAAGACAAGCCTGTCAAATGAATCTGAAGGAGAAACATTTTCCTAAGCAGATTTTGTTTGATTTTGTTTTGTTCTCATCAGTCTGTATCATATCATTGTCAAATGTCTATTTCAGCTAACAACAGTTAGTTCAGTTCAGTTCAGTCACTCAGTCGTGTCTGACTCTTCTTAAGCCTTGGTCAAAAGGATGAATTCCTAGTTTGCTAAGGATTTTTATCACAAATGACTGTCAAGTAATTTTCAAATTTTCTTTGTTATTAGTTGATCTTGTCAGGTCATTTTTTTCCCTTTAAATTGTTAATATGATACATTACATTGATAGATTTTCAAATATCAAACCTTCCTTTTATCCTTGGAATAAACCCACACAGTCATGGTAAATTATTATTTTTTTAATATATTGATGGATTTGTTAATACTGTTAGGGATTTTTGCATCCCTTGCTCATGAGAGATATTGGTGTATACTTTTCTTTATTTCTAGTTAATTTAGTTGCCTGGGTTAGATCACTAAAGTCTTACATTTCCTTTCTAGGAGTTTCCAATGTCCTTAAATCTAATCTCAAAGAAACTGCATGTCTCTGGCCCAGTTCCAAAGCTCTTATATCAACACAACATACTTTAAATAAAGTTAACCTTGGAACTTCCCTGCTGGTCTGGTGGTTAAGAATCCATGTTCCAATGCAGGGGATGTGGATTTGATCCCTGATTGGAGAACTAAGATCCCAAATGCTGTGATTGGCAAGTAGAGATCCCACACACTCTAGAGCTTGTGCACCGTAACAAGAAAAGCCCACATACCACAACTAGAGAAGTCCTCACGCTCTGCTATTAGAGATACCCCACAGACCACAATGAAGTCCCAGTGCAGCCAAAATAAATAAGTAAATAAAATTAATTTAAAAAAGTTAACCTGCTTAAACCAATAATAAACCAATTGAATAAATAAACCAACCTAACATTAACCAGTTGAAATAGGATAGAGTCCAGAAATAAACTTTCACATTTATGGTCAATTGACTGTCAATAAGGATACCAAGTCAAGTCAATGGGGAAAGTAAAGTATTCCCAACAAATGGTGTTGAGAAAACTGGATATCCACATGCAAAAGAATGAAATTGGAATCATGTAAACAAAAATTAACTCAAAGTGGATCAAAGACCTAAGTATAAGTGCTAAAACTATAAAATTCTTAGAGGAAAACATAAGGGGAAACCTTCATGACATTGGATTTGGCAGTTATTTGGGGATGCGACATCAAAAGCACAGGCAACAAAAGAAAAAATAGATTAATTGGACTACATCATTTTCTTTTTTAAACTTTGTGCATCAAAGGACACTATTGGCAGAGAAAAAAGGCAATCCATAGAATGAAAGAAAATCTTTGCAAATCATATATCTGATTAGGGAATAATCTCCATAATATATACAAACTCCTATAGCTCAACAACAAAAAACCAAACAGTCCAATTAAAAAGTGGGCAAGGAACTTGAATAGACACTTCTCTAAAGAGGGCATATAGATTATTGAGATTTTCATGTCAATAAACACATGAAAAAAATGGTCAATATCACTAATCAGGTTAATGCAAATCAAAACCACAATGAGATAACCACTTCTACTTATTACAATGGCTGTCATTATAAAAATAGACAAAGAAAATAAGTGTTGGCCAAGGATGTGGAGAAATCAGAACCCTTGTCCACTGCTAGTGGGGATATAAAGTGATGTAGATGTTGTGGAAAACATTACTGATATTTCTCAAAAAACAAGCATAGAATTACCAATATGATCCAGCAATCCCACTTCTGGTTATCTACATAAAAGAATTGAAAGCAGGGACTCACACAAACAGTTTTTTTGTACACTATTGTTCATAATAGTGTTATTCACAATAGCCAAAATGTAGAAACAACCCAAATGTCCATCGGTGGATGAATAGATAAACAAAATGGTATATATACAAAGTAGAACATTATTCAGCATTAAAAAGGAATGAAACTTGAGAATATTATAAGTGGAACAAACCAGACACAAAAGAATGAATACTGTACAATATTGTATTGGTTTTGCCATACATCAACATGAATCCGCCACAGGTATACACGTGTTCCCCATCCTGAACCCCCCTCCCTCCAATTAAAATAAATAAATTTATATTAAAAAAGAAAACAAAACTAGTGCTTAAGAAAAAAAAAAGAATGAATACTGTATGATTCCACTTACATGAGGTACATAGACTAGTCAAATTCATAGAGACTGAAAGGTGGCCTCCAGGGCTGGGTAGGGGGTGGAGATAAGAAATTATTATCTAAGGGGTACTTAGTTGCAGTTTGAGAAGATGAAAAAATTCTGGAGATGGATGATAGTGATTGTTGTATAACAATGTGAGTGTACTTAATACTACTGAGCAGCACACTTTAAAAGAGTTGAAATGGCAATTTTTATGTTCTGTATATTTTACCACATTAAAAAAAGTTAAGCTGGAAATAGTGTGGAGAGAAAGTTGAGACAAAAAGTTCTGCCAGGAGGAAATGGCCAGGCTCCAGATTTGACACAATGAAATCTGGACCACAACCATTCTAATGCAGAGAGAAGCTCTCTGGGCCTAATGCATTAGGCTCAGAAGTTCTATGTTGGCAGATTTTCATTCACTTTCTCAATTTGCAAACATTTGCAGGTTGGCATTTAGACATGCAGTATTTGTTCACTGCTGTCTAGTTAAGAAGTAGTCTAAAGTGAACCCACATGATTGCGTGTGCTTCCTGGACTGTATCTACTTTTTATTAAAACACCTAACTTAAAATTCTAAGTGTCATTGTTGCAGTAGAAAATTTTTTAAAAACAGCTCTATTGAGGTATAATTTACACAGTATAAAATTCGCCTCATTTAAGTGTATTGTACTTCTTTTTCAATCAATGCACCATTTGTTTATTTTTTTGTCTAACTTCCCTGGCTAAAACATCTAGTACAATGTGGCATGCAAGTGGCAAGAACAAACATCCTTGTCTTGCTCCTTCTTAAGAAGACTTCCAGGTTTTCACCATTAATATGATGTTAGCTATGGATTTTTAATTGATACCTTTTAATAGTTTGAGTAAGATTCCTTTTATTCATAGTATATTGAGTGGTTTTACCATGAAAAGATGTTAGCTATTGTCAATGTTCATCTACATCTGTGAAGATAATAATCTGGTTGAGGGCCTTTATTCGGTTGATGTGTTGTGTTACACTGATTTATTGGCTTTTGTTTGTTAAATCACAAACTTACATTTCTGCATTTCATAAATTCCACTTGGTCATGACATGTAATCCTTCTTACATATTGCTAGATTTGGTTTGTTAGTATTTTGTTTCAGAATTTCTTGTGTGTCTGTATTTATAAATGATAATTGATCTGGAGTTTTCTTGTCTGGTTTTGGTATCATAAAATAAGTTGGGACATATACCTTCTATTTTTTGAAGTTTGTGAGATGTTAATTCTGTAAATGTTTGGTAAAATTCACTGAAGAAGCCACCTGGTCCTGGGCTTTTCTTTGTGAGAAGCTTTTTGAAAATTACTAATTCAATATCCTTATGTTTTATAGATCCATTCACATTTTCTATTAATATTTCTTCTTGAGAAAGTTTCAGAAGTTTGTGTCTTTCTAAGAATGTGTCCGTTTTATACTGGTTATCTAATTTTTGTTGTTGTTGTTGGTATATAATTTTTAAAGTGTTCCTTTATAACCCTCTTTATTTCTGTAAGGTCAGTAGTAAAGTCCTCTCTTACATTTCTGATTCAATAATTTGAGTTTGCTCCCCTTTTTTCAGCCTAGAGATTTGTCAATTTTGTTGATCATCTCAACAAACTTATAGTTCTGTTGATTTTCTACAGTGTTTTTCTAGTTTCTGTTTTATTTATTTCCTCATTAATATTTATTATTTCCTTTCTCCTGTTTGCTTTGCATTTTTGTATGCTCTTTCTCTAGTTTCTTAGAGTAGAAGGTTGTTGGTTTGACATTTCTCTAGAGACTTCTGTGACCCATGTGTTATATTTAGAAATATGTAGTTTAATCTTCAAGCGTTTGGGGATTTTCCAGCTATATCTATTATTGGTTTCTAGTTTAAATCCATTGTAATCAGAAAGCATACTTTGTATGATATATATTCTCCCAATCATGTTAAAGTGTGTCTATGGCCCAGTATGTTTTCTATCTTGGTGAATGTTCCATGTGAGCTTGAGAACTCATAAAGTGTATTCTGCTGTTGTTGGATAAAGTATTCCATACATGTCAGATTCAGATCTAAGATTAGATTGATGGTGCCTTTCATTTCAACCATATCCTTACTGATCATCTTCTGGCTGGACTTGTCAATTATTGATACAGGAATGTTGCAGTTGATGACATATTTAAGATCATTTAAAAAAATCAATATGGAGTAGCTATCATCGAGGCATCCAAAATGGAGACAGGTGGTCATTGTGGATGTGGTTTCAGACATTTTCCTGAATCACTGAGAACTTGAATTTTCTCAGTTGTATCAAATTCAAGGATATCACCAGCCATTCTCAAAATAATATCTGCTAGCAGCTGCTAGCTGCAACCTTATAGCTTCAGAATCACTCAGATCTTTGTAACTATGTAATCATTTCAAAGCCCAACCCATCCTTGCTTAACAAATACCCTTACTTCTTTCCAGCTCCAGTCCTAATTCTTGGCCAAAACTTTATGTAACCCTGCAGATTTTTGCCTTTATAAACTTCCCCAATTTTGTAGTCTGGCAGAACACAACCCAAGTGCTTCTTGGAGCTGTGTCTCGAAGGCTGCAGTCCTAACAAACCCAAAATGAAAGCTGTTTTTTTTTTTTTTTTTTTTTCTTTTTTGGCTTTAACCACGTCTATGTTCTCATAATTCTTGGTTAACATTAACACAGTCTTCAACTATAATAGTGTATTTGTCTACTTCTCCTTGAATTTCTATCACTTTGCCTCAGGTATTTAATGCTGTGTTTTTAGGTGCATACATATTAAGTATTGTTATGTCTTCTTGTTCTGATGTTCACTTTGTATGCTGCTACTGCTAAGTCGCTTCAGTTGTGTCCAACTCAGTGCGACCCCATAGATGGCAGCCCACCAGGCTCTCCCATCCCTGGGATTCTCCAGGCAAGAACACTGGAGTGGGTTGCCATTTCATTCTCTAATGCATGAAAGTGAAAAAAATAAAGAAGTTGCTCAGTCGTGTCCGACTCCCAGTGACCCCATGGACTGCAGACCACCAGGCCCTTCCGTCCATGGGATTTTCCAGGCAAGAGTACTGGAGTGGCGTTGCACCCCACTTTGTATAAAATTAATTATAACTACTTCAGATTTCTTTTATGTTAGCATGGTATGTATTTCTCCATCTCTTTGTTTTTTAGAAATAGTTTTATTATGGTAAAATACATATAACATGTACCATTTTAACCATTTAAAAGTGCACAAATAAGTAACCTTTAGTACATTCACAATGTTGTGCAAACATCACCGCTATCTACTTTCAGAACATTTTCATCATCCCAAAAGGAAACCCCTTACACATTAATCAGTCATGCCCTATTCTACCTTTCCCCCAGCCCCTGGCAACTATTAATCCACTTTCTGTCTCTAGAGATTTGCCTATTCTGAATATTTCATATAAGTGGAATCATAATATATGTGGCACTTTGTGCCTGACTCCTTTCACTTAGCATGTTTTCAAGGTTCATCTATGTTGTACATTTAATCTGTACTCCATTCCTTTTTATGATTGAATAATATTCCATTGCTTGAATATGCCACCTTTTGTTTATCCATTTATCAGATAATGGACATTTGGCTTATTTCTTCCTTTTGACTATTGTGAATAGTGCTGCTATGAATGTTCATGTAGAAGTTTTTATTTGAACATCTATTTTTAAATCTTTGGGATATATACCTGTCTTAGTCTCCTCAGACTGCCACAATGGCTTAAACAATAGAAATTTATTTTCTCACAGTGCTGGAGGCTGAAAGTCTGAGATCAAGGTGCCAGCACAGTTGGTTTCTGGTAAAGCTTTCTTCTGAGCTTGGAGATAGCTGTCTTTTTGATACATCCTCACAATGGCCTTGCCTCAGTGCATGAAAGTGGAGAGAGAACAAGTGAGCTCTTTATGTCTCTTTTTATAAGGACACTAATCCTTTCAGACCAGGTATCCACCTTTATGACCTCATTTAATCACTTCCTTAAAGGCCTCATCTCCAAATACAGATGCATTAGAGGTTAGAATGTCAATGTATGAATGGGGGGTATACACTATTCAGTCCATAACAATATTCAACAGTAGAATTGATGTGTCATGTGATAATTCTATGTTTAACTTACTGAGGAACCATCATACTGTTTTCCACAGAAGTTGCACCATTTTACATTCCACAAATAATGTCTGAGGGTTCCAATTTCTCTACATCTTCACCAACACTTGCCATTTTCTGTTGTTTCTGTTTTATATTAGCCATCCTAGTAGATGGTATTTATTTATATTTCCCTAATGACTTAACTATGTTGGCATCAATATTTTGGCCACCTGATGTGAAGAGCTGACTCATTTGAAAAGATCCTGATGCTGGGAAAGATTGAGAGCAGGAGAAGGGGACGACAGATGATGAGATGGTTGGATGGTATCACTGACTCAATGGACATGAGTTTGAGCAAACTGCGGGAGATGGTAAAGGACAACGTAGCCTGGCATGCTGCAGTTCATGGAGTCCCAAAGAGTTGGACATGACTGAGCAACTGAACAATTATTCAACTGCTTGTTGGCAATTTTTATTTGTTCTTTGGGAAAATGTCTATCCTAGTCCTTTGCCCATTAAAATTTTTTTTGTCTCTTTTTTGTGATGTAGTATGAGGGGTTTTTTCCGAGGGAAACCTCTAGAAGTCCCCATTTTATTTATTTATTTGACTGTGTACTGTGCCATGTGGGATTATTAGTTCCCTGACCAGGGATGGAACCTGCAACCTCTGCAGTGGAAGCATGGAATCTTAACTACTGGACCGCCAGGGAAATCCCAAGAGTTTTCTCCCATTCCATGGGGTTGTCTAATGTGTCTATTGACACATTTTTCATTGTGTCCTTTGATGCATAAGTTTTAAATTTTGATGAAATCCAACTTATCTATTTTTATTTTGTTGCTGTGCTTTGGTATAAATCAAATATCTAAGAAACCATCACCAAATCCAAAGTCATGAGGATTTGCCCTTATGTTTACTTCTAAGAATTTTATGGTTTTAGCTTTAATATTGAGGTTTCTTTTTTTATCCATTCTGAATTAACTGTTATATAGGTGGGAAGTAGGGGCACAACTTTATTTTTTGCATGTGGATATCCAGTTGTTTCAGCACCATTTGTTGAAAAGCCTATTCTTTCCACCACTGAATGGTCCGGGCACACTTGTCAAAAGTGAATTTGCTATAGATGTATGAATCTAGTTTGGACTCTCAATTCAGTTACATTGATTTGAATGTATAACCTCATGCCAGTATCACACGTTTTATTACTGTGTCTTTATAGTAAGTTTTGAAATGAGGAAATGTTAATCCTTCTACGTGTTTCTCTTTTTAATGACTATTTTGGCTATTCAGGATCCCTGAAAATTCCATAAGAATTTTAGGATCAACTTTCTTGAGAACCCCATGAACAGTATGAAAAGGCAAAATGATAGGATACTGAAAGAGAAACTCCCCAGGTAAGTAGGTGCCCAATATGCTACTGGAAATCAGTGGAGAAATAACTCCAGAAAGAATGAAGGGATGGAGCCAAAGCAAAAAGAATACCCAGCTGTGGATGTGACTGGTGATAGAAGTAAGGTCCAATGCTGTAAAGAGCAATATTGCATAGGAACCTGGAATGTCAGGTCCATGAATCAAGGCAAACTGGAAGTGGTCAAACAAGAGATGGCAAGAGTGAATGTCGACATTCTAGGAATCAGCGAACTGAAATGGACTGGAATGGGTGAATTTAACTCAGATGACCATTATATCTACTACTGCGGGCAGGAATCCCTCAGAAGAAGTGGAGTAGCCATCATGGTCAACAAAAGAGTCCAAAATGCAGTACTTGGATGCAATCTCAAAAACGACAGAATGATCTCTGTTCGTTTCCAAGGCAAACCATTCAATATCACAGTAATCCAAGTCTATGCCCCAACCAGTAATGCTCAAGAAGCTGAAGTTGAACGGTTCTATGAAGACCTACAAGACCTTTTAGAACTAACACCCCAAAAATATGTCCTTTTCATTATAGGGGATTGGAATGCAAAAGTAGGAAGTCAAGAAACACCTGGAGTAACAGGCAAATTTGGCCTTGGAATATGGAATGAAGCAGGGCAAAGATTAATAGAGTTTTGCCAAGAAAATGCACTGGTCATAGCAAACACCCTCTTCCAACAACACAAGAGAAGACTCTACACATGGACATCACCAGAAGGTCAACACCGAAATCAGATTGATTATATTCTTTGCAGCCAAAGATGGAGAAGCTCTATACAGTCAGCAAAAACAAGACCAGGAGCTGACTGTGGCTCAGATCATGAACTCCTTATTACCAAATTCAGACTGAAATTGAAGAAAGTAGGGAAAACCACTAGACCATTCAGGTGTGACCTAAATCAAATCCCTTATGATTATACAGTGGAAGTGAGAAATAGATTTAAGGGCCTAGATCTGATAGATAGAGTGCCTGATGAACTATGGAATGAGGTTCGTGACATTGTACAGGAGATAGGGATCAAGACCATCCCCATGGAAAAGAAATGAAAAAAAGCAAAATGGCTGTCTGGGGAGGCCTTACAAATAGCTGTGTAAAGAAGAGAAGTGAAAAGGAAAGGTATAAGCATCTGAATGCAGAGTTTCAAAGATAGCAAGAAGAGATAAGAAAGCCTTCTTCAGCAATCAATGCAAAGAAATAGAGGAAAACAACAGAATGGGAAAGACTAGAGATCTCTTCAAGAAAATCAGAGATACCAAGGGAACATTTCATGCAAACATGGGCTTGATAAAGGACAGAAATGGTATGGACCTAACAGAAGCAGAAGATACTAAGAAGAGATGGCAAGAATACACAGAAGAACTGTACAAAAAAGATCTTCACGACCCAGATAATCACGATGGTGTGATCACTGACCTAGAGCCAGAGATCCTGGAATGTGAAGTCAAGTGGGCCTTAGAAAGCATCACTACGAACAAAGCTAGTGGAGGTGGTGAAATTCCAGTTGAGCTATTCCAAATCCTGAAAGATGATGCTGTGAAAGTGCTGCACTCAATATGCCAGCAAATTTGGAAAACTCAGCAGTGGCCACAGGACTGGAAAAGGTCAGTTTTCATTCCAATCCCAAATAAGGGCAATGCCAAAGAATGCTCAAACTACCGCACAATTGCACTCATCTCACATGCTAGTAAAGTAATGCTCAAAATTCTCCAAGCCAGGCTTCAGCAATACGTGAACCGTGAACTTCCAGATGTTCAAGCTGGTTTTAGAAAAGGCAGAGGAACCAGAGATCAAATTGCCAACACCGGCTGGATCATGGAAAAAGCAAGAGAGTTCCATAAAAACATCTCTTTCTGCTTTATTGACTATGCCAAAGCCTTTGACTGTGTGGATCACAATAAACTGTGGAAAATTCTGAAAGAGATGGGAATGCCAGACCACCTGATCTGCCTCTTGAGAAATTTGTATGCAGGTCAGGAAGCAACAGTTAGCACTGGACATGGAACAACAGACTGGTTCCAAATAGGAAAAGGAGTACATCAAGGCTGTATATTATCACCCTGCTTATTGAACTTATATGCAGAGTACATCATGAGAAACGCTGGACTGGAAGAAACACAAGCTGGAATCAAGATTGCCGGGAGAAATATCAATAACCTCAGATATGCAGATGACACCACCCTTATGGCAGAAAGTGAAGAGGAACTGAAAAGCCTCTTGATGAAAGTGAAAGTGGAGAGGGGAAAAGTTGGCTTAAAGCTCAACATTCAGAAAACGAAGATCATGGCATCTGGTCCCATCACGTCATGGCAAATAGATGGGGAAACAGTGGAAACAGTGTCAGACTTTATTTTGGGGGGCTCCAAAATCACTGCAGATGGTGACTGCAGCCATGAAATGAAAAGACACTCCTTGGAAGGAAAGTTATGACCAACCTAGATAGCATATTAAAAGGCAGAGATATTACTTTTCCAACAAAGATCTGTCTAGTCAAGGCTATGGTTTTTCCAGTGGTCATGTATGGATGTGAGAGTTGTACTGTGAAGAAAGCTGAGTGTCGAAGAATTGATGCTTTTGAACTGTGGTTTTGGAGAAGACTCTTGTGAGTCCCTTGGACTGCAAGGAGATCCAACCAGTCCATCCTAAAGGAGATCAGTCCTTTGTGTTCATTGGATGGACTGATGTTGAGGCTGAAACTCCAATACTTTGGCCACCTCATGCAAAGAGTTGACTCATTGGAAAAGGCCCTGATGCTGGGAGGGATTGGGGGCAGGAGGAGAAGGGGACGACAGAGTATGAGATGGCTGGATGGCATCACCGACTCGATGCATGTGTTGGTTGAAGTCCGGGAGTTGGTGATGGACAGGGAGGCCTAGTATGCTGCATTTCATGGAGTTGCAAAGAGTTGGACATGACTGAGCGACTGAACTGAACTGAATGAATTGGGGTTCTCTGGTAGCCTTGGGTCTTGTATTTAGTGCTTCCATTCCAAAGGCTCAGGGTTTGATCACTGGTCATGGAGGAATATTCCACAAGTGGTTTGTTATATATAGCATTAAGGGAGAGTATAACAAATATCCAGATACCAGAAACAAGAGATGAACCCCAGACCAATGACAGTTACAAAATCAGGCAAGTAATATTTAAAATAATTATTTTATTATTACACATATACACATATACACCCATGAGCAAAATTTCTGCTGCTGCTAAGTCGCTTCAGTCGTGTCCGACTCTGTGCGACCCCATAGACGGCAGCCCACCAGGCTCTCCCATCCCTGGGATTCTCCAGGCAAAAACACTGGAGTGGGTTGCCATTTCCTTCTCCAATGCATGAAAGTGAAAAGTGAAAGTGAAGTCGCTCAGTTGTATCCAACTCTTAGCGACCCCATGGACTGCAGCCCACCAGGCTCCTCCATCCATGGGATTTTCCAGGCAAGAGTAGTGGAGTGGGATGCCATTGCCTTCTCTGGAGCAAAGTTAAAACAGTCCAACAAAAATAAAGTACAGTAGATTGATCTGGCAAAGAAAGGAAATTGAAAATTATATTTACCAGGTAAGAACAAAACTAACTTAAGCACAAACAGGAAAAGAAAACTAAAACAAGGTGCCAAGTGAGGAATAAAGCATTGAAAAGAAAACTAACAAATATGTTGAATGGAAAGAAAAGAAAGAAAGAGTAGATTTGCAAAGTTAAATAGAGGCAGATGAAGAATATTTATATACATTAAAGATTAACTGCAAGGGGAGAAGAACAATAGGAAAGGCAAATAAAGGAATAAGTGTAGCAAAAATATAATAGGTTTAGAAAAATTAAAATTATAAACAGATAAAAATGGAAAAAGAAAGAAAAAAGATAAAAAAGTGAAAAATTCCACAGAATTGCAAAAGCCCAATGTAGAGGCAGAGGTTTATGACAATAGAAAGTGTGACTGAATATATACAGGTATGTATACACACATAAGCAAAATCAAAACAGTCCAACAAAAATAAAGTACAATAGATTGACCCAGTGAACAAAGGAAACCAAAAATTATATCTACCAGAACAAAGCTAACTAAAGCATAAACTGGAAAACAAAACTAAAGTGAGGTGCCAATTGGGGAATAAAGCAATGAAAATAAAACTAACAAATATGTTAAGAGGAAAGGAAAAAAAGAAAAGAAAGTATACATATGTAAAGTTAAATAGAGGTAGATGAAGAAAGTTTATATGCATTAAAGATTAATTGCAAGGGGAAAAGAACAGTAAGAAAGGCAAACAAAGGAATAAATGTAGAAAAAATAATAATATGTTTAATAAAATTAAAAATATAAAAAAGGGAAAAAAATGGAAAAAGAAATATAAAAGGAAGAAAAAAGGAGAATTCCAGAGAACTGCAAAAGCCCAATGTAGAAACAGGGCTTTATAACAACAATAATAAAGAAAAAAAATACAACTCATAAGCTTAATTAGATTTCATAGTGCCAATGAAATTGACAACTACAACGGAGGAGGGTGGGGAGGAAAAGAAAAAAAAATCCAAAAAAATCTACAGAATAAGTAAAAAAATAAGAATAATAAGTATTTTTCATGAGTCACTACTCTGAGTCCATTCCCTCGCTGGGGGTCACAGTCCACCTCACCTCCCTAGGATGCCTTCCAACATTGTGCTGATCTCTGGACCTGTTGTGGGGCAGGTCAGATTCTAATCTGTTCCTACTCCTGTATGTTCTTGCTTCCAATGTCCACAGCTCTCAGAACTAGTGTGTTTTCTTTTGTGGGAGCTCTCCATGTCCTTTTATATATTCCATAGTCACAGAGTCTGGCTAGTTGATCCTGTGGATAATCTACAGTTTGTATAACTGGTGGGAAGGTTTTTGGTCTTTGTCCTTAGCCACACTGACCCTGGGTTTCAATTGTGGTTTTATTTCCACCTCTGCATGTGGGTCATCCACTAGGATTTGTTCCTGAGGCTGCCCTGGAGGATTTGGGTTTGCCCCTCTGAGGGCTAGGAGAAGGCAATGGCACCCCACTCCAGCACTCTTGCCTGGAAAATCCCATGGACTGAGGAGCCTGGTGAGCTGCAGTCTATGGGGTTGCTAAGAGTCGGACATGACTGAGCGACTTCACATGCACTTTTCACTTTCATGCATTGGAGAAGGAAATGGCAACCCACTCCAGTGTTCTTGCCTGGAGAATCCCAGGGACGGGGGAGCCTGGTGGGCTGCTGTCCATGGGGTCGCACAGAGTTGGACACAAGTGAAGCAACTTAGCAGCAGCAGCAGCAGCAACACTGGCGAAGGGGGCACTCTTTCTGCCCCCTTCTGATGTCTATGTCAGAAACTTTCTCTCTCTTTTATACGTTAATAAAACTTTATTACACAAAAGCTCTGAGTGATCAAGCCTCGTCTCTGGCCCTGGATTAAATTCTTCTCCTCCAGAGGCCAAGAATCCCAGTGTTTTTCCTGGTTTAGCAACAACCTTTCAGTGTGCAGGTGTTCTGGCAGCACCAGGTACTCAAGGGAGTTGGCAGTTAGGGCAGCAGGAAATATAGTGCTCTAGGAGGATATGGGGAGAAGGTAATCGCACCCGACTCCAGTACTCTTGCCTAGAAAATCCCATGGATGGAGGAGCCTGTTAGGCTGCAGTCCATGGGCTCACGGAGAGTCAGACACGACTGAGCAACTTCACTTTCACTTTTCACTTTCCTGCATTGGAGAAGGAAATGGCAGCCCACTCCAGTGTTCTTGCCTGGAGAATCCCGGGGATGGGGGAGCCTGGTGGGCTGCTGTCTCTGGGGTCGCGCAGAGTCAGACACAACTGAAGCGACTTAGCAGCAGCAGCAGCAGAAGGAGGATATGGCAACCAATATTGGCCAATATGCTCCAGTATTCTTGCCTGGAGAACCCTCCTCACTGACAGAGAAGCCTGGCAGGCCAAAGGGACCCTGCCCACATAGACACAAGACAATTTTTGCTTGTTGCAGCTCTGCCCCAGTGAGAGTTGAGCATGAAGGTTGCACAGCTGCTTAGCTTGAGGGGACCCTGGGAGCACCAAGTATGCAGGGACACAGGCTGCCTCCACTGAAGGAGTTATGGCCCTATCAGAGTCGTTTTTCGAGCCTCTTGTAGCTGGCGATCAGGAGGCCTCTTTGCCCAGTCTTTCTCTGTAGCTACACCTGTTCAGGCACTTAGAGGGCTCCATTGCCTGGGCTCCTTCTCTGTTGTTCCGTGCATCAGGCACATAGAGGGGCACCCCCTGGCTGGGCTCCTGTTCTGTAGATTGGTGCATCAGGCACCTAAAGGGGCACCCTGGGTGGGGTCCTACTCTGTAGTTCAGTGCATCAGGCATTTGATGGGCCAGCTGCTCTACTGTTCAGCTGCCAATGCTGTCATGTAGGGGGAGAGAGGCTGTGGTTATGGCTCCACCCCTTTCACATGACTCAGCAGTATCACCTTGATTCCATGGCTGCCTGGCTTTCCTCCACAGGCTTTTCCCACCACAATCTCCTCCCTCACACCCCTTCAGTATGTCTCTATGCAATCAACAGCAGCCCTTGCCCTGGGATTGCGTCACAATCCTTAAACTCCAGCTCCCAGCTGATGCACCTTCCAGGACATCTACATCACTATCTGGGTTATGGATGGCTGCAGCAAGGACCGTCTGATTCTCATTCCATTTAGGCTGCCACAGATCAGCTGTTTCACTCTCAGCCTTAAATGTTTCTCCTCTGACTCAAACAATTGCCCCAATGTGGGGCTCAGACCCCTGCTTCAGTACCCCACCAGCCAAGGGCAGGTTCAGTCCTTCTAACACTCCTGTTTTTCCCCCTAGTTCCTTCATCTACCAAGTTTTGCATGGATCTATATATTCTTTTCCGCTGCTCAGGTACTCCTGTCCACTCTCAGCTGGTGTTCTTCGTGCACTTCTGTGTCTGAAGATGTATTCCTGATATATCTGTGGAGAGAAATATACTCCATGTGCACATACTCCTCCTCTGTCTTGTTATCTCCTGCAACTTTGTTGAGATTGTTTGCTAGCTCCAGGAGTGTGTGTATATTTAGATTCTTTAGTATTTTCCATATGTAGGATGATCTCATCTGTGATTACAGATCAGCTGAGTTCAGTTCAGTCACTCAGTTGTATCTGACTCTTTGCAACCCCATGAATCACAGCACGCCAGGCCTCCCTGTCCATCACCAACTCCTGGAGTTCACTCAAACTCATGTCCATCGAGTCAGTGATGCCATCCAGCCATCTCATACTCTGTCGTACCCTTCTCCTCCTGCCCCCAATCCCTCCCAGCATCAGAGTCTTTTCTCAATGAGTCAACGCTTTGCATGAGGTGGCCAAAGTACTGGAGTTTCAGCTTTAGCATCATTCCTTCCAAAGAACACCCAGGACTGATATCCTTTAGAATGGACTGGTTGGATCTCCTTGCAGTCCAAGGGACTCGAAAGAATCTTCTCCAACGCCACAGTTCAAAAGCATCAATTCTTCGGCGCTCAGCCTTCTTCACAGTCCAACTCTCACATCCATACATGACCACTGGAAAAACGATAGCCTTGACTAGACGGAACGTTGTTGGCAAAGTAATGTCTCTGCTTTTCAATATGCTTTCTAGGTTGGTCATAACTTTCCTTCCAAGGAGTAAGCATCTTTTAATTTCATGGCTGCAGTCACCATCTGCAGTGATTTTGGAGCCCCCCAAAATAAAGTCTGACACTGTTTCCACTGTTTCCCCATCTATTTGCCATGAAGTGATGGGACCGGATGCCATGATCTTCGTTTTCTGAATGTTGAGCTTTAAGCCAACTTTTCCCCTCTCCACTTTCACTTTCATCAAGAGGCTTTTCAGTTCCTCTTCACTTTCTGCCATAAGGGTGGTGTCATCTGCATATCTGAGGTTATTGATATTTCTCCTGGCAATCTTGATTCCAGCTTGTGTTTCTTCCAGTCCAGCGTTTCTCATGATGTACTCTGCATATAAATTAAATAAGCAGGGTGATAATATACAGCCTTGATGTACTCCTTTTCCTATTTGGAACCAGTCTGTTGTTCCATGTCCAGTTCTAACTGTTGCTTACTGACCTGTATACAGGTTTCTCAAGAGGCAGATCAGGTGGTCTGGTATTCCCATCTCTTTCAGAATTTTCCACAGTTTATTGTGATCCACACAGTCAAAGGCTTTGGCATAGTCATTAAAGCAGAAATAGATGTTTTTATGGAACTCTCTTGCTTTTTCGATGATCCAGCAGATGTTGGCAATTTGATCTCTGGTTCCTCTGCCTTTTTAAAAAACAGCTTGAACATCAGGAAGTTCACAGTTCACGTATTGCTGAAGCCTGACCTGGAGAATTTTGAGCATTACTTTACTAGCATGTGAGATGAGTGCAATTCTGTGGTAGTTTGAGCATTCTTTGGCATTGCCTTTCTTTGGGATTGGAATGAGAACTGACCTTTTCCAGTCCTATGGCCACTGCTGAGTTTTCCAAATTTGCTGGTATATTGAGTGCAGCACCTTCACAGCATCATCTTTCAGGATTTGAAATAGCTGAACTGAAATTCCACCACCTCCACTACCTTTGTTCATAGTGATGCTTTCCAAGGCCCACTTCACATTCCAGGATGTCTGGCTCTAGGTCAGTGATCACATCATTGTGATTATCTGGGTCATGAAGATCTTGTTTGTATAGTTCTTTTGTGTATTCTTGCCACCTCTTCTTAATATCTTCTGCTTCTGTTAGGTCCATACCATTTCTGTCTTTTATTGAGCCCATCTTTGCATGAAATGTCCCCTTGGTATCACTAATTTTCTTGAAGAGATCTCTAGTCTTTCCCATTCTGTTGTTTTCCTCTATTTCTTTGCATTGATCGCTGAAGAAGGCTTTCTTATCTCTTCTTGCTATTCTTTGGAACTCTGCATTCAGATGCTTATATCTTTCCTTTTCTCCTTTGCTTTTTGCTTCTCTTCTTTACACAGCTATTTGTAAGGCCTCCCCAGACAGCCATTTTGCTTTTTTTTCTCATTTCTTTTCCATGGGGATGGTCTTGATCCCTGTCTCCTGTACAATGTCACGAACCTCATTCCATAGTTCATCAGGCACTCTATCTATCAAATCTAGGCCCTTAAATCTATTTCTCACTTCCACTGTATAATCATAAGGGATTTGATTTAGGTCACACCTGAATGGTCTAGTGGTTTTCCCTACTTTCTTCAATTTCAGTCTGAATTTGGTAATAAGGAGTTCATGATCTGAGCCACAGTCAGCTCCTGGTCTTGTTTTTGCTGACTGTATAGATATTCTCCATCTTTAGCTGCAAAGAATATAATCAATCTGATTTCGGTGTTGACCTTCTGGTGATGTCCATGTGTAGAGTCTTCTCTTGTGTTGTTGGAAGAGGGTGTTTGCTATGACCAGTGCATTTTCTTGGCAAAACTCTATTAATCTTTGCCCTGCTTCATTCCATATTCCAAGGCCAAATTTGCCTGTTACTCCAGGTGTTTCTTGACTTCCTACTTTTGCATTCCAATCCCCTATAACGAAAAGGACATATTTTTGGGGTGTTAGTTCTAAAAGGTCTTGTAGGTCTTCATAGAACCGTTCAACTTCAGCTTCTTGAGCATTACTGGTTGGGGCATAGACTTGGATTACTGTGATATTGAATGGTTTGCCTTGGAAACGAACAGAGATCATTCTGTCGTTTTTGAGATTGCATCCAAGTACTGCATTTTGGACTCTTTTGTTGACCATGATGGCTACTCCACTTCTTCTGAGGGATTCCTGCCCGCAGTAGTAGATATAATGGTCATCTGAGTTAAATTCACCCATTCCAGTCCATTTCAGTTCGCTGATTCCTAGAATGTCGACATTCACTCTTGCCATCTCTTGTTTGACCACTTCCAGTTTGCCTTGATTCATGGACCTGACATTCCAGGTTCCTATGCAATATTGCTCTTTACAGCATCGGACCATGGTTCTATCACAAGTCACATCCCTAGCTGGGTATTGTTTTTGCTTTGGCTCCATCCCTTCATTCTTTCTGGAGTTATTTCTCCACTGATTTCCAGTAGCATATTGGGCACCTACTGACCTGGGGAGTTCCTCTTTCAGTATCCTATAATTTTGCCTTTTCATACTGTTCATGGGGTTCTCAAGGCAAGAATACTGAAGTGGTTTGCCATTCCCTTTCCAGTGGACCACATTCTGTCAGATCTCTCCACCATGACCTGCCCGTCTTGGGTTGCCCCATGGGCATGGCTTAGTTTCATTGAGTTAGACAAGGCTGTGGTCCTAGTGTGATTATATTGACTAGTTTACTGTGTGTCTGGTTTTAGTGTTCTGCCCTCTGATGCCCTCTTGCAACACCTACCATCTTACTTGGGTTTCTCTTACCTTGGGTGTGGGGTATCTCTTCACGGCTGCTCCAGCAAAGCACAGCCGCTGCTCCTTACCTTGAACAAGGGGTATCTCCTCACAGCTGCCCTTCCTGACCTTCAACGTGGGATAGCTCCTCTAGGCCCTCCTGAGCCCGTGCAGCTACTGCACCTTGGACGTGGAGTTGGTGCTCCTGGCCACCGCCCCTGACCTCGGAAGTGGGGTTGCTGCTCTTGGCCGCCACCCTTCGGGCATGGGGTCCTCCCAGCTTCTGCCCCTGACCTCGGACGTGGGGTAGCTCCTCTTGATCGTGCTTAGTGCGCCGGTCGCAGCCGCCGCCGCCGCAGTGCTTAGCGCGCCAGTCGCAGCTGCCGCCGCAGCAGCGCTTAGTGCGCCGGTCGCAGCCACCAGCATACTTTTTGCTTTCCAATTTGGATGCCTTTTACTTCTTTTTCGTGCTTAATTGCTCTGGCTAGAATTTCTGGAACAATGTTGAATAGCAGCAGCAAAAGCAAACATCCTTGTCTTGTTTCTGATTGTAGGTGCAAAGCTTTTAGTATTTCACCTTGGAGTATATTATCTGCTTAAAAAAAAAAGCCCTTTATTATGTTAAGGAAACTTCCTTCTATTCCTTTTAAAAATTATTTTAATTGGAGGCTAATTGCTTTACAATATTCTAGTGGTTTTTGCCATACCTTGACATGAATCAGCCATGGGTTTACATGTGTTCCCCATCCTGAACCACCCTCTCACCTCCCTCCCTATTCCATCCCTCAGGGTGCCCTGAGCACCCTGTGTCACGCATTGAACCTGCACTGGTGATCCGTTTCAAACATGATAATACACATGTTTCAGTGCTATTCTCTCAGATCATCCCACCCTCGCATTCTCCCACAGAGTCCAAAAGTCTGTTCTGTACATCTGTGTCTCTTTTGCTGTCTTGCATATAGGGTTATCATCACCCTCTTCCTAAATTTCATGTATATGCATTAATATACAGTATTGTTGTTTTTCTTTCTTGCTTACTTAATAACTCTGTAATAGGCTCCAGTTTCATCCACCTCATTAGAACAGATTGAGATGTATACTTTTTAAAGGCTGAGTAATATTCCGTTGTGTATATGTACCACAGCTTTCTTATCCATTCGTCTGCTGATGGACATCTAGGTTGCTTCCATGTCCCAGCTATTACAAACAGTGCTGCGATGAACATTGGGGTACATGTGTCTCTTTCTGTTCTGGTTTCCTTGGTGTGTATGCCCAGCAGTGGGATTCCTGGGTCATATGGCAGTGCTATTTCCAGTTTTTTAAGGAATCTCCACACTGTTCTCCATAGCAGCTGTACTAGTTTGCATTCCCACCAACAGTATAAGAGCATTCCCTTTTCTCCACACTCTCTTTAGCGTTTATTGTTTGTAGATTTTTGGATCACAGCCATTCTGACTGGCATGAGATGGTACCTCATTGTGGTTTTGATTTGCATTTCTCTGATAATGAGTGATGTTGAGCATCTTTTCATGTGTTTGTTAGCCATCTGTATGTCTTCTTTGGAGAAATGTCTGTTTAGTTGTTTGGCCCATTTTTTTATTGGGTTGCTCATTTTTCTGGAATTCAGCTGCAGGAGTTGCTTGTATATTTTTGAGATTAATTATCAGTTGCTTCACTTGCTATTACTTTCTGCCATTCTGAAGGCTGTCTTTTCACTTTGCTTCTAGTTTCTTTCATTGTGCAAAAGCATTTCAGTTTAATTAGGTCCCATTTGTTTATTTTTGCCTTTATTTCCATTACTCTGGGAGGTGGGTCATAGAGGATCCTTCTGTGATTTATGTTGGAGAATGTTTTGCCTATGTTTTCCTCTAGGAGTTTTATAGTTTCTGATCATATATTTATATCTTTAATCCATATTGAGTTTGCTTTTGTGTATGGTGTTAGAAAGTGTTCTAGTTTCATTCTTTTACAAGTAGTTGACCAGTTTTCCCAGCACCACTTGTTAAAGAGATTGTCTTTTTTCCATTGTATATTCTTGCTTCCTGTGTCAAAGATAAGGTGTCCATAGGTGCGTGAATTTATATCTGGGCTTTCTATTTTGTTCCATTGATCTATATTTCTGTCTTTGTGCAAGTACCATACTGTCTTGATGACTGTAGCTTTGTTGTATAGTCTGAAGTTAGGCAGGTTGATTCCTCTAGTTCCATTCTTTTTTCTCAAGATTGCTTTGCCTATTTGAGGTTTTTTTGTATTTCCATACAAACTGTGAAATTATTTGTTCTAGTTCTGTGAAAAATACCATTGGTAGCTTGATAGGGATTGCATTGAATCTATAGATTGCTTTGGGTAGTATACTCATTTTCACTATATTGATTCTTCCAATCCATGAACATGGTATATTTGTCCATCTATTTTTGTTGTCTTCGATTTCTTTCATCAGTGTTTTATAGTTTTCTATATACAGGTCTTTTGTTTCTTTAGGTAGATATATTCCTAAGTATTTTATTCTTTTTGTTGCAATGGTGAATGGAATTGTTTCCTTAATTTCTCTTTCTGTTTTCTCATTGTTAGTGTATAGGAATGCAAGGGATTTCTTTGTGTTAATTTTATATCCTGTAATTTTACTATATTCATTGATTAGCTATAGTAATTTTCTGGTAGAGTCTTTAGGGTTTTCTATGTAGAGGATGATGTCATCTACAAACAGTGAGAGTTTTACTTCTTCTTTTTCAATCTGGGTTCCTTTTATTTCTTTTTCTACTCTGATTGCTGTGGCTAAATCTTCGAAAACTATGTTGAATAGTGGTGGTGAGAGTGGGCACCCGTGTCTTCTTCCTGACTTTAGGGGAAATGCTTTCAATTTTTCACCATTGAGTATAATGTTTGCTGTATGTTTGTCATATATAGCTTTTATTATGTTGAGGGACTGGAATGCAAAAGTAGGAAGTCAAGAAGCACCTGGAGTAACAGGCAAATTTGGCCTTAGAATACGGAATGAAGCAGGGCAAAGACTAATAGAGTTTTGCCAAGAAAATGCACTGGTCATAGCAAACACCCTCTTCCAACAACACAAGAGAAGACTCTACACATGGACATCACCAGAAGGTCAACACCAAAATCAGATTGATTATATTCTTTGCAGCCAAAGATGGAGAAGCTCTATACAGTCAGCAAAAACAAGACCAGGAGCTGACTGTGGCTCAGATCATGAACTCCTTATTACCAAATTCAGACTGAAATTGAAGAAAGTAGGGAAAACCACTAGACCATTCAGGTGTGACCTAAATCAAATCCCTTATGATTATACAGTGGAAGTGAGAAATAGATTTAAGGGCCTAGATCTGATAGATAGAGTGCCTGATGAACTATGGAATGAGGTTCGTGACATTGTACAGGAGATAGGGATCAAGACCATCCCCATGGAAAAGAAATGAAAAAAAGCAAAATGGCTGTCTGGGGAGGCCTTACAAATAGCTGTGAAAAGAAGAGAAGTGAAAACCAAAGGAGAAAAGGAAAGATATAAGCATCTGAATGCAGAGTTCCAAAGATAGCAAGAAGAGATAAGAAAGCCTTCTTCAGCAATCAATGCAAAGAAATAGAGGAAAACAACAGAATGGGAAAGACTAGAGATCTCTTCAAGAAAATTAGAAATACCAAGCAAACATTTCATGCAAAGATGGGCTGGATAAAGGACAGAAATGGTATGGACCTAAGAAAATCAGAAGATATCAAGAAGGGATGGCAAGAATACACAGAACTGTACAAAAAAGATCTTCACGACCCAGATAATCATGATGGTGTGATCACTGACCTAGAGCCAGACATCCTGGAATATGAAGTCAAGTGGGCCTTGGAAAGCATCACTATGAACAAAGGTAGTGGAGGTGGTGGAATTTCAGTTCAGCTATTTCAAATCCTGAAAGACGATGCTGTGAAAGTGCTGCACTCAATATGCCAGCAAA
The DNA here is from genome assembly GCF_029378745.1 of Bos indicus. Classification (NCBI taxonomy): domain Eukaryota; kingdom Metazoa; phylum Chordata; class Mammalia; order Artiodactyla; family Bovidae; genus Bos; species Bos indicus. The sequence continues at coordinate 105,289,595 of NC_091789.1, read as the reverse complement.
TTTGGAAAACTCAGCAGTGGCCACAGGACTGGAAAAGGTCAGTTTTCATTCCAATCCCAAAGAAAGGCAATGCCAAAGAATGCTCAAACTACTGCACAATTGCACTCATCTCACATGCTAGTAAAGCAATGCTCAAAATTCTCCAAGCCAGGCTTCAGCAATATGTGAACAGTGAACTTGCTGATGTTCAAGCTAGTTTTAGAAAAGGCAGAGGAACCAGAGATCAAATTGCCAACATTTGCTGGATCATGGAAAAAGCAAGAGAGTTCCATAAAAACATCTATTTCTGCTTTATTGACTATGCCAAAGCCTTTGACTATGTGGATCACAATAAACTGTGGGAAATTCTGAAAGAGATGGGAATACCAGACCACCTGACCTGCCTCTTGAGAAACCTATATGCAGTTCAGGAAGCAACAGTTGGAACTGGACATGGAACAACAGACTGGTTCCAAATAGGAAAAGGAGTACATCAGGGCTATATATTGTCACCCTGCTTATTTAACTTATATATAGAGTACATCATGAGAAACGCTGGACTGGAAGAAACACAAGCTGAAATCAAGATTGCCAGGAGAAATATCAATAACTTCAGATATGCAGATGACACCACCCTTATGGCAGAAAGTGAAGAGGAACACAAAAGCCTCTTGATGAAAGTGAAAGTGGAGAGGGAAAAAGTTGGCTTAAAGCTCAACATTCAGAAAACAAAGATCATGGCATCCGGTCCCATCACTTCATGGCAAATAGATGGGGAAACAGTAGAAACAGTGTCAGACTTTATTTTTTTGGGCTCCAAAATCATTGCAGATGGTGAGTCCAGTCATGAAATGAAAAGACACTTACTCCTTGGAAGGAAAGTTATGTCCAACCTAGAAAGCATATGGAAAAGCAGAGACATTATTTTGCCAACAAAGGTCCATCTAGTCAAGGCTATCATTTTTCCTGTGGTCATGTATGGATGTGAGTGTTGGACTGTGAAGAAGGCTTAGTGTCGAAGAATTGATGCTTTTGAACTGTGGTGTTGGAGAAGACTCTTGCGAGTCCCTTAGACTGCAAGGAGATCCAACCAGTCCATTCTGAAGGAGATCAGCCCTGGGATTTCTTTGGAAGGAATAATGCTAAAGCTGAAACTCCAGTACTTTAGCCACCTCATGCGAAGAGTTGACTCATTTGGAAAGACTCTGATGCTGGGAGGGATTGGGGGCAGGAGGAGAAGGGGACGACAGAGAATGAGATGGCTGGATGGCATCACAGACTCGATGGACGTGAGTCTGAGTGGACTCCGGTAGTTGGTGATGGACAGGGAGGCCTGGCGTGCTGTGATTCATGGGGTCGCAAAGAGTCGGACATGACTGAGCGACTGAACTGAACTGTACTGAACTGAACTTTCCTTCTATTTCTGCTTTCTGCAGGGTTTTTTTTTTTTTTTTTAATCATAAATGGATGTTGAATTTTGTCAAAGGCTTTCTCTGCATCTGTGGAGATGATCATATTGTCTTTATCTTTCAATTTGTTAATGTGGTGTATCACATTGATTGATTTGCAAATATTAAGAATCCTTGCATTCTTGGGATAAAGCCCACTTCGTCATGATGTATAATCTTTTTAATATGTTGTTGGATTCTGTTTGCTAGAATTTTGTTAAGGATTTTTGCATCTATGTTCATCAGTGATATTGGCCTGTGGTTTTCTTTTTTTGTGTGTGTGGCATCTTTTTCTGGTTTTGGTATTAGGGTGATGGTTGCCTCATAAAATGAGTTTGGAAGTGCACCTTCCTTTGCAATTTTTTGGAAGAGTTTGAGTAGGATAGGTGTTAGCTCTTCTCTAAATTTTTGGTAGAATTCAGCTGTGAAGCTGTCTGGTCCTGGGCTTTTGTTTGCTGGAAGATTTCTGATTACAGTTTTGATTTCTGTGCTTGTGATGGGTCTGTTAAGATTTTCTATTTCTTCCTGGTTCAGTTTTGGAAAGTTATACATTTCTAAAAATTTGTCCATTTCTTCCAAGTTGTCCATTTTATTGGCATGTAATTACTAATAGTAGTCTCTTATGATCCTTTGTATTTCTGTGTTGTCTGTTGTGATTTCTCCATTTTCATTTCTAATTTTGTTGCCTTGATTCTTCTCCTTTTGTTTCTTGATGAGTATGGCTAATGGTTTGTCAATTTTATCCATCTTCTCAAAGCACCAGCTTTTAGCTTTGTTGATTTTTGCTATGGTCTCTTTTGTTTCTTTTCCATTTATTTCTGCCCTAATTTTTAAGATTTCTTTCCTTCTACTAACCCTGAGGTTCTTCATTTCTTCCTTTTCTAGTTGCTTTAGGTGTAGAGTTAGGTTATTTATTTGACTTTTTCTTGTTTCTTGAAGTAAGCCTGTATTGCTATGCAGCTTCCCCTTAGCACTGCTCTTACAGTGTCCCATAGGTGTTGGGTTGTAGTGTTTTCATTTTCATTTGTTTCTATGCATATTTTGATTTCTTTTTTGATTTCTTCTGTGATTTGTTTGTTATTAAGAAGCATGTTATTTAGTCTCCATATGTTGGAATTTTTAATAGTTCTTTTCCTGTAATTGAGATCTACTGCATTGTGGTCAGAAAAGATGCTTGGAATGATTTCAATTTTTTTGAATTTACCAAGGCTAGATTTATGGCCCAGGATGTGATCTATCCTGGAGAAGGTTCCGTGTGCACTTGAGAAAAAGGTGAAATTCATTGTTTTGGGGTGAAATGTTCTGTAGATATCAATTAGGTCTAACTGGTCCATTGTGTCATTTAAAGTTTGTGTTTCCTTGTTAATTTTCTGTTTAGTTGATCTCTCCATAGGTGTGAGTGGGGTATTAAAGTCTCCCACTATTATTGTGTTATTGTTAATTTCCCCTTTCATACTTGCTATTATTTGCCTTACATATTGCGGTGCTCCTATGTTGGGTGCGTATATATTTATAGTTGTTATATCTTCTTCTTGGATTGCTCCTTTGATCATTATGTAGTGTCCTTCTTTGTCTCTTTTCACAGCCGTTATTTTAAAGTCTATTTTATCTGATATGATTTATCTAATTTATCTGATATTGCTACTCCTGCTTTTTTTTTTGGTCTTCTTCTTGGATTGCTCCTTTGATCATTATGTAGTGCCCTTCTTTGTCTCTTTTCACAGCCTTTATTTTAAAGTCTATTTTATCTGATATGATTTATCTGATATTACTACTCCTGCTTTTTTTTGGTCTCTGTTTGTGTGAAATATCTTTTTCCAGCCCTTCACTTTCAGTCTGTATGTGTCCCTTGGTTTGAGGTGGGTCTGTTGTAGACAGCATATATAGGCGTCTTGTTTTTTTATTCATTTGGCCAGTCTTTGTCTTTTGGTTGGGGCATTCAACCCATTTATGTTTAAGGTGATTATTGATAAGTATGATCCCATTACCATTTACTTTGTTGTTTTGGGTTCGAGTTTATGCACCTTTTCTGTGTTTCCTGTCTAGAGAAGACCCTTTAGCATTTGTTGAAGAGCTGGTTTTGTGGCATTGAATTCTCTCAGCTTTTGCTTGTCTGTAAAGCATTTGATTTCTCCTTTATATCTGAATGAGACCCTTGCTGGGTACAGTAAATTGGGTTGTAGATTTTTCTCTTTCATCACTTTAAGTATGTCCTGCCATTCCCTTCTGGCCTGAAGAGTTTCTATTGAAAAATCAGCTGTTATCTTTAAGGGTTATTTGTTGTTTTTCCCTTACTGCTTTTAATATTTGTTCTTTGAATTTGATCTTTGTTAATTTGATTAATATGCGTCTTGGGGTGTCTTGCCTTGGATTGATCCTGTTTGGGACTCTGGGTTTCTTGGGCTTGGGTGACTCTTTCCTTCCCAATTTTAGGGAAGTTTGCAACTGTTATCTCCTCGAGTATTTTCTCATGACCTTTCTTTTTGTCTTCTTCTTCTGGGACTCCTATGATTCGAATGTTGGGGCATTTAACATTGTCCCAGAGGTCCCTGAGGTTGTCCTCATTTTTTTAAATTCTTTTTTTCCTCTCTGCTTCTTTTATTTCTACCTTTTTATTTTCTACCCCACTTATCCTGTCTTCTGCCTCTGTTATTCTACTGTTGGTTCCCTCCAGAGTGTTTTTGATCTGATTTATTGCATTATTCATTATTGATCAACTCTTTTTTATTTCTTCTAGGTCTTTGTTAAACATTTCTTGCATCTTCTCAATCCTTGTCTCCAGGCTATTTATCTGTAACTTCATTTTGTTTTCAAGGTTTTGGATCATTTTTACTATCATTATTCTGAATTCTTTTTCAGATAGACTGCCTATCTCTTCTTTTTTTTTTTTGGTCTTGTGGGCATTTATCATGTTCCTTTACCTGCTGAGTATTTCTCTGCCTTTTCATCTTGTTTAGATTGTTGTGTTTGGGGTGGCCATTCTGTATTCTGGCAGTTTGTGGTTCCTCTTTATTGTGGAGATTCCTCCCTGTGGGTGGGGTTGGACGAGTAGCTTGTCAAGGTTTCCTGGTTAGGGGAGCTTGTGTCAGTGTTCTGGTGGGTGGAGCTGGATTTCTTCTCTCTGGAGTGCAATGAAGTGTATAGTAGTGAGTTTTGAGATGTCTATGGGTTTGGTGTGACTTTGGGCAGCATGTATATTGAAGCTCAGGGCTGTGTTCCTGTGTTGCTGGAGAATTTGTGTGGTATGTCTTGCTCTGGAACTTGTTGGCCCTTGGGTGGAGCTAGGTTTCAGTGTAGGTATGGAGGCTTTTGGATGATCTCTTATCAATTAATGTTCCCTGGAGTCAGGAGTTCTCTGGTGTTCTCAGGTTTTGGGCTTAAGCCTTCTGCCTCTGGTTTTCAGTCTTATTCTTACAGTAGCCTCAAGACTTCTCTATCCATACAGCACTGATGATAAAACTTCTGTGTTAATGGTGAATAGATTCTCCACAGTGAGGGACACCCAGAGAGGTTCACAGAGTTACATGGAAAAGAGGAGGGTGACCAGAGGTGACCAGGAGGAGACGAGGGGGAATCAGAAGGGGAGAGAGCAATCTAACCAGTAAACAATTCCCTATGTGCTCTCCACAGTTTGAAACCCTCAGAGAGGTTAATGGAGTTACATAGAGAAGAGAAGAGGGAGGAATGAGATAGAGGTGACCAGGAGGAGAAGAGGGGGAATCAAAAGGAGAGAGAGAGATCTTGGCAGCACTCTGTTCCCTTAGGGTTCTCCACAGCCTGGAACACACACAGAGATTCACAGTTAAGTAGAGAAGAGAAGGGTAGGGAGGAGATAGAGGTGACCTGGGGGAGAAAAAAGGAGAGCCAAAAGTGGGAGAGAGTAATCAAGCCAGGAACCACACTCCTAAGTAAAAATGAATACTGAAGATTGGATTCTTAAATGTACAAAATATATAACAAATACCATAAAGATTAAAAATCTAGAGTAGAGGTTAGACTCTCAAAAATATAATATTAACAAAACAAACAAACAAAATCACAAAAAGTATAAGAAATATAATTGAAGTTTGCTTTAAAAATAGGGTCCTTTTTTTTTTTTTTTTTTTTGCAAGGTAATCAGTTCAGTTCAGTTGCTCAGTCGTGTCCGACTCTTTGAGACTCCATGAATTGCAGCATGCCAAGCCTCCCTGTCCATCACCAACTCCCGGAGTTCACTCAAATTCACGTCCATTGAGTCGGTGATGCCATCCAGCCATCTCATCCTCTGTCGTACCCTTCTCCTCCTGCCCCCAATCCCTCCCAGCATCAGTCTTTTCCAATGAGTCAACTCTTTGCATGAGGTGGCCAAAGTACTGGAGTTTCAGCTTCAGCATCATTCCTTCCAAAGAACACCCAGGACTGATCTCCTTTAGAATGGACTGGTTGGATCTCCTTGCAGTCCAAGGGACTCTCAAGAGTCTTCTCCAACACCACAGTTCAAAAGCATCAATTCTTTGGCATTCAGCTTTCTTCACAGTCCAACTCTCACATCCATACATGCAAGGTAATAGTAGGTTATAAAAATGAAAATTAGAGTAATAGAGGACTTAAAAAATAGAAAAAAATTTTTTTAAATTAAAAAAAATGATAATAGTAAAAATATGTCTAGGAATTTCTCTGGAGCTGTTGCAGGTAGTGTGGGGTCAGTTTAGTTTCAGATAGTTCCTTGTTCCAACTTACACTTCTCAAGATCTATAGGCCCCTTCCAATGTAGTTGGTGTTAACTACAGGGATTTCAATCTGTTGCACCTGTCACTTCCTAAACGGTTCCCTCTGTTTATTTGTCTTCTTCCGTTTGCTGGTCTCTTCAGTGTCTAATTTTCGCCCTAACAGAAGGGGGCAAAGGTAGTCTCTTGTTTAGGCTCACTTGTTCAGTTGTGCTCTGGGGAGGGAGGAACAATGCAAACACATATCACTGGTGTGCGTGGGGAGTGCTCGCAGTATCTCGGCCACACTGGGTTTGCTCCCTCTTGGGGCGTGTGTGCTTTCCCAGTCTACACTGCACAGGCTCTAGGTTGCTCTGCAGGGAGTGGGCCCTGCACTTCCCAGGTCTAAGCCACCCAGGTTCATGTTCTCAGGTACTCCACAAAGGTGCAGACTTGGTTGGGCCTGCATTTTGTGCCCTTCCCCAGTCTGAGCAGTTCAGGCGACCAGGTGCTTGGTGAGCACACTCTCCCCAGGTGGCAGGCGAGTGCGTCTTATCATCTTTCCAGTCCCAGCTGCTCAGATTCCTGGGTGGCAGTGGGCGCGCCCATCTCCAGTGTGCTGTGTATCTCTTCTGGGGAGCTGATCTCTGGCTGTGACCCTCCTGGCGGATGCCAACCATCCAAAATCCCAGGAAGTCTTGGTTAGAAACTGGAAGCCTGTTTGCAGTTTGATAGGTGATGCCATCTCTGGGGCCGAGTTTACCCCTTTCTGGCTCTGGCTGGCGCCCGCCTATCCCCTGCCTCCATCGGGGGATGGACCTGTCCTCAGCCTGCTAGCTCTCCTCTGGTATTTGCTCAGTCCTTTGTTCTGTGAGCGGGCCCGCAGTGCCTTAGGTTAGGGCTTTTCATGGGATAGTTCTCTCTCTCTCTCTTTTTTTCCCCTCCTCTCTCTCTCTGGCTACCCACAGTTTAGGTTGCTATATCACCTTAGCTCCCTCAGATTGCCGTCAGGGCATTCAGGCCTGGTCTTTACCCTAAGCAATGCAGCCTGCTCCTCCCTATTTAGCCACCGCTTGCTGGTGGTGGATGCGAGCATCTGGGTCACTTCTCTGCTGGGAGTTGCCGTTAGGCACGTAATCTGTGGGTTTTATTTATTTATTTATTTTTCCTCCTGGTTATGTTGTCCTCTGAGATTCCAAAACTCCCCACAGACCTGCCAGTGAGAGGGTTTCCTGGTGTTTGGAAACTTCTCCTCTTTTAAGACTCCCTTCCTGGGATGGATCTCCATCCCTAACTCTTTTTGTCTCTCTTTTTATCTTTTATATTTTGTCCTACCTCCTTTCAAAGACAATGGGCGGCTTTTTTGGGTGCTTGATGTCCTCTGCCAGCGTTCAGAAGTTATTCTGTGGAATATGCTCAACATTCAAATGTTCTTTCAATGAATTTTTGGGCGAGAAAGTGGTCTCCCTGTCCTATTCCTCTGCTATCTTAGAACCACCCTTCTATTCCTAATTTACTGATTTTTTTTTTTCATAAAAGTGTGTTAAGTTATGTTAAATGCTTTTTCTGTATCCATTGAAATTATCATGTGTTTTTCCCTTTATTTTGTTATTATGTCATATTACATTGACTGAATTTCATGTGTTGAATGGCTCTAAATTCTGATTAGTCATGGCGTGTAACCCTTTTAATATGACACTGGATTTTATTACTAGTATTTTGTTGAGAATTTTTCATCTATATTCGATAATGGTCTGTAATTTTCCTTTCTTGGAGTTCCTTTGTGTCCAGTTGGTATAGAGAGACTTAGGAAGTGTTACCTCATCTTCTATTTTTTAAACATTTGGAGAAGAATTGGTGTTATTTATATGTGTTGTAGAATTAACCAGATAAGCCATCTGATCATAGGTTTTCCTTTGTGTGTGTGTGTGTGTGTGTGTGTGTGTTTATACTATAAAAATATTTTTCTTTCTATTAATTACTTTTACAAACTCTTATGTCAAGGGCTGCCTTTTGATAGGTAGCAGTGAAGGAGCTTCTCTGTTACATTTGGAACTCTGACTCAGAAGCAGGTTTAGCTAATGATTTAGCACCAGGTTCCACACCAGGTTCACCAAGAACAGAACAGTTGCAGCCACCTTTCTGGATGCATTCTGAAGAGGCAGCCACCTTTCTGGATGCATTCTGTTTCTGAGGACAGAAGGCACTCCACAATGGGCCCTACATTGAACACATGACAGGCCACAAGGGGATGGTGGGGGACCAACTATCTGAGGCCAGCTGGGGCTCTGGACTTTTCTTTTATTAAAGTTTTTGATTACTGATTCAATCACTTGGTTATTTACCTGTTTGGATTTTTTATAGTGTAGTCACTTACCTAGAGACAGACATCCTGGAGTGTGAAGTCAGACATCCTGGAGTGTGAAGTCAATTGTGCCTTAGGAAACATTACTACAAACAAAGCTCGTGGAGGTGATGAATTCCAGCTGCTGCTGCTAAGTCGCTTCAATCGTGTCCAAATCTGTGCAACCCCATAGATGGCAGCCCACCAGACTTCCCCGCCCCTGGGATTCTCCAGGCAAGAACACTGGAGTGGGTTGCCATTTCCTTCTCCAATGCATGAAACTGAAAAGTGAAAGTGAAGTTGCTCAGTTATGCCTGACTCTTAGCGACCCCATGGACTGCAGCCTACCAGGCTCCTCTGTCCATGGATTTTCCAGCCAAGAGTACTGGAGTGGGGTGCCATTGCCTTCTCCGGAATTCCAGCTAAGCTATTTCAAATCCTAAAAGATGATGCTGTTTGAGTGCTGCACTCAATATGTCAGCAAATATGGAAAACTCAGCAGTGGCCATAGGACTGGAAAAGGTCAGTTTTCATTCCAATCCCAAAGAACAGCAATGCCAAAGAATGTTCAAACTACCATACAGCTGCTAATTTTACATGCTAGAAAGGTTATGTTTAAAATCTTTCCAGCTAGGCTTCGGCAGTACATGAACCGAGAACTTCCAGATGTACAAGGTGGGATTAGACAAGGCAGAGGAACCAGAGATCAAATTGCCAATATTCCTTGGGTCATGGATAATGCAAGGGAATTCCAGAAAAACGTCTACTTTACTGGCTACACGAAAGCCTTAGACTGTGTGGATCACAACAAACTGTGGAAAATTCTTAAAGAGATGGAAATACCAGACCACCGTACCAGCCTCCTTCAAAATCTTTATGCAGGTCAAGAAGCTACAGTTAGAACCAGACATGGGACAGTGGACTTGTTCCAATTTGGGAAAGAGTACGTCAAGGCTGTATATTGTCACCTTGCTTATTTAACTTAAATGCAGAGTACATCATGCGAAATGCTGGGCTGAATGAAGCACAAGTTGGAATCAAGTTTGCTGGGAGAAATATCAGCAACTTCAGTTATGCAGTTGATACCACTCTAATGGCAGAGAGCAAAGAGGAACTAAAAAGCCTCTTGATGAAGGTGAAAGAGGAAAGTGAAAAAGCTAGCTTAAAACTCAACATTCAGAAAACTAAGATCATGGCATCTGGTCCCATCACTTCATGGCAAATAGGTGGGGGAAAAGTGGAAACAGTGACAGATTTTATTTTCTTGGACTCCAAAATCACTGTGGATGTTGACTGCAGACATGAAATTAAAAGACACTTGTTCCTTGGAAGGAAAGCTATGAAAAACCTAGACAGCATATTAAAAAGCATAGATATCACTTTGCTGACAAAGGTCCATATAGATAGAGCTATGGTTTTTCCAGTAGTCATGTACAGATGTGAGAGATGGACCATTAAGAAGGCTGAGCACTGAAGAATTGATGCTTTTGAATTGTGGTGCTAGAGAAGACTCTTTAGAGTCCTCTTGGACAGCCAGGAGATCAAACCAGTCAATCCTAAAGGAAATCAACCCTGAATATTCATTGGAAGGACTGATCCTGAAGCTAAAACTCCAAGACTTTGGCCACCTGATGTGAAGAGCTGAATCACTGGAAAAGACCCTGATGCTGGGAAAGATTGAGGGCAGGAGGATAGGGGACGACAGGAAAAGATGGTTGGATGGCATCACTGGCTCAATGGAAATAAACTTGGGCTAACTCTGGAAGATACTGAAAGACAGGGAATCCTGGTGTGCTGCAGTTCATGGGGTCACAAAGAGTAGGAGACAACTTAGCTACTGAACAACAACAACAGTTTATATATCATACAATTTACCCATTTAAAGTGTACAATTTAATGGTCTAGTAACACCACAGAGTCATACAACTATTACCTACAATCAACTTTAGAACGTTGTTATAAACACAAAAAATAAATCTTGTACCCTTTGGCTGTCACTCTCCCAAAACTCCACTGCCCTCCCCCAGCCCTAGGCAACAACTAATCTGCTTTATGTCTTTATTGATTTGCCAATTCTGGAGATTTCAGAAAAATAAAATATAATAATATAATATTTGGTCTTTTGACTGGCTTCTTTCACTTAGCATTATGTTTTTAAAATTCATCATGTTGTAGCAGATATCAACCATTTTTCTTTTTATGACTGAGTAATATTCCATTGTATGGATACACCATATTTGTCCATTCATCAGCTGATGGACATTTGTTTCCACTTTGGGCTAGTATGAATATTGCTGACATGAATATTCATATACAAGTTTTTGTGTTGACTTGTGTCTTTATTTCTCTTGGATATATGCTTGAAGTTGGGATTGCTGAATCAAATGTTAAGTCTGTGTTTAACTTTTTAAGTTCAATTAGGTCCCATTTGTTTATTTTTGTTTTTATTTCCATTACTCTAGGAGGTAGAGCAAAGAGGATCTTGCTGCGATTTAGGTCAAAGAGTGTTCTGCCTATGTTTACCTCTAAGAGTTTTACACTTCCTGGCCTTATGTTTAGGTCTTTACTTGTGTTTAACTTTTTGAGGAAAGACCAGAATGTTTTCCAAAGTGGCCACATGTAACTTCTGATTTCTGCATATCCTTGCCAACACTTGTTTCTATCTGAGTTTGATAATGGCCATCCTAGCTGGGGTGAACTGATATCTCATTGTCATTTTTATTTGCATTTCCCTGAAGGATAATGATCTTGAGCATCTTTTCATGTACTTATGTGACATCTCTATACCTTCTTTGGAGAAATGTTTATTCAGATCCTTTACCCTTTGCCTTTAGTTTTGAAAGATGGTTTTGCAGGATGTAAAATTCTGGGTAATATTTTTTTTCTTCTGCCACTTTATTTTTTTGGTCTCACCACATAGCATGTGGGATCCTAGCTTTCCCTGACAAGGGATTGAACCTGAACCCCCTGCTTTGGAAGCATAGAGTCCTAACCACTGGACCACTAGGGAAGTCTCTCTTCTGCCCCTTTAAATAAATCATGTCACCACCCTCTGGCCTTCATTATTGCTGATGAGAAGTCACTATGATTCTGTTATATATGATGTGGTTCCCTTTTCCCTGATAAGTCGTTTTTCTCTTGTGGCTTTCAGGATTTTCTCTTGACTTTGAATAGTTTGAATATGATATGTTTAGGTATAGAGTTCTTTGTGTTTATCCTATGGAGAATCCATTGAAATTATCATATATATAGATTAATGTTTTTCATCAAGTTTGGAATGGTTTAGCCATTATTTCTAAAATGATTTTTCTGCACCTTTCTTTCCTTCTGTCCAATTTCCACAGTCCTAAAGAAGTTGGTGGGACTCTTAATGTTTGGTTGGCTTTGTTTTTTTGCAATTTTGTCAGTCTTAACATTGTTTTTTGAGGAACAGATTTGTTGATCTTCTCACTAACTCATTTTGGAAGTCCGATGTCTACAGTAGCTCATTTTAATACCTAATGCTTCTGTGTCAAGGGCTAACAGCAAACAATACTTTGGTCACCTTATGCGAAGAACTGACTTGTTGGGAAAGACCCTGATGCTGGGAAAGACAGAAGGCAGAAGGAGAGGGGGACGACAGAGGATGAGATGGTTGGATGGCATCTCTGACTCGATGGATGTGAGTTTGAGCAAGCTCCGGGAGTTGGTGATCGACAGGGAAGTCTGGCAGGCTGCAGTCCATAGGGTTGCAAATAGTCGGACATGACTGAGTGACTGAACTGAACTGAATAGCAAACAGCTGAAAACAGAAGGCAAGTGTTCCTGAGAAATAGCTGCTTGTTAAAAATTTTTAAAGGGTACTTGAACTGAATTGCCCACTGAATAAAACCTATCCTCTAACAAATCATAGTGGTAAGGAATATTTACTTGTACGATGTGGAAATTCTTCACCAGCTGAACTAGTGTAATCATCTTACTAAAAGTCCTATAGTTCTAAGTTGTTAATCATGTTGACTATAAATAACACTTTGCACAACAAAGTTGAATTGCACATAAATTGTCCATAAGAAACAACAAGCTAAATGACTAAAGTAGACTTGTGTCTATTTCCTTTCTTCTTTACCTGTGTCTTGAAATCATTTACAAAAAGCATTTATCAAGAAGTGACATATGTGAAAGTGGTCTAAGAATAATAAAAAAAATCATAACTAATACATGTAGTACAGATTTTCAACTTCTTCAATGCTGATGTTTCATAGTGTTTTTAATCATTTTAAATGAGGTATTTTCTCATTTGACACCAGGGCACATCTGCCTGCCTATATACAAAAATAGAATAACAGGGACAGTGTTGAAGTGGATAATTTGCGTTTAAATAATGTCCACCTCTGATTTATCTTTGTTTCTTTCTTCCATGCAGGTCCCTTATTCCTCTCTGTTTGACATATTAGTTCTTTAGAATCACTTCTCCCTTTCTTTAAACTCAATACATTAATGTTTGCTTCTCTAGTTTCTAATCTACAGTATAGTATCTAATTAAAATTCATTATTAGGTGTATACAATTTATTATTGTTGTGTCTGACTCTTTTGCAACCCCCTGGACTATATAGCCTGCTGGGCTCCTCTGTCCATGGGATTGCCCAGGCAAGAATACTGGAGTGGGTGGCTATTTCCTTCTCCAGGGGATCTTCCTAACCCAGGAACAAAACCCACTTCTCCTGCATTGGCAGGCGGATTCTTTACCACTGAGCCACCGGGGAAGCTTAATGTACTAACTATACTAGGGACAGTAAATTCACTAGTTCAAGCCAAACATCAATTGAATATATATTCCAAGTTTTCTTGTGGAGCTCAGAGTCCATCTAGTAAGGGAAACAACCTCAAAGAGTTGATAAGAGTTGTTTTAGTGCATGTGTGCACAAGATGCCATGGGAACCCAGAAAGTGAGTCATTAATTCTGTTGAAGGAAATTTATATGTGAGCTTCAAATCTGAGTGCAATATCATAGACTTTGATGTGGGCAAAGGACACTTTCAGGCAGAGAGAACAACTTGAGCTCAGTTTTAGAAGCATCAAACTGCTTGGCATTTTTGCTAAACCCAGAACAGTCTGGTTCTAATATACAGCATAAAACACAGTGGGCCATCAGAACTGGAATGGAGACTGGGAGAGGAAGAGGAAGGAAGTGGTGGAAAGGGAGACTGTAGATATTGGTTTTAGCCAGACTGTGAAACCCTCAGAAGGCATGCTAAAGAGTAATGACAGCTCTATGAAAAAACTTATGAGGTGTGTAGGTAAAGGAGTGTGGACTGGACCTTGTGAGCCTCAGAGAGATGTGTTTTAAAGGTGCTGAGGCAGAGAGGGATGGAAGAAGTGACCAACTGAGAGATGATGAATTACACAAAGTCTGAGAGGAAAAACAGTGTGGATTAATGAGTGGTGGAACCTTACAGGGAAATAGGTCAATGATGAAGGTCTTGGTACACTTCCGGGCTGAGGAAAATAGCTGGATGTCGTGACTGAGAAAACAGGAGAGACATGCACAAGGATGATGGTGATGTTTCTAATTCTGCCATCTTGGTGTGGAAAGATCAGTCAGTTCAGATCAGTCGCTCAGTCGTGTCCGACTCTTTGCGACCCCATGAATCGAAGCACGCCAGGCCTCCCTGTCCATCAACAACTCCCGGAGTTCACTCAAATTCACATCCATCGAGTCGGTGATGCCATCCAGCCATCTCATCCTCTGTCATCCCCTTCTCCTGTCCCCAATCCCTCCCAGCATCAGAGTCTTTTCCAGTGCATCAACTCTTCGCATGAGGTGGCCAAAGTACTGGAGTTTCAGCTTTAGCATCAGTCCTTCCAAAGAACACCCAGGACTGATCTCCTTTAGAATGGACTGGTTGGATCTCCTTGCAGTCCAAGGGACTCTCAAGAGTCTTCTCCAACACCACAGTTCAAAAGCATCAATTCTTTTTTTTTTTAAATTTATTTATTTTAATTGAAGGCTAACTAGCTTTACAATATTGTAGTGGTTTTTGCCATACATTGACATGAATCAGCCATGGGTGTACATGTTTTCCCCATCCTGAACCCCCTTCCCACCTCCCTCCCTATCCCATCCCTCAGGGTCTTCCCAGTGCACCAGCCTTGAGCACCCTGTCTCATGCATCGAACCTGGACTAGTGATCTATTTCCAATATAATAATATACATGATTCAGTGCTATTCTCTCAAATCATCCCATCCTTGCCTTCTCCCACAGAGTCCAAAAGTCTGTTCTTTACATCTGGGTCTCTTTTGCTATCTCACAGATAGGGTCATCATTACTATCTTTCTAAATTCTCTATATATATGTCTTAATATACTGTATTGGTGTTTTTTTTTTCTGACTTACTTCACTATGTATAATAGGCTCCAGTTTCATCCACCTCATTAGAACGGATTCAAATGCATTCTTTTTAATAGCTGAGTAATATTCCATTGTGTATATGTACCACAGAAAAGCATCAGTTCTTCAGCGCTCAGCTTTCTTTATAGTCCAACTCTCACATCCATACATGACTACTGGAGAAACCATAACTTTGACTAGATGGATCTTTGTTGGCAAAGTAATGTCTCTGCTTTTTAATATGCTTTCTAGGTTGGTCATAACTTTTCTTGCAAGAAACAAGCATCTTTTAATTTCATGGCTGCAGTCATCATCTGCAGTGATTTTGGAGCTCCCAAAATAAAGTCTCTTACTGTTGCCGTAGTTTCCCCATCTATTTGCCATGAAATGATGGGACAGGATTCCATGATCTTAGTTTTATGAATGTTGAGTTTTAAGCCAACTTTTTCATACTCCTCTTCAGCTCAGCACATATATTTTTGAATAAATATTGAGATATGAAAAAAATACAAGGGAAAGTCCAGCCATTTTTGAGGAAGTTTGGTCTCCAGGTCCAGAATTTTTAAAGTATTGGACTTCCCTGGTAGTGCAATGGTTAAGAATACACCTACCAATGCAGAGGATATGCGTTCAATCCCTGGTCCAGGAAGACCCCACATGCCATGATGCTACTAAGCTTGTGTGCCACAAGTACTGAGCCCACTCGCCTGAGAAGAAGCCATTGCAATGAGAAGCCTGCACATCATAACCAGAGAGTAGCCCCCACTAGCCGCAACTAGCAAAAGCCCATGTGCAGCAACAATGACCCAGTGCAGCCAAAAAATAAATGAATAAATGCAAATAATAAAGTATTAAAGATGTGATTTCAGCACCCCTGTTTATAATGTTTGAAACCTCATGAAAAAGAGAGAATCAAAAGAAATAATTTTTTCTTTCCCCCTTCTCAACCATTGGTCTCATTTTCCCTCAGCCAGGCCTGCAGATTCTGTTCTCACACTGTCTCTCCATCCCTTCCTTTCCTACTGCCATCTACTTCAGATTCTCCTCCCCTTTTGCCCCAGTACATCTTCTGCCTCCATCTCAATCCACTAGACTCTAGCAAGACTATTTTTGGAATTTTGTTTCTGCTAATATAGTCAGTGGTTTGCTTTCAAAAACCAGATATAAAAGTGCTTCCTCCCAGAAGTCAACTATGTGCTTGACATCATGATAAGTTCTGGCATTCAAGACCTCTAACCACACAATTTACAAGCTTCAACGACTTGAGTCTTTACCCAAAGACCCATTGGAAGCCATGATAGACTCCAAGGTCAGGAGTGACAAGACTGAAATAAATCACTGATTCAAAATCAGAAGAAAGCAGAGTGGAGACAGAGACCAGCTAAGCAGTTTTTACAGGGGACAGAGGGTGCAAACCTGGGCTAAGGTGGGGATAGTGGCAATGAAGAGAAGTAAACATATTAAAGGGCCTTGAAGGGACTTCCCTGGCATCCCAGTGGTTAAGACTCGATGTTTCCAATGCACGGGTGCAGGTATGATCCCTGGTTGGGGAACTAGGATTCCACATGGCATGCAATGTGGCCAAAAAATTTTTTTTTTTAATGAGCTATAAGGAAGTAAAACCAGTCTGCCTTGGCTGATGGATTGGACTGAAGCAGGAGGCAGGACTGAGAAAGAGAGAAGTACCAAGACCAACTCCTATGTTTTTGACTGCATAATAGATAGTTTTCCCATTCACATATTAAACTTGAGATGACCTTGAGGCAACCAAGAGGAATTGTCAAATTGGCAACTAGATTTCTAGGTCTGGAGCTCCAATGAGAAATCTGTGCCAAAAAAAGTCAACCAGGGGTTACTGAACAAACCAGAGAAGAAAAGGGGCCTAAGACTGAGCCTGAAGGAATTCTAAACATTCTAAAACATTGAATAACTAGCCAGAGGAGGGTAAGCTTCTCATGACAATGGCAGTAACTCAGAATACTTGAAGCTTACTCCACATCATGCAATGGGTTTCTATCTATAGCTAGCTAGCTAGCTGTATTACATGATTTAATTCTTACAACAACCTTGCAGTGTAGGTACTATTAGGGTCATGGATATACAAAGCCCAGTCTCCCGAGTGCTGAGATCTTAAAGTGCAGCAGTGAAATGAGAGGAGAGCCAAGCAGGAGGTGATATCATCAAAGCTGAAAGAACAGAGAGTTTGAAGGCAGAAGCTGTCAACAGTGTAAACACTACTGCAAGGTCAATTAGGTGAGACATTGAAAATGTCTCCTGGATTCAAGAATGCAGAAACCATTAACACGTTTTGAAAGAGCTGTTTAGGTAGCAGTGCTGGGTTGGAACCCAGAGTGGACTGTGCTGAGAATGAATAGGAGATGACAGCAGGAAGGGAACAAGTACAGACAACTCCACCAAGAAGTCGGGCTGTGAGGAGCGGGCAGAGAAACTGGTGACAGCGGGACCAGGGTGTGACCAGGATGTCTGACAGGAGGACACAAGAGCAAGCTGGAATCCAGCCAGGCTCTGCATTCTGGATGATAATGTGGGCCTGGGCCTGCAGGCTGAAGGCAGGGGTGCTTTTTACAATGTGGTCAGCCCCCCTTTCTGCAATTCCTCCATCTGGAGGGGCACCTTCTGATTCCCATAAGGGAGTTGAAGGTAAAGCTGTGCTAGATGAGGCTGTGACTCAATGGGACTTTAAAGAGAGACATTTAACTATGCTGAATTCTTACACTGGTGAGAAAAATCTGGCTGAGAGAGTGTGGTTGAATTAACAGGAAAGAGAAATAGGGACTGATAGGGGGACCAGGACC
This sequence comes from Bos indicus, assembly GCF_029378745.1. Classification (NCBI taxonomy): domain Eukaryota; kingdom Metazoa; phylum Chordata; class Mammalia; order Artiodactyla; family Bovidae; genus Bos; species Bos indicus. The sequence goes on along the minus strand of NC_091789.1, from coordinate 105,271,953 downwards.
TACACTATTGTAGCAAAATGAAGAAAAAGGGGGTGGCAGTTTCACTAACTTTTTTGTTGTTCAGTTGCTCGGTGATGTCTGACTCTTTGTGACCCCATGGACTGCCACACGCCAGGCTTCCCTGTTCTTCACCAACTCCCAGAGCTTGCTCAAACTCTTGTCTATTGAGTTGGTGATGCCATCTAGCCATCTCATCCTCTGTTGTCCCCTTCTCCTCCTGCTTTCAATCTTTCCCAGCATCAGGATCTTTTCCAATGAGTCAGCTCTTTGCATCAGGTGGCCAAAGTATTGGAGCTTCAGATTCAGTATCAGTCCTTCAGTTCAGTTCAGTTGCTCAGTCGTGTCCGACTCTTTGCCACCCCATAAATCGCAGCACGCCAGGCCTCCCTGTCCATCACCAACTCCCGGAGTTCACTCAGACTCACGGCCATCGAGTCAGTGATGCCATCCAGCCATCTCATCCTCTGTCATCCCCTTCTCCTCCTGCCCCCAATCCCTCCCAGCATCAGTCTTTTCCAGTGCGTCAACTCTTCGCATGAGGTGGCCAAAGTACTGGAGTTTCAGCTTTAGCATCATTCCTTCCAAAGAAATCCCAGGGCTGATCTCCTTCAGAATGGACTGGTTGGATGGATCTCCTTGCAGTCCAAGGGACTCTCAAGAGTCTTCTCCAACACCACAGTTCAAAAGCATCAATTCTTCACTGCTCAGCCTTCTTCACAGTCCAACTTTCACATCCATACATGACCACTGGAAAAACCATAGCCTTGACTAGACGGACCTTTGTTGGCAAAGTAATGTCTCTGCTTTTCAATATGCTACCTAGGTTGGTCATAACTTTCCTTCCAAGAAGTAAGCATCTTTTAATTTCATGGCTGCAGTCACCATCTGCAGTGATTTTGGAGCCCCAAAAAATAAAGTCTGACACTGTTTCCACTGTTTCCCCATCTATTTGCCATGAAGTGATGGGACTGGATGCCATGATCTTCATTTTCTGAATGTTGAGCTTTAAGCCAACTTTTTCACTCTCCACTTTCACTTTCATCAAGAGGCTTTTTAGCTCCTCTTCACTTTCTGCCATAAGGGTGGTGTCATCTGCATATCTGAGGTTATTGATATTTCTCCTGGCAATCTTGATTCCAGCTTGTGTTTCTTCCAGCCCAGCATTTCTCATGATGTACTCTGCATATAAGTTAAATAAACAGGATGATAATATACAGCCTTGATGTACTCCTTTTCCTATTTGGAACCAGTAGTTTGAGCATTCTTTGGCATTGCCTTTCTTTGGGATTAGAATGAAAACTGACCCTCAGCTTCAGCATCAGTCCTTAGGTGGGATAAAAATCACCTTGTAGAAAAAACTTTATGGTTTTGTTAATTGCCTGCTGGGGTGAGACAAGTGACCTTGATGATTCCTAGGGTGTCATAGGATCACTGGGTTTTGGTCCTCATGGTTGCCCTTGAGATGTTGCCATCACTGTCTCTGTGACCCTTGTGCTGCCTCCCACCTATGCCTGGGGCCCAGGAAGGTTTGGGACAGTGCCTCTGATCATCTCTGTAAAAATGAACATGTAGCCACTCCTCCTTGAGTCCTGCTCTTCCTTCATGCATAGCTAGGAAGAACTCACGTTCTCTCTTCTGTGGGGCCATAGACTTTTCTCTCTCCCTTCCTCCATGCCCAGCCTAGGGGAGGAGCCCATGGAGCACTGCTCTTTCCTCTGCTTTTCCAAGATGTTTTATCTAAGTTCTCATACTTCTGTATCAGCTAGCTTTTGCTGTGTAATAGTATCTTAAAATCCACATTTATTATTGCTCATAGCTCTTCCATGGTGGCTCAGATGGTAAAGAATCTGCCTCCAATGCAGGAGACCCGGGTTTAATCCCTGGGTCGGGAAGATCCCCTGGAGAAGGGAATGGCTACCCACTTCAGTATTCTTGCCTGGAGAGTTTCCTGGACAGAGGAGCCTGGCGTGCTACAATCCATGGGGTCACAAAGAGTCGGACACGACTGGGCAACTAACACTACTACTACAACATAGTATGGGTCAGCTTGGTGGTTCTCCTGATTTAGGTCAACTCAAACGGGGCTGGAGCATGTCCAGCCATCCTGCGTGGCATGTGGGATCTTAGTTCCCCAACCAGGAGTTGAACCTGGGCCCCCTGCAGTGGAAGCACAGAGTACTAACCACTGGACTGCCAGGGAAGTCCCTGTCACATCTTTGCAAAGCACACTTCTCAGACCAGCAGCACCCAGGAACTTACTGGAAATGTAGGTGCTCAAGTCCCACTCTAGGCCTAATGAATGAATTTCTGGTTTTTGGCAAGATCACCTGGTGGTTTATGTGTACACTATAGTTTGAGAAGCACTGATCTAAGATATCCTCCCTCACCTGTGTGGCGTTAGCATGCTGGTTGGTCTGGGAGCCTCCGCTGGGATGGCTTACTCTCTGAGCCATGTGGCTAGCCCAGGTTTCTTCACACAGTGATCCCAGAGTTCCCAAGGGCAGAAAAAGGGCAATCCCCATGGTGGAAGCATTTTTTTCAAGACTTTGCTCATATCATATTTGTTAATGTCATCTTGGCCAATGCAAGTCACAAGGCCATCCTAGAGTCAGTGTGTGAAGGCACTACCAAAGGACATGGAAAGAGGAGGGGGAGATTTTGTGGTTGTTTTAAAATACCTACCATACTCTCCAGTACCAGAGTTTAGGCTTTTGGAAGGAGACACCAGCGACCTTGTACATTCTGTCTAGCCACATCCCTCCCTACCAGTGAGCGCAGAGCTCCCTACTTGATTAAAAAAGGGGAGAAAGGAAAAGTGAAAACATAAATAAAAAGTTATAGATTAATATTGGAAAATAATATCCTTGCAAAGGAGAAGATGGGTACAGAAGTAAGTGGATACATGGGTCTGATAGTTGAAAAGTGAGGTTGTCCAGCCATTTCACTTTCTCTATGAAGGAGGAGGTAAGATCATCTGTTTAGAATGGAGAGGCATGTGGAGGGCAAAGAGGGATAACAGAGTAGACCTCTATCCAGAGAAGGTTTTAAATAAACACAATTAATTTGAGGCTGGAACTGGATGGACATGAAAAACATAGGCTATTGGGGACCATTTGAGGTGATGATTATGACTTTATCTTGATGATAATCTGTCCTTTGGGAAAACTTCTTGCAATACTGTTTGTGGGCGCACAGTTCAGTTCAGTTGCTCAGTAGTGTCCGACTCTTTGCGACCCCATGAACCGCAACATGCCAGGCCTCCCTGTCCATCACCAACTCCCGGAGTCCACCCAAACCCATGTCCACTGTGTCGGTGATGCCATCCAACCATCTCATCCTGTGTCATCCCCTTCTCCTCCTGCCCCCAAGCTTTCCCAGCATCAGGGTCTTTTCAAATGAGTCAGCTCTCCGCATCAGGTGGCGAAAGTATTGGAGTTTCAGCTTCAACATCAGTCCTTCCAATGAACACCCAGGACTGATCTCCTTTAGGATGGACTGGTTGAATCTCCTTGCAGCTCAAGGGACTCTCAGAAGTGTTCTCCAACACCACAGTTCAAAAGCATCAATTCTTCGGCACTCAGCTTTCTTTATAGTCCAACTCTCACATCCATACATGACTACTGGAAAAACCATAGCGTTGACTAGATGGACCTTTGTTGGCAAAGTAATGTCTCTGCTTTTTAATATGCTGTCTAGGTTGGTCATAACTTTGCTTCCAAGGAGCAAGCCTCTTTTAATTTCATGGCTGCAATCACCATCCACAGTGATTTTGGAGCCCAGAAAAATAAAGTCAGCCACTGTTTCCCCATCTATTTGCCATGAAGTGATGGGACCAGATGCCATGATCTTCGTTTTCTGAATGTTGAGCTTTAAGCCAACTTTTTCACTCTCCTTTTTCACTTTCATCAAGAGGCTCTTTAGTTCTTCTTCACTTTCTGCCATAAGGGTGGTGTCATCTGCATATCTGAGGTTATTGATATTTCTCCCAGAAATCTTGATTCCAACTTGTGCTTCTTCCAGCCCAGCGTTCCTCATGATGTACTCTGCATATAAGTTAAATAAGCAGGGTGACAATATACAGCCTTGACGTACTCCTTTTCCTATTTGGAACCAGTCTATTGTTCCATGTCATGGAAAGGACAAAAGCTGGGTTTGTCGCTAAGTGAATAATGAAAAGACAGAGGGCCAGAAACTTTAGATTATTGGTAGAAATGTTATAAAAAATAATGGTCTGGGAGTCTCTTAGCTGAATATGAAAAAATTAAGAAAGTGGGGGTAGTGGTCAATGAAATTGGAAAATAGGATTTGAACCAGTGTCTGAAAGGAAAGGGAATTGTGTGCAAGAAACAGGATGCTTGAGCTAGTGATTTCAGAGGTGGAGTCATTTCTCTGATGAAAAAGACCACAGCAGAAGAACTTTGGAGATGTTCTCACTTATCCAGTCTGCACACCTTCCCCTGGTGGAGATGAGTAGTTTTGCTTTCCATCCTCGTTAATCTTAAGACACTTGGAGAAAAGGGACTGTTCATTATCCTCCTGAAACAGGGTAAAAATTAGCCTTCTTAGTTCCTTTTTGGATTTCAGGCCCTCAAAGCTTAATCTGCCTCTTGGACTTCCTGCCACTTTTTCATGCATCCTTGAGTACATGTTCCTCCTTATGGGTTCTGTTAAACACTGAGCTTCTGATAAATTCCACCATCCTACCACTCTGGTTCTATAAATGTATTTTGCCCACGTGTGTCAAAATAGGCTAGGTTATGCTGTGCTAACAAAGGACCCCAAAATCTCAGGCACTAAAACTTATCTGCATTTTACAAATGAGTAAACTGAGGAACACAAGGGTAATGATAGCAATATAAAAAATGTGAATGGCATGCTCCGTATTTTTCCAAAATAGCTCCGGGTCACTGTTTTATATACTCTGTCAAAACAAAAGCATCATTAGAGCCACAGTTCTCCTGTGAGAGGGCCTTCGTGTTGAACCCAACACATTAGCTCAGCAGCGGAAGACTCCTAGTTCTCCGTACTCTTCAGGGATGAGTCGTGTGGCAGTGGAAAAGGCACTTGGGCTAAACCAGCAGTTTGCTTGCCTAGACCCAAACTCATCAGATAATCAGAATGGAGGAAGTATAGCCAGCAAAGGGTGCTATATTCCTCCTCACCTAAGGACCAGAGAAGCTACTAAAGGATTCTATGATAAAGACAGTTCAGGGTGGAGTTCTAGTAAAGATAAGGAAGCATACAGCAGTTTTGGTTCCCATAGTGATTCAAGAGGGAAGTCTAGTTTCTTCAGTGATCGTGGAAGTGGATCAAAGGGAAGGTTTGGTGATTGTGGATGAAGTGACTATGACAACTTTGGCAGTCGTGGTGGCAGAGGTGGCTTTGGCAAATATGAGCATGGAAATAGTCGCTGGTGTGACAAATCAGATGAAGATGATTGGTCAAAGCCACTCTCACCAAATGAATGCTTGGAACAAGAACTTTTCTGGAGGCAACACTGGGGTTAACTTTGAAAATTTTGAGGACATTCCAGTTGGAGCAACAGGCAACAATGGTCCTCCACACAGTGAAAGTTTCAGTGATGTTAGATGGGAGAAATTATTATGGGAAACATTGAGCTTACTCATCACACTCACCCAACTCCAGTGCAAAAGCATGCTATTCCTATTATCAAAGAGAAGAGTGACCTGATGGCCTGTCCCCAAACAGGGTCTGGGAAAACTGCAGCATTTCTCTTGCCCATCTTGAGTCAGATTTATTTTGTGGGTCCAGGCCAGGCTCTGAGGGCCATGAAGGAAAATGGAAGATATGGGTGCTGCAAACAATACCAAATCTCTTTGGTGTTAGTGCCAACTAGAGAATTGGCCATATAGATCTATGAGGAAGCCAGGAAATTTTCATACCAATCTAGAGTTTGTCCTTGTGTGGTTTATGGTGGTGCTGATATTGGTCAGCAAATTTTAGACTTAGAACGTGGATGCCATTTGTTAGTTACCACTCTAGGAAGTCTAGTGGATATGATGGAAAGAGGGAAAATTTGATTAGACTTCTGCAAATAGTTGGTGTTAGGTGAAGCTGATCAGATGTTGGATATGGGGTTTGAATCTCAAATACATAGAATCATTGAACAAGATATGCCACCAAAGGGAGTTCACCACACTATGAAGTTTAGTGCTACCTTCCCTAAGGAAATACAGATGCTTGCTCATGATTTCTTGGATGAATATATCTTTTTGGCCATAGGAAGAGTTGGCTCTCCCTCTGAAAACATCACACAGAAAGTAGTTTGGGTGGAAGAGTCAGACAAACAGTCATTTCTGCTTGACCTTCTAAATGCAACAGGCAAAGATTCACTGACCTTATTGTTTGTGGAGACCAAAAAGGGTGCAAATTCTCTAGAGGATTTCTTATACCATGAAGGATATGCTTGTACCAGTTTCCATGCAGACCAATCTCAGAGAGATAGAGAAGAGGCACTTTACCAGTTCTGCTCAGGTAAAAGCCCGATTCTCATGGCTACAATAGTAGCAGCAAGAGGACTGGACATATCAAACATGAAACATGTTATCAATTTTGACTTGCCAAGTGATATTGAAGAATATGTACATTAGTCTCTCAGTCGTGTCTGACTCTTTGCGACCCCATGGACTGTAGCCTACCAGGCTCCTCCATCCATGGGATTCTCCAGGCAAGAGTACTGGAGTGGATTGCCATTTCCTTCTCCAGGGGATCTTCCTGACCCAGGGATTGAACCTGGGTCTCCCGAATTCCAGGCAGATGCTGTAACCACTGAGCCACCAGGGAAGCCCGTGGACATATCAAACATGAAACATGTTATCAATTTTGACTTACCAAGTGATATTGAAGAATATGTACATTTTATTGGCTGTATAGGATGTGTAGGATACCTTGGCCTTGCCACTTCATTCTTTAATGAGAGGAACATAAATATTACCAAGGGTTTGTTGGATCTTCTTGTTGAAGCTAAACAGGAAGTGCCATTTTGGTTACAAAACATGGCTTATGAATACCACTACAAGGGTAGCAGTCATGGATGATCCAAAAATAGTAGATTCAGTGGAGGATTTGGTGCCAGAGACTATCGACAGAGTAGTGGTGACAGCAGTTCCAGCTTCAGCAGCAGCCACACCAGCAGCAGCCACAGTGCTGGAGGCGGCCATGGAAGCAGCAGAGGGTTTGGTGGAGGTGCCTATGGAGGCCTTTACAACAGTGATAAATATGGAGGAAATTATAACTCCCAGGGGGTTGACTGGTAGGGTAACTGAACCTACTTTGCAGTAGGTCACCCTGCCAAACAAGCTAATATGGAAACCACATGTAACTTAGCCAGACTATACCTTGTGTAGCTTCAAGAACTCACATTACCAACTGAGATTCTCCAATGAATTTTTTTTAAGGGAGCTCAAGGTCACATGGAGAGTCAAATGGAACAATCAGCAGCCATATTCATAAGGTGGTTTGAAGACTTCATTGCTGTAGTTTGGATTAACTCCCCTCCCAACCTCCATCCCAAACTGCATTTATAATTTGTGACTGAGGATCATTTGTTTGTTAATGTACTGTGCCTTTAACTTTATACATCTTTTTATTTTGATGTCCTCTTGGCTCAGTAATACTCAAGATATCAATTGTTTTTGACAAAATAAATTTAATGAACTTGGGCTAAAATCAAACCTTGGCACACAGGTGTGATACAGCTTAACAGGAATCATCAATTCATCCATAAATATTATAAGGGAAAAACCTATGCATTAGCCCCCATTAGGGTTTTTGGATATTTGCAGATTGAGGGGGAAACAGACAACAAATGTCTTTGAAGCATATTAATGGAATTAGTTTCTAATGTGGCGAACTATGTTAAGGTTCTGATTTGTTCACTCTATCCTGGATAGGTATTTAGAATCTGATAGTCTTTAAACAAGCCATTCCAGTCATGATGAGGTGATGTATGAATACATGCATACATTCAAAGCACTGTTTTCAAATGTAATGCAAGTAAATACAGCAATTCCTTTTTCAGTGTTTAGGCAGATCATTAATTATGAGCTAGCCAAATGTGGGCATAATATTACAGGGAAAGTTTAAAGGTCTGATAACTTGAGATAGGGTTTTAGGAGAATTCATCTACTTAAGACTTTTTAAATGCCTGCCATAAGTGAAATTGAAGTGGTAGAATGGCTGACCACAGCAATGACCAGCCCTCATCAGGGCCCTGAATGATTTTCGGTCTAATAACGCATGCTAGTGTTGATGTTAGGAGAAGGCAATGGCAACCCACTCCAGTACTCTTGCCTGGAAAATCACATGGATGGAGGAGCCTGGTGGACTGCAATCCATGGGGTTGCTAAGAGTCAGACACGACTGAGCGACTTCAATTTCACTTTTCACTTTCATGCATTGGAGAAGGAAATGGCAACCCACTCCAGTGTTCTTGCCTGGAGAATCTCAGGGACGAGGGAACCTGGTGGGCTGCCATCTATGGGGTCGCACAGAGTTGGACATGACTGACGCGACTTAGCAGCAGCAGCAATGTTGATGTTTTTTGGTCAAGAGGGTATGAACAGGAAGAATTAAATTCAGCAGGCTTTCTTTTAAATGCTGATTCATATTACCCTGTTCAAGCTGTGTTGAGATGCTAAACTGGCTTACTATAGACTTTGTAAAAACGGTTCCAGAAGAGTAACAAACTGAAATCTTTGAGATCACACAGGTTGGAAATATATACATAACTGCACAAGGTGTCAATTCTGCTACACAGTGCAGTTTTAGTCAGTTTTAGTTGCATGGGTTTCCATTGTATTTATAGTCTGTTTATGCTAAATCTGGCCAAAGATGAGCATTGTCCACCACTAAAATGCCTCTGCCACTTTTGAATTCTGTGCTAATTTTGTGGCCAGAATGTGGTGATCAAAATGCTCAATCTTTTAACAGTGGCATAAGAAGATGGCAAAAATTTCCTAAAGTGCAATAGATTTTCAAGTGTATTGTGCCTTGTTCTAAAACTTTTATTAAGTAGGTGCACTTGACAGTATTGAGGTCATTTGTTATGGTGCTATTTCAATTAGTCTAGGTTTAGGCCCTTGTACATTTTGCCCATAACTTTTTACAAAGTACTTCTTTTATTGCACATTCAGAGAATTTTATATATATATATATATATATATATATATATATATATAGATGTTTTGTGTGCATGTCCTTATACTTCCAATCTTATTTTGTCTCTTGGAGATTGTTGGACACAGCTTGTCTAGGAAGGGGATGGGACTAGATTCTAAAATCTATTTGGGACCATGGGAATTATAGTTGGGAAGAAAACTATTTGCACATGAGAGATTTCTACATAACTTTTTGCTGCTATTTTTATGTTATATTTATTGAACATTTTGACAAATGCTTATTTTTGTAAGCCTAAAAGTGATTCTTTGAAAGTTTAGAAAAGAAACTTGACCAAAAGACAGTACAAGAACATTGGCACTTGAATGTTAAATGTCACCGTATGCGTGGAATTATATATTTCAGGGTAGTGTGAGCTTTTAATGTTAAGTCATATTAAACTCTTAAGTCAAAATTAAGAAGACCTGGCACTGGCAGTGTAGCCATAAATTTCTGGTTTTAGTAAAAATAAATTTCTGGTGACTTTAAATTAAATCATGCCAAGGTTTTGATACACTTTTCTTAAGATATTAATGAAACACTTCAAAACACTGATATGAAGTGTCCGTATTCAAATATTGTGTGTTTTGTTTCATTGTGTATATTTTTTTTTTCAGTAGATGTCTGGCTCATTGCAATCCTAAAACATGTGGTTATCTTTGTTGTATTGGCATAATCAATGACTTGTACATTCAGTGATAGCATTTGAGCAAGTTTTATCAGCAAGCAGTATTTTTAGTTAATAAACAAGGTTTCAAAAATCATGTAAGAATGAATTTAAACTTGCTTAATGTAAAGATTGAACCTCAGGTCACTGTAGCTTTAGTAATTGCTTATTGTATTAGTTTAGATGCTAGCACTGCATGTGCTGTGCATCAGTTCAGTTCAGTTCAGTTGCTCAGTCATGTCTGACTCTTTGCAACCCCATGAATTGCAGCATGCCAGATCTCCCTGTCCATCACCAACTCCCAGAGTTCACTCAGACTCACGGCCATCGAGTCAGTGATGCCATCCAGCCATCTCATCCTCTGTCGTCCCCTTCTCCTCCTGCCCAGGATCCCTCCCAGCATCAGAGTCTTTTCCAATGAGTCAACTCTTCGCATGAGGTGGCCAAAGTACTGGAATTTCAGCTTTAGCATCATTCCTTCCAAAGAAATCCCAGGGCTGATCTCCTTCAGAATGGACTGGTTGGATCTCCTTGCAGTCCAAGGGACTCTCAAGAGTCTTCTCCAACACCACAGTTCAAAAGCATCAATTCTTCAGCACTCAGCCTTCTTCACAGTCCAACTCTCACATCCATACATGACCACAGGAAAAACCATAGCCATGACTAGATGGACCTTTGTTGGCAAAGTAATGTCTCTGCTTTTCAAAATATGCTATCTACTTTGGTCATAACTTTTATTCCAAGGAGTAAGCTTCTTTTATTTTCGTGGCTGCAGTCACCATCTGCAGTGATTTTGGAGCCCCAAAAAATAAAGTCTGACACTGTTTCCACAGTTTCCCCAGCTATTTCCCATGAAGTGATGGGACCAGATCCCATGATCTTTGTTTTCTGAATGTTGAGCTTTAAGCCAACTTTTTCACTCTCCTCTTTCACTTTCATCAAGAGGCTTTTCAGTTCCTCTTCACTTTCTGCCATAAGGGTGGTGTCATCTGCATATCTGAGGTTATTGATATTTCTCCCAGCAATCTTGATTCCAGCTTGTGCTTCTTCCAGCCCAGCATTTCTCATGATGTACTCTGCATATAAGTTAAATTAGCAGGGTGACAGTATACAGCCTTGACGTACTCCTTTTCCTATTTGGAACCAGTCTGTTGTTCCATGTCCAGTGCTAACTGTTGCTTCCTGACCTGCATACATATTTCTCAAGAGGCAGGTCAGGTGGTCTGGTATTCCCATCTCTTTCAGAATTTTCCACAGTTTATTGTGATCCACACAGTCAAAGGCTTTGGCATAGTCAATAAAGCAGAAAGAGATGTTTTTCTGGAACTCTATTGCTTTTTTGATGATCCAGCAGATGTTGGCAATTTGATCTCTGGTTCCTCTGCCTTTTCTAAAACCAGCTTGAACATCTGGAAGTTCACAGTTCATGTATTGCTGAAGCCTGGCTTGGAGAATTTTGAGCATTACTTTACTAGCGTGTGAGATGAGTGCATTGTGCGGTAGTTTGAGCATTCTTTGGAATTGCCTTTCTTTGGGATTGGAATGAAAACTGACCTTTTCCAGTCCTATGGCCACTGCTGAGTTTTCCGGATTTGCTAGCATATTGAGTGCAGCACTTTCACAGCATCATCTTTTAGGGTTTGAAATAGCTCAACTGGAATTCCATCACCTCCACTAGCTTTGTTCGTATTGATGCTTTCTAAGGCCCACTTGACTTCACATTCCAGGATATCTGGCTCTAGGTGAGTGATCATACCATTGTGATTATCTGGGTCATGAAGATCTTTTTTGTACAGTTCTTCTGTGTATTGTTGCCACCTCTTCTTAATATCTTCTGCTTCTGTTAGGTCCATACCATTTCTGTCCTTTATTGAGCCCATCTTTGCATAAAATATTCCCTTGGTATTTCTAATTTTCTTGAAGAGATCTCTAGTCTTTCCCCTTCCATTGTTTTCCTCTGATTCTTTGCATTGATCACTGAGGAAGGCTTTCTTATCTCTTCTTGCTATTCTTTGGAACTCTGCATTCAGATGCTTATATCTTTCCTTTTCTCCTTTGCTTTTCACTTCTCTTCTTTTCTCAGCTATTTGTAAGGCCTCCCCAGACAGCCATTTTGATTTTTTTGCATTTCTTTTCCATGGGGATGGTCTTGATCCCTGTCTCCTGTACAATGTCACGAACCTCAGACCTTTAGAACTAACACCCAAAAAAGATGTCCTTTTCATTATAGGGGACTGGAATGCAAAAGTAGGAAGTCAAGAAACACCTGGAGTAACAAGCAAATTTGGCCTTGGAATACGGAGTGAAGCAACTGAGCATATACACATGCATATATAATGTTATTATAGTTCTATTTAAAATTTGTTTTTATGTTCTCATTTTTTCTTTCTTTTCAATCATTTTTATCTGATTTGTTTTCTTGGCTTTATTCTTTATTTGGCACTCTGGTTTTGTTTTCTGTTTTGAGTTTTTATTAGTTTTGTTTATAATTGATTTAATTTTTGGTTGCTTTTGTTTGTCTTCTTGTTTTCTTACTTTTGTTTTTTAGTTCTATATTTGTTTCCTGTGTGTGTGTGTATGTACTTTTTTCAAATCTTGTTTTTGTTTGATTTTACTTTTACCATTTGCCTGCCATTTTTTCTTTAATCTCCCTATTGCTGTGATGAGTGACATTCGGGGTCTTGGTTCCCTGACCTGAAATCAGGCCTGCATGTCTAGAGTTACAGCACTGAATCCTGAATACTGGACAGCAAGATGATTCCTGGCCCCAGGGAATATTTATCCGTGATAGCTCCCACAAACACCATCATCTGAATCCAAGATCTTGCTCCTCCCAACTGCCTAAAACAAATAGTGATGGATAGCTCATGTCAAGAAAAAGCAGGACAGGAGCACAAACCCAACCATTAGCAGACAGGCTGCCTAAAGTCAAAGTAAGCTAACAGATACCCCAAATACACAACCTGACATGGACCTGCCTATCAGAGGAAAAAGACTCAACTCCACCCACCAGAAAGTAGGCACTAGTCCCTTCCATAACAAAATCTACACAAGTCACAGGACCAACCTCACCCACCTGGAGCAGAGACCAGAAGCCAGAAGAACTATGGCCATGAAGCCTGGGGAAAGAAGACCTGAAGCACAAGAAGGTAGACAAAGTGAAAATATAGAAGGATATCATGTGGACAAAGAATCAAGGTAAAAAATGATAAGACCAAGTAAAGGAAGAGGAATTAGGCAATCTGCCTGAAAAATAATTCAGAGTAATCATATTATAGATGATCCAAAATCTCAGATATAGAATGGAGAAAATGCAAAAAACAAAAATAAAGAGAAAAAACATAAAATTACCTAGGAGAAGTGAAGAAAAAAAGGGATGAACAACACAATAACTGAAATTAAAAATATACTAGAAGGAACCAATAGCAGAATAAATGAGGCAGAAGAACACATAAGTGAGTTGAAAGACAGAATGGTGGAAATAACTGCCAAGGAGCAGAATAAAGAAAAAAATAATGAAAAGAAATGAGGATATTCTCAGAGACCTTTGAGACAACATTTAAGTCACCAAGTTTTGAACTATAGGAATACTAGAAAAAGAAGAGAAATAGAAGGGTCTGAAAAAATATTTGAAGAGACCATAGCTGAAAACTTGCCTAACATGGGAAAGGAAATTGTCAAGTTCATAAATTCAAAGTGACCATATAGGATAAACAGTAAGAGAAACACACCAAGACAAATATTACTGAACCTAACAAAACTAAATACAGAAAAAATATTAAAAACAGCAAAGGAAAAGCAGCAAGTAAGATAGAAGGGAAACCCAATAAAGTTAAGACCTGATCTTTCAGCATAACATTGGCAGGCCAGAAGGGAGTGGAAGTGACAAAAGGGAAAAACCTACAACCAAGATTAGTCTACTTAGAAAGGATCTCATTTAGATTCAACAGAGAAATCAAAAGTATTACAGATAAGAAAAACCTAAGAAAACTCAGCTCCACAGAATGTGCTTTACAATAAATGCTAAAGAAATTTGTCTAGGCAGAAAAAAACAAGAGAAGGAGAGGACCTATAAAAGGAAACTGAAAACAATAAAGAAAATGGTTACATGAACACATGTATCAATAATTACCTTAAATGTAAATGGATTAAATGTTCTAACCAAAATAAACAGACTGGTTGAATGAATAGAAAAACAATACCCCTATGCATCATTTCTGTGGGATACACACTTTAGACATAGAGACACATACAAACTGAAAGTGAGGAGATGGGAAAAAGGATTCCATTACAATGGAAATCAAAAGAAAGCAGGAGTAGCAATACTCACATCAGACAAAATAGTCATTAAAATAAAAATAAAAACTATTACAAGAGAAAAGGAAGAGCACTATATAATGATCAAGGGATCAATCCAAGAAGATATAACAATTGTAAATATTTATGCACCCAGCATGTGAGCACCTCAGTACATAAGGTGAATGCTAACAGACATAAAATGGGAAATTGACGGTAACACAATAGTAGTAAAGGACTTTAACACCCCACTTCCACCAATGCAGATGGATATTTAATAAGGAAACTCAAACCTTAAATGACACATTAGACCAGAAACTGCAGAAATACAAAGGCTCATAAGAGACTATTATGAGCACCTATACCAATACTTTGGCCACCTCATGTGAAGAGTTGACTCATTGGAAAAGACTCTGATGCTGGGAGGGATTGGGGGCAGGAGGAGAAGGGGACAACAGAGGATGAGATGGCTGGATGGCATCACTGACTCGATGGACATGAGTTTGAGTGAACTCCAGGAATTGGTGATGGACAGGGAGGCCTGGCGTGCTGCAGTTCTTGGGGTTGCAAAGAGTCGGACATGACAGAGCAACTGAACTGAACTAATATACCGATAAAATGGACAATCTGGGAGAAATGGACAAATTCTAAGAAAAGTGAAACTTTTGAAGACTGGACCAGAATGAAATAAAAATATGAACAGATCAACTACAGACACTAAAATCCAAACAATGACAAAAAATCTTCCAACATACTAAAGTCCAGGGCCAGATGGATTCACAGGTAAGTTCTACAAAATGTTTAGAGAGGCGCTAACACCTATACTGCTCAAAAACTTTCAAACATGCAGAAGTAGGAACACTCCCAAACATATTCTATGAGGCCACCATCACCCTGATACCAAAACCAGACAAGCACATCACAAAGAAAGAAAATTGGAGGCTAATATCACAGATGAACATAGATGCAATGATCCTCAACCAAATACTAGCAAACAGAATACAAGAACACATTAAAAAATCATACATCATGATCAAGTGAGGTTTAACCAGGGATGCAAGGATTCTTTAATATATGCAAATCAAACAATGTTATACACCATATTAATAAATTGAATGTTAAAGCCCATATGATAATATTAATAAAAGCAGAAGAATTTTAGGTAAGGTTGAATACCAATTTTATGAAAAACTCTCCAGAAAATGGGCATAGAAGGAACCTACCTCAACATAATAAAGGCCATATTCAACAATCCCACAGCAAACATTATTCTCAATAGTGACAAACTGAAAACATTTCCTCTAAGATCAGAAACAAGAGAAGGGTGTCCACTCTTGCCATTATTATTCAACATAGTTTTGTATGTCCTAGACATGACAATCAGAGAAGAAAAATCAAAGTAATCCATATTGGAAAAGAAGTAAAACTCTCACTGTTTGCAGATGACATGATACTATATGTAGAAAATCCTAAACATGGCACCAGAAAACTACTAGAACCAATTAATGAATTTAGTAATGTTGCAGGATATAAAATTAATACACAGGAATCCCTTGCATTCCAATACATTAACAATGAAAAATCAGAAAGAGAAATGAGGACACAATACCATTCACCATTGCAACAAAAGAATAAAATATCTAGTATTAAACCTTGCTATGTATATTGTCACCTTGCTTATAAATTTATATCCAGAGTACATCAGGTGAGATGCTGGGCAGGATGAATCACAAGCTGGAATTAAGACTGTTGGGAGAAATATCAGTGACCTCAGATATGCAGATGACACCACCTTAGTGGCAGAATGTGAAGAGGAACTAAAGAGCCTCTTGAAGAAGGTGAAAGAGGAGAGTGAAAAAGCTGACTTAAAATTCAACATTCAAAAAAACTATGATCATGTCATCCAGTCCCATCACTTCATGGCAAATAGATGGGGAAACAATGGCAACAGTGACAGACTTTATTTTCTTGGGCTCTCAAATCACTTTGGAGGGTGACTGCATCCATGAAATTAAGATATTTGTTCCATGGAAGAGTAACTATGACAAATCTAGACAGTGTATTATAAAGCAGAGACATCACTTTACCAACAAAGGCCCATATAGTCAAAGCTATGGTTTTTCCAGGGACTTCTGTTGTCATATACAGATGTGAGAATTGAACCATAAAGAAGCCTGAGCGTCAAAGCATTGATGCTTTCAAACTGTGGTGCTGGAGGAGACTCTTGAGTCCCTTGGGCAGCAAGGAGGTCAAATCAGTCAATCCTAAAGGAAATAAACCTTGAATATTTATTGGAAGGATTGATACTGAAGCTCCAATTCTTTGGCTAACTGATGCAAAGGGCCAAATCATTGGAAAAGACCCTGATACTTGGAAAGACTGAGGGCAGCCAGAGAGGGTGACAGAGGATGAGACGGTTGGATGGTATCATTCACTCAATGGAAACAAGTTTGGGCAAACTCTAGGAGTTAGTGAAGGACAGGGCAGCCTGGTGTGATTCAGTCCATGAGGTCACAAAGAGTTAGACATGATTGAGCAGCAACAAAGGATACAAAAGACCTATATGCAGAAACTAGAAGATGCTAATGAAAGAAATCAAAGATGACAGATACAGAGAGATAATGGAGATGAAGAGATAATATCATGTTCCTGGATTGAATGAATCAATATTATGTAAATAAGTATACTACCCCAAACAGTCTTGAGATTTAATGCCATCCCTATTAAATAACCAATGACATTTTCCACAGAACAACAACAAAAAATTCCACAGTTTGTATGGTAATATTAAAGACCCCAAATAGCCAAAGCATTATTGAGAGTGAAAAATGGAGCCCAAAGAATCAAGCATCTTGACTTCAGACTATACTACAAAGCAGCAATCAGAAAGACAGACTGTGACAGGCATAAAAACAGAAAAATAGGTGAGTGGAATAGGCTAGGAAGCCCAAAGAAAAACCCATCCTAGGGGCACCTAGTCTTTGAAAAAAGAGGCAAGAATAAACAATGGAGAAAAGACAGCCTCTTCAATAAGTTGTGCTTGGAAAACTGTAGAGTTCAGTTCAGTCGCTCAGTTGTGTCCAACTCTTTGTGACCCCATGAACTGCAGCACGCCAGGCCTCACTGTCCATCACCAACTCCCGGAGTTGACTCAAACTCATGTCCACTGAGTCGGTGATGCCATCCAACCATCTCATCCTCAGTCATCCCCTCCCTTCTCTTCCCGCCTTCAATCTTTCCCAGCATCAGGGTCTTTTCCAAAGGGACAGTTCTTCGCATCAGGTGGCCAAAGTATTGGAGTTTCAGCTTCAGCATCAGTCCCCAATGAACATTCAGGACTGATCTCCTTTAGGATGGACTGGTTGGATCTCCTTACAGTCCAAGGGACTCTCAAGAGTCTTCTCCAACACCACAGTTCAAAAGTGTCAATTCTTCAGCGATCAGCTTTCTTTGTAGTTCAACACTCACATACATATATGACTACTGGAAAAACCATAACCTTGACTAGACAGACCTTTTTGGCAAAGTAATGTCTCTGATTTTTAATATGCTGTCTAGGTTGGTCATAACTTTCCTTACAAGGAGTAAGGGTATTAATTTCATGGCTGCAGTCACCATCTGCAGTGATTTTGAAGCCCTAAAAAATAGTCTCTCACAGTTTCTAGTGTTTCCTTATCTATTTGCCATGAAGTGATGGGTCTGGATGCCATGATCTTAGTTTTGTGAATGTTAAGCTTTAAGACAATTTTTTTCACTCTCCTCTTTCACTTTTATCAAGTGGCTCTTAGTTCTTCACTTTCTGTCATAAGGGTGGTGTCATCTGCATATCTGAGGTTATTGATATTTCTCCCTGCAATCTTGATTCCAGCTTGTGCTTCCTCCAGCCCAGCGTTTCTCATGATTTACTCTGCATATAAGTTAAATAAGCACAGTGACAATATACAGCCTTGACATACTCCTTTTCCTATTTGGAACCAGTCTGTTGTTCCATGTCCAGTTCTAACTGTTGCTTCCTGACCTGCATACAGGTTTCTAAAGAGGCAGGTCAGGTGGTCTGGTATTCCCATCTCTTTCAGAATTTTCCACAGTTTATTGTGATCCACACAGTCAAAGGCTTTGGCATAGTCAATAAAGCAGAAAGAGATGTTTTTCTGGAACTCTCTTGCTTTTTTGATGATCCAGCAGATGTTGGCAATTTGATCCCTGATTCCTCTGCCTTTTCTAAATCCAGCTTGAACATCTGGAAGTTCACAGTTCACGTATTGCTGAAGCCTGGCTTGGAGAATTTTGAGCATTGCTTTACTAGCCTTTGAGATGAGTGCAGTTGTGTGGTAGTTTGAGCATTCTTTGGCATTGCCTTTCTTTGGGATTGGAATGAAAACTGACCTTTTCCAGTCCTGTGGCCACTGCTGAGTTTTCCGGATTTGCTGGCATATTGAGTGCAGCACTTTCACAGCATCATCTGTTAGGATTTGAAATAGCTCAATTGGAAATCCATCACCTCCACTGGAATTCCATCACCTCCAATTCCTTCATAGTGATGCTTCCTAAGGCCCACTTGACTTCATATTCCAGGATGTCTGGCTCTAGCTGAGTGATCACACCATTGTGATTATCTGGGTCGTGAAGATCTTTTTTGTATAGTTCTTCTGTGTATTGTTGCCACCTCTTCCTAAAATCTTCTGCTTCTTTTAGGTCCATACCATTTCTGTCCTTAATTGAGCCCATCTTCGCATGAAATGTTCCCTTGGTATCTCTGATTTTCTTGAAGAGATCTCTAGTCTTTCCCCTTCCATTGTTTTCCTCTATTTCTTTGCACTGATCACTGAAGAAGGCTTTCTTATCTCTCCTTGCTACTCTTTGGAACTCAGCATTCAAGTGGGTATATCTTTCCTTTTTTCCTTTGCTTTTGGCTTCTTTTCTTTTCACAGCTATTTGCAATGCCTCCTCAGACAGCCATTTTGATTTTTTGCATTTCTTTTTCTTGAGGATGGTCTTGATCCCTGTCTCCTGTACAGTATCACAAACCTCTGTCCATAGTTCATCAGTCACTTTATCAGATCTAGTCCCTGAAATTTATTTCTCACTTCCACTGTATAATCATAAGGGATTTGATTAGGTCATACCTGAATGGTCTAGTGGTTTTCCCTACTTTCTTCAATTTAAGTCTGAATTTCAATTTAAGCCAATTTCTTCAATTTAAGTCTGAATTTGGCAAAAAGGAGTTCATGATCTGAGCCACAGGCAGTTCCTGGTCTTGTTTTTGCTGACTGTATAGAGCTTCTCCGTCTTTGGCTGCAAAGAATATAATCAATCTGATTTTGGTATTGGCCATCTGGTGATGTCCATGTGTAGAGTGTTCCCTTTTGTTGTTGGAAGAGGGTGTTTGCCATGATTAGTGCATTCTCTTCACAAAACTTTATTAGCCTTTGCCCTGCTTCATTCTGTATTCCAAGGCCAAATTTGCCTGTTACTCCAGGTGCTTCTTGACTTCCTACTTTTGCATTCCAGTCCCCTATGTTGAGAAGGACATTTTTTGGGGGGGTGTTAGTTCTAATCAACTTCAGCTTCTTCAGCATTACTGGTCAGGGCATAGACTTGGATTACCATGCTATTGAATGGTTTGCCTTGGAAATGAACAGAGATCATTCTGTCGTTTTTGAGATTGCATCCAAGTACTGCATTTTGGACTCTTTTGTTGAGTATGATGGCTATTCCATTTATTCTAAGGGATTCTTGCCCACAGTAGTAGATATAATGGTGATGTGGATGGCTACTCCATTTCTTCTAAGGGATTCTTGCCCACAGTAGTAGATATAATGGTGATGTGAGTTAAATTCACCCATTCCTATTTTAGTTTGCTAATTCCTAAAATGTCGACATTCACTCTTGCCATCTCCTGTTTGACTACTTCCAATTTGCCTTGATTCATGCACTTAACATTCCAGGTTCCTGTGTGTACAGGTGCATGTCAAAGAATTAAATTAGAACACTTCCTAACACTATACACAAAAACAAGTCAAAATGGATTAAAGACTGAAATGTAAGGCCAAATATTATAAAACTTTTAGAAGAAAACATAAGTAGTACACTCTTTGACATAAATGGCAGCAAGATTCTTTGTGACCCTCCTCTAACAGTAATTAAAATAAAAAATAAATTTGAAGCTAATAAAATGTAAAAGCATTTTCAGAGCAAAGGAAACTATAAACAAGTTGAAAAAACAGCCCTCAGAAAGGGAGAAAAATAATTGCAAATGAAGAAACTGACAAAGGATTAATCTTAAAAATATACAAGCAGCTCATGCAGCTCAATATAAAAAACACTAAAAATCTAATCAAAACTGATCAGAAGACATCAACAGACACTTCTCCAAAGAAGACATACAGATGGCCAACACATGAAAAGATGCTCAACATTTATCATTATTAGAGAAATGTAAGTTAAAACTCCAATGAGGTACCATTTCACAGAAGTCAGAATGGCCATCATCAAAATATCTACAAACAATAAATGCTAGAGAGGATATGGAGAAAAGGGAAGCTGCTTTCATTGTTGGTGTAAATTGATACAAACACTATGGAGAACAGTATGGAGGTTTCTTACAAAACTAGCAATAAAACTACCATATGACCCAGCAATTCCATTAGCCCCAGAAAGCTGTAATTCTAAAATACACATGTACCCCAGTGTTAATTGCAGCACTATTTACAATAGTCAGGACATGGAAGCAACTTAGGTGTCCACTGACAGATGACTGGATAAAGAAGATATGATACATATATGCAATGGAATGTTACTAAGCCATAAAAGGAACAAAACTGAGTCATTCACAGTGATGGGCATGAACCTAGAGTCTGTCACAAAGAGTAAATTAAGTCAGAAAGATAAAAACAAATATATTATTTTAATGCTTTTAGCTAGAAAATGTTATTTTTGATCTATTTTCTATATTACAAAATGTAATTTTTCTAGAATCTAGAAAAATCTTACAGATGAAACTATTTGCAGGGCAGGAATAGAGATGCAGACCTAGAGAATGAACACGTGGACAAAGGCAGGAAAGGGGAAGGTGAGACAAATTGGGAGATTAAGATTTACATATATACACTACCATGTGTAAAATAGATAGCTATCGGGAAGCTACTGTGTAGCACAGGGAGCTCAGCTCAGTGCTCTTTGATGACCAAGAGGCAGAGGATGGAGTGGGTGGGAGTGAGGTTCAAGGAGGGAGGGCACATATTTGCACACATAGCTGATTCACACTGGTGTACAGCAGAAACTAACACAACATTGTAAAGCTCTTATACTTCAATTTAAAAAAATATTAAAAATTGAAAAAAAGAAATGTGAAAAGAAGACAGATTAGATAAAATGTTTGCTAGAAAGAACTTTTAAGGATATGAAGAACTTCACTTTGCCCTCAGTAGCATGAGAACAATACCCAAGAAAATGGTAACCTGAAATAATACAAAATTATTATGCAAATACTGATTAATCAGATTACTGTCAATTCACTTTCTCATTCTAAATAAACTTCAAATATATGTTATTAATAATCATGATATAATTAACTTCAAGATTCGTATGCCTTGTAGAATATGAGTGAGTAAGTGAAGTCGCTCAGTCGTGTCCGACTCTTTGCGACCCCATGGACTGTAGCCCCCCAGGCTCCTCCGTACATGGGACTCTCCAGGCAAGAATACTGGAGTGGGTTGCCATTTCCTTCTCTAGGGGATATTCCTGACGCAGGGATCGAACCCAGCTCTCCCGCATTGCAGGCAGATGCTTTACCGTCTGAACTGAAGGGTTTAGAGGCCGTCAAATGGACATGACCTATAAAGGCAATTTTGATGGTTTTACATAGAAATGACCTCTAATGGAAGAGAACACAAATGGGAACTATTTGAGATACACTTCTGTGTAAAATGTAGTTTGCACATAATTCAGCATTTTAAATGAGCACTCTGCCAACCGAGACCAATATCAATCATCTCTTGAGGTTTTCTACTATGTACCAACATCAAATCTACATAGGAACAAATGTTACTCCTGCTTTTCTCTTCTATATCAAATGTCCTGAAGCCTTTGTGTCTCTCTGGAGCGAGGCCGAGTTTCCGAAGGCACATTCCAGTATAAACATCATCGATGGGATAGAGAAGGACCCGGTCAGTCACATTGTACAGTCTCAGGGCCAGGTGGCCGGAGTAGAGGAATTCGCCTCCTCCTGCATAAGGCGGGTAGACGCCAGTGTAAACAACTTCTGGGATGTAGTACTTGAGGTTCTTATCCCGATGAGGTCCAGCATTATGAATCACATCACCAATAAACAAATCTTTGGCTTTGTTCCTGGATAAGCTATTCAAGTAATTCAGGAGATGATGGGTGTTCACAAAAACATCATCATCGCCCTTGAACCCACCTGAGAAAGAGTAAGGCCTGGTAAACAAAAGTTAAAAAAGAGCTGTAGAAAGCACATTAAAGAAAATTACTCTCAATTGCATGCTTGGTACTCAAGAAGAGATATAATCAATATGTGTGTTCATAGAAAAAGGCAGTTATATTAAAAGCAATATAAAAACATTTGCATAAATATTCAAATATTAAATAAATATTATATATTCAAATATTAACATTTGACATTCAAGTATTAAATGAATATTTGAATGTTGCACTAGTCAGCTGGACAGACTGACTGGGCCTTCTCTTCCTAGCTCAGGAATTGTTTAGAAGACATATTTATAATGAAATAATTTTTTATGCTATTGGCTTCTATTTTGAAATAAATGTTACATTAAATACCCTGGCCTAAAATGGGTAATCTTGCCTTTCTCCAGGGCATCTTCCCAACCCAGGGATCGAACCCAGGTATCCTGCATTGCAGACAGATTCTTTACCAACTGAGCTATCAGGGAAGCCCGAATATCCTGCAAAGAATGAGTTCTGGCAAAAATGAGAAGTATGTCCAATATAAAAACAAACAGAAAGAATGAAGAAGATACTTTGAGATTACTGATATCTACATATTCATAGGAATAAATGATGTTTGTGGAAATCCATTTTAGTCTATAGTGCCTAGTTAGCCATTTCAAAAATTATTTCCCTTTGGTCTTTACAAACTTATAAATATATATGGGCATATACGTATATATACATATATAATGTTATTTGTATGTATTTAACATAATACATAAAATTATGTGAACTTCTTCTTCTTCTTCTAAGTCGCTTCAGTCGTGTCCGACTCTGCGCGACCCCATAGACGGCAGCCCACCAGGCTCCCCCGTCCCTGGGATTCTCCAGGCAAGAAAAATGGAGTGGGTTGCCATTTCCTTCTCCAGTACATGAAAGTGAAAAGTGACTAGTACTACATTTTTATATATTATGTAATTAATATATATAATGATATATAGTATGTATTATTATATTAACATATGATACATGTATAGTATGTCACATTGTATAACCTGACATTGTCTGATAATTTGTAACTCTATATTACAGAAACCAAAAAAGAATCTCTAATCTCAGGTTTTACTTCATGATTTATTTTCTCCTATAATACAGTGCTTCAAATAAAGCCACATTTGCACAATCATTTCCGCAAGGAAGAGAATTCTTTATTCTGTCTCAATATTGGTTAGAGTAAAATTTATGCAGCAAGTTAATTTCTTTTTGGTTCTTGGACATACAATCCATTGTTTCCATTTGGAGCATGCCTGTTGAATAGTAAATGAAAAGCAAAAGATGTCTTTTTGGTTTCATCACTGACTATTTGGTTTCACAGATATTTTCTTGGAATTGAACTTTTTCTTCACAGATACATAGAAATAAAATGAAGAGAGTAATTTATGATAGTTTCTACATTCAAAAGATTATTTTCTTTTGCTATTGTTCATCTTTATTGTGTTTAACAGTAGGCCATTAAATGAAATGAGACACCAGAAATTTTCAAAAGGCTAAGCTAGCCTAATTGACAATATCATCAATTTCCTGGATTTTCTAATGATATAAACAGGAAGTTGCAGAATATATATAAAGGGAAGCTCAAAGCTACGCTATCCAGTTTCATTACCATTTGTTCCTCATCCTTTTCAAAGGTAAGGATTTTATAACCAGTTGTTTTCCTGAAGCTCAGTTTTCCACTAGAACCAAAATATACCAAAGTTAATCTGAATGCAATATTTCTTTGAGGTTGTAAACAGATGGAGCCATCATATGGCTGACTGAAAGCATGTCGTTTGAAAATTATAAAATGGCTGGTGAAGACGACATACAAATGAACACCGAAATTGTAACCGGACCACTTCCAGGCATAGGTTCCATCTCTGACAATCCTTTTGCCACATCTCATGCTATATTCTTCAAGTTCGGTTTCAGTGATGTCTCTAGGACCAATTTCCCTGTATTGTTGTGCTCTAAGCAAGGTATACCATTGTCGTTTATAAACACACGATAACCATTCTGAAGGTATTAGAGCATCTTGTTCAATAACTTTTGTGGAGGCCAGGTCACAAATGATATGCTGAAACCTCAAATTTTTAAATACTGGTTGAAATACTATGCCTTGTTTAGTTTCAAGAAAGGAAATGCTACCATCATGTTCCTTGTGCCTGGAAAACCAGTTGTTTGCATTAACTAAAAGCTGTTTCATTGTGCCTTTCCAACCTGGGTTAAGGCGGAGGAACATCCACTGTTTGAGTGTAGTATATATATCGATTTCCTTTTGCATTACGAATAAATTAGAAGAAGAAATGACCAGATTCATAAGATCTGTACTGAGTTCCTTGTAAAGTTCAACGCTTGGATGAGTCATCAGATTGTGGAGAAGCCATTCAAAGCACCCTGTCTTTACAGAATGTAACCCATAGGTCTCTGCTGCCACATAGAAGCTACATACAGTTTTCACATTAATTGTTTCCTTCATGGTCTTATCACACTGCTGAATTAAGTCCTCTACTTGAAGCAGGCACGCGGTTGCCAAAACTCTTGGAACTTGAAGGGGCTTAATTAAGACATATTCATTCCTATACAACGAGCCTAATACAAATTGCAAAGATTCTACATTTATATTCTGGTCATTAATCTCCAGGTCAATAATATCTTTGTGACATTCTTTCCCAGAATCTCTAAACATTGTAGCAAAGTAGTCCGACTGACATAAAAACCTTTTGTGTAAACACCACACTTTCCCCAGAGCACGGATTTTAATGTCACTGGTTTCGCCATTTAAAAATAAAGTTTGGTAAGCATACTCAGATTTGATCTTAACTTTTTTACCCTGTCTTGTCCAGACGACTTGCTGTAGATCCTCCTCCTGGTTGTGACTCATCTCAGACTCTGGGCCTAAGCTGGGACCGGTGCTCTGTTTGCGTTTACGGCTTCCAGACACATAACTGGGGCCTGCCTGGGCTTCTGGCTGCTGCAGTTCCCCTGTGCCAGATTCCCTGCATTGCAGATTCCGACTGTTCAAGGGCCCCATAGATAAAGGCTCTTAGGGCCCCTAAAGAGACTGCTGCAGAGACTTCTCTGCCACAGCATTGCTGTGGCGTGCCACCTCCGCTTAGGCCCTAGTTTCACTTGGGCATTTTAGCACAGTCCCAAACGTCACAGTGGAGGCTCTGCATTCTTCATTCTCTGCTCCAGCCCCTCCCTCCCTGTGGCCCCGCCCACTGCCTCCAGTCTTCCATTCAGTCTAGCCTATTGTTCAGGGCCCCTGCCTCCAGGTTTTCCTTGAAAATACTTTCCTATAAGGGAAATGACTGAATCAAAGGCTTTTGGATCACAGTGTTAAAGAGTGTACATATTCACATTTCTACTGCAAGTGGGAGAATTCTTTTCTCAGCTGTCAGCAATATTGAATATAATTATCTGCCTTCAACTTTTAGTAATTTAAAAAAGATGAATAGTGGTATATCATTATTTTATTATTCCTCTTTCATTATAGAGAAGGCAAACTTTTATTTGATGTATGTGTGTATATGCATATATATGCACAAAATTATACACATATACAAAATTATATATGTATAATTTTGAAATATCAGTAAAGATAAAGAGATATTTCAAAATTTTCTGATAAGGTACATCTTCATATTCTTTGCTTATTTCTGTATGAAAAGTGTTAGTCACTAAGCTGTGTCTAACTCTTTGAAAGCTTATGGACTGTAGCCTGCCAGGCTCTTCTGTCCATGGGATTCTCAGGGAAGAATACTGGAGTGGGTAGCCATTTCCTTCTCCAGGGGATCTTCCTGAACCAGGGATCGAACCCTGGTTTCCCACATGGCGGGCAGTTTCTTCACTGTCTGAGCCACCAAGGAAGCCCCAAAAGAAAGTGTTAGTTACTTGGTCATGTCCAACACTTTGTGACCCCATGGACTGCAACTTGCCAGAGTCCTCTGTCCATGAAAGTCTCCAGGCAAGAAAACTGGAGTGGGTTGCCATTTCCTTCTCCAGGGAAATTCCTGACACATGGATCAAATCCAGTCTCCTGCACTGCAGGCAGATTCTTTATCCTTTGAGCTACCCGGGAAATGTTTATTTCTGTATAGATTTATATATATTTTCTCCTTAGTGATTGTCAAAAGCTTATTAGCTTCTTATAATGTAAGACTACACATATGTATGGTGTGCATGTGTGCCAAGTCACCTTCAGTCATGTCCCACTCTTTATGACCCTATGGACTGTAGCACACCAGGCTCCTCTGTCTATGAGGATTCTCCAAGCAAGAATACTGGAGTGGGTTGCCATGACTTCCTCCAGGGCATCTGTCTGATCCAGGTATCAAACCTGCATCTCTTACCTCTTCTGAATTGGCAGGTGGGTTCTTTACTACTAGTGCCACCTGGGAAGCCCATATATATGCATATATACATATAAAAATTAAAATTGTTAAAAGGTTATATTTTGTTGTTGTTCAGTCACTCAGTCGTGTCCAACATTTTGTGACCCCATAGCCTATAGCACCCCAGGCTTTGCTGTCTTTCATCATCTCCTGGAGCTTGCTCCAACTCATGCCCATTGAATCAGAAATGTCATTCAACCATCACGTCCTCTGCTGTCCCCTTCTCCTCCTGCCTTCACTCTTTCCCAGCATCAGGGTCTTTTCTAATCAGTTGGCTGTTCGCATCAGGTGGCCAAAGTATTAGAGCTTCAGTTTCAGCGTCAGTCCTTCCAAGGAATATTCAGGATTGATTTCCTTTAGGATTGACTGATTTGATCTCCTTGCTGTCTGAAGGACTCTCAAGAGTCTTCTCCAACACCACAGTTCAAAAACATCAACTCTTTGGCACTCAGCCTTCTTTATGGTCCAATCCTCACATCCATGCATAACTACAGGAAAAATCATAGCTTTTACTATATAGAACTTTGTCAGCAAAGTAATATCTCTGCTTTTTAATATGCTGTCTAAGTTTGTCATAACTTTCCTTCCAAGGAGCAAGTGTCTTTTAATTTCATGGCTGCAGTCACCATCTGCAGTGATTTTGGAGCCCAAGAAAATAAAGTCTGTCACTGTTTCCATTGTTTCCCTATCTATTTGCCATGAAGTGATGGACTGGATGCCATGATTTTAGTTTTTTTAATACTGAGTTTTAGGCCAGCTTTTTCACTCTCCTCTTTCACCTCCACCAAGAGGCTCTGTAGTTCCTCTTCACTTTCTGCCATAAGGATGGTGTCATCTGCATGTCTGAGGCTATTGATATTTCTCTCAACGATCTTGATTTCAGCTTATGCTTCATGCAGCCCAGAATGTTGCATGATGTACTCTGGATATAAGTTAAATAATCAGGGTGACAATATACAGCCTTGGCATACTCCTTTCCCAATTTGGAACCAGTCCACTGTTCAATATCTGGTTCTAACTCTTGTTTCTTGATCTGCATACAGTTTTCTCAGGAGGTAGGTAATGTACTATGGTCAGGTATTCCCATCTCTTGAAGAATTTTCCACAGTTTGTTGTGATCCGCACAGTCAAAGCCTTAGGAAGCATCAATGAAGTCAATGAAGCAGAAGTAGACTTTTTTTTAATTCTGTCTATTTCTGTGATCCAGTGGATGTTGCCAATTTGACCGCTGGTTTCTCTGCCTTTTCTAAATTCAGCTTGAACATCTGGAAGTTCTCAGTTCACGTACTGTTGAAGCCTGGCTTGGAGAATTTTGAGCATTACTTTGGTAGCGTGTGAGATTGTGCAGTAGTTTGAAAATTCTTTGGCATGCCCCTTCTTTAGGATTGGAATGAAAGCTGATTTTTTTCCAGTCCTATGGTCACTGCTTAATTTTCCATATTTGCTGGCATATTGAATGCAGAACGTTAACAGCATTATCTTTCAGGATTTGAAATAGCTCAGCTGTAATTCCATCACCTCCACTAGCTTTGTTAGCACTGATGCTTCCTATGGCCCCCTTGACTTCACACTCCAAGATGTCTGGCTGTAGGTGAGTGATCACACCATCATGGTTATCTGGCTTATTAAGGTCTTTTTGTATAGTTCTGTGTATTTCTTGGCACCTCTTCTTTATATCTTCTGCTTCTTTTAGGTTCATGCTGTTTCTGTCCGTTATTGTGCCCATCTTTGCATGAAATGTAAAGCTCCTCCCACTGCCCCCTTTTCTGGGCTTTATCTTCAATTTGTAAGAAACTGTCAAACTGTTTTCCAAAGTGGCTTTACCATTTGATGTTACCACTAGCATGTAAGATGGTGGAGTAGAAGGACATGTGTTCATCTTGTCCTGCAAGAACACCAAAATGGCAACTAGCTGCTGAATAACCATCAACAAGAGACTGTTGAATCCCACCGAAGAAAGATACCTGGATCCAAGGGCAGAGGAGAATCCCCAACTAGACAGTAGGAGGGGCACAGCTGCATTTAAAATTAAATCTCAGACCCAGTAGAGATGCTCAGAGGGCACAAACAAAACCTTGTGTGCACCAGGACTGAGGGAAAAGAGCAATGACACCCACAAGAGACTGAGCCAGACCTGCATTTAAGTGTTGGAGTGTCTCCTGTGGAGGCATGGGTTAGCAGTGACCTGCCTCGGGGACAGGGATTCTGGTTGCAGCAGACTTGGGAGGCACAGCGCGTGGCATAATCCTCTTTGAGGAGGTTATCATTAACCCCACTATAGAGCCACCAAGCTGATGACCCACAAACTGGAGAACAATTATGCCAAAGAAGTTCTTTCACTGTTTCAAAAGTTCTAGCGCCCACAACAGATTTCCCAACCTGGGAATCCAGCAAAAGGACTGAGAACCATTAGGGAAACAGACTTTTGAAGGGCACAACAAAACCTTGTGCACACCAGGAGAAAGGAGCAGTGACTCTGCAAGTGACTGAGCCAGACTTGCCTGTGAGTGTTGAGTCTCCAGTGGAGGTGTGGGTGGACAGTGGCCTGCTGTGCGGTCAGGGCCAATGACTACAACAGTCCTGAGAGCCGTGGCATGCTGGTATAAGTCCTTTTGTAGGAAGTCACCATTAGTGCCATTAACTGTATCATAGTTTGGACTCAGGCCAAACTACAGAGAGGGTACACAGCCTCACCCATCAGCAGAAAATTGGATTAAAGATTTAATGAGCATGGCCCTGCCCACAAGAGCAAGACCCAGTTTTACCCTCCCTTCACCAGGAAGCTTCCTTAAGTCTTTTATCCTCATCCATCAGAGGGCAGACAGAATGAAAACCACAACCACAGAAAACTAAACAAACATCCCATGGATCACAATGTGATCTAACTCAGTGATACTATGAGCCATGCCATGTAGGGCCACCCAAGATGGACAGGTCATGATGGAGAGTTCTGATAAAATGTGGTCCACTGGAGAAGGGAATGTCAAACAACTACAGCATTCTTGCCTTGAGAACCCCATGGATATAATGAAAAGGCAAAAAAAAAAAAAAAAAAAAAAGATTATATAGTTATATATAATAAAATTTTATGGGGCTTTTTTGTTGTAAAGATATTTTAATTCATAAGAAGCCAAATTAGATTTTCCAAATATTGATTTTGGCTTCACTGCTTAGAAAGCCTTACCTTATCTGAAATTCGATAAGTATTCTTCTATATTTTCTAGCTAAATATTCATTGTGTTAACTCTTATGTAACATCTAAATGTTGAAATTTTAATGCATTTCTAAATTCTCATAATTTGAAGTGACAGAAGCATTATGCAAAAGAGTATATACATTATAAACCAGATTTTTACAAACAAAAAATACACATGTATTTTGCATGCCTAATACTAAAAGTTATAGACACTATTCTACCATAGGTTGTCTTTGAATATTGATATTATGGATAGTATCTTAACTAAGCCCAGGCAGCAGGTACAGTGGGGCCTATAAAGAGTGAGTGGTTGGTTATATGGTGTTCTCCATCCTTCTTAGCTGTAGTTTGTGTGGGTTTTGCTTTCTCTTAATCCAGCACAAGCTCCTTTTCCTCTTCACAAAGCAGGACAATGCCTCTCAGTTTCCAAGAGTAGGAGTAATATGCAGGGACAAAAACAATGAAACGGCATCTAGGATTGTTTTTACAGAACAATATTTGTTTGCTTCATTCACTGTCAAAACTACAGCAACTAGAAGAGGGTATGCTAGATGTTTATTAAATATCTGTTGAAACACTGAACCTATACTTTGCAGCAGTTATTGAGTGAATGATTTATTTTGACATCTTTTTTACTACAAACCTAGTTATGCCAGCTTATATGAAATAATCCTTGATTTTCAAAGCTAGTAAAGCCCTTTTAGTCTCTGCACATCTTCAAAACTGACTTTAAGTGGTTCCTTTCATCTGAGATACATTGCTTCTCCACAGTTGCATGTCAATTGCCTCTGTAACTCATGAATTCTTTATAGACATGCTCAGAGGCTAGTTATTTCTTAACTTTGTCTACAAATTTGCATTATTCACTTTCTTGGTTGCTCTCAGCCATCTCTCCTATCCCTCTGATCTTGGCTGCACCTAAGTAGTATATGCAGGTCAGGAAACAACAGTTAGAACTGGACGTGGAACAACAGATGGGTTCCAAATAGGAAAAAGAATATGTCAAGGCTGTATATTGTCACTCTGCTTATCTAACTTGTATGCAGAGTATATCATGAGAAATGCTGGGCTGGAAGAAGCACAAGCTGGAATAAGGTTGCTGGGAGAAATATCAATAACCTCAGATATGCAGATGACACCACCCTTATGGCAAAAAGTGAAGAGGAACTAAAAAGCCTCTTGATGAAAGTGAAAGAGGAGAGTGAAAAAGTTGGCTTAAAGCTCAACATTCAGAAAACGAAGATGATGGCATCTGGTCCCATCACTTCATGGCAAATAGATGGGGAAACAGTGGAAACGGTGGGGCGCTCCAAAATCACTGCAGATGGTGACTGCAGCCATGAAATTAAAAGACGCTTACTCCTTGGAAGGAAAGTTATGACCAACCTAGATAGCATATTGAAAAGCAGAGACATTACTTTGCCAACAAAGGTCTGTCTAGTCAAGGCTATGGTTTTTCCAGTGGTCATGTATGGATGTGAGAGTTGGACTGTGAAGAAAGCTGAGTGCCGAAGAATTGATGCTTTTGAACTGTGGTGCTGGAGAAGACTCTTGAGAGTCCCTTGGACTGCAAGGAGATCCAACCAGTCCATCCTAAAGGAGATCAGTCCTGGGTGTTCATTGGAAGGACTGATGCTGAAGCTGAAACTCCAATATTTTGGCCACCTCATGTGAAGAGTTGACTCATTGGAAAAGCCCCTGATGCTGGGAGGTATTGGGGGCAGGAGGAGAAGGGGATGACAGAGGGTGAGATGGCTGGATGGCATCACCGATTCGATGGGCGTGAGTTTGGGTAAACTCCGGGAGTTGGTGATGGACAGGGAGGCCTGGCGTGCTGCAATTCATGGGGTCACAAAGAGTGGGACACGACTTAGCGACTGAACTGAACTGAACTGAACTGAAGTAGCCTTGCTTTGATGTAGGCCTGCCTTTCTAATTTCTGATGATAGATGAACAGAATAGTCTGTGAGTAGAGTGAAGAATTCACTACATTTAAGCTTACATGTTGCTGTACAGTTGCTCAGTCATGTCAGACTCTTTGCAGCTCCATGGACTGCAGCATGCCAGTATTCCCTGTTCTGCACCATCTTCCGGAGCTTTCTTAAACTCATGTCCAGTGAGTTGGTGATGCCATCCAACCATCTCATCCTCTGTCATCCCCTTCTTCTCCTGCCCTCAATCTTTCCCAGCATCAAGGTCTTTTCTTATGAGTCAGCTCTTTGCATCAGGTGACCAGTCTTACATGGGCCATGTTAATATTTCCCACAGTGTTAATATTAGCCTTAGTTCAGAGCAGCATTGTAGGCTACTACCAAGTTTTCTTCGTGGAGAGTTATCTCTTATCTGTAATGATTCTTGTTTCTGGTCTTTTCCCTCCAATCTGTACCCATGATGATAGTGCTTGAAGAAGTGAAATGAAAGTCGCTCAGTCACATCCAACTCTTTGTGACCCCATGGGCTATACAGTCCATGGAATTCTCCAGGCCAGAATGCTAGAGCGGGTAGCCTTTCCCTTCTCCAGGGGAATCTTCCCAACCCAGGGATCGAACGCAGGTCTCCCACATTGCAGGCAGATTCTTTACCAGCTGAGCCACAAGGGAAGCCCAAGAATACTGGAGTGGGTAGCCCATCCCTTCTCCAGCAGATCTTCCTGACCCAGGAATTGAACTGGAGTCTCCAGCATTGCAGGTGGATTCTTTATCAACTGAGCTATCAGGGAAGCCCTGGTAAAGGAGTGTTAAGAGAAAGGGATAATTTGTGAAAACTGGGGTACTGAGAGAAACCTTGAAAAGGAGGTAGAACTTAAGAGCTTGAAAAGTGAGTTTGATATGGATAGGAGTTGGAGAGAGGGAGGCAGGAGGTAATCTGATGAGAGTAAAGAATGAGAACATATAGAAAGGGCAAAGAGTGTTCAATAATAAGTCACTGAAAATGCCAACAGTATATATTTACATAATCAGGGCTGATAACATAGTTTTATAGCTATATATAGGATTCTCAGGTGGTTCTAGTGGTAAAGAACCCATCTGCCACTGCAGGAGTTGTAAGAGATGTGGATTTGATCCCTGGATTGGGAAGATCCCCTGTAGGAGGGCATGGCAATCCACTCCAGTATTCTTGCCTGGAGAATTCCATGGACAGAGGAGCCTGGCAGGCTACAGTCCATAGGATCACAAAGGGTCTGACACAAATGAAGCAACTAAGCAGGCACTCACACATGTATATATTTATAACAGTAAAACATAATATTAGATATATAACTTTATATAGTATATGTAAAATATATAATTTTATATAATATATAGTAATACAAAATAAAAACTAGATGGGTCAGATATAGCAATTGCAGTCCACAAAGCACTGTGAGCTTTCTGGGAATTAAAGTATAAAGTGTAACAATATCTACCATAATTGCTAAACCTTTGCTTCTCCCAGGTTTCATTGGTCATATGGACTAGAACCTTTTCTTATAGCATTTTTTAGGCCAATGATAATCTCTGCCTGTTTTATTATCAACCCACTGAAATCAGATTTCTTTCTTATAGCATATTTTAGGCAATGATAATCTCTGTCTGTTTTATTATTAACCCACTGAAATCAGATTTCTCTCTTTGAACTAATTCTTGAAATCTCTTATCAATTGGCGAACGCTTCCAAGTTCTTTTATAATATTAAGAGATTGTTGGTTTTCATACTTACAAATGTTTTATTTCAAAATATTCTAGAGAGAGACTGAAGGACAAAGCATATGGTTGATCAAAAATCTAGACCTGAAAACTGCTTGGTAATTTTATGATCATGAAATCCTTTTTTATTTTTATTTTTTTAAATATAAATTTAACCACACAGGGTCACTAGGAAAGTGGTAGGTTTTGGGCAGGTGGCAGAAGACAAGAACAGGGAGAAAGTAAAATTACAGGCCAGAGACTGTGTTGGGATTTCTGTTGGAAAGGCAAGGCACTGTGGAGGAAACAGTTTACGATTAGGTAGTCTCAACAATTTCTGTGGGCTTTGGGCTAGAGAAGTGATCTCTAGTAATCTTGTACTTAGCCCTGGGATGATTTAAGGCAGAGGAAATAATGGTTTGATATGTGAAACTTAGATAAGGAGGTGGCTGAAACTATAGACAGTATTGGTTGCTTTGTATGTGAAAGGCATCCTCTCTGCTAAGCCCTTTGTAATTGCTAAGAAAGGACTAGCCCGGGCCTGGTCAGTCTCTCACATTGTCTATAAGGTCCCAGAATGCCAAAGCAATGGAAATACATAAAATAAGAAAATATACTTAAGATGGATGTCAAACATATAATCTAAGAAAACACAGAACAGTTCTTATATGGGATGACCTTTAAAATGATTCACATAAACAGTACTTTTAAAAATAGTTACTATTTCAAAATAGTAATAAAGTTATAAATAATGGCTCTATCAATGAATCTGTGAACTTGAGTAAGTTATTGATTCTAGCTATCAAGATAGGAAATGCCTTAGAAGATGCTGTTGAAATTGGGATCTGGTGAATTTGTAGAGAATAGGAGAAGAGTAATTCAGGAAAAAGAAATAGCATGAATAAAGACAATGAAAGATATATACAAAGAAGCTATAACTGCTCACTTTATATAGGAGTTTAGTTGTGGCACTAATAACACAAAGCTTTCCCTTTCTTCCCCCATAATGATGGCTCAGTTTAGGCTCCAGGCAGGTAAGCTGCATTGATTTACAGCCTACCTTTGGATGTGAGATGAGAAGGAGAAGCTACCTCTTGGTAGCAATCTGAGATATACACAAATTGTCTTTGAGAATGCACAAAATTTACCAATTTAAAGAAGAAATGGTAACATATAAAGGTCAACCAAGTGATAAAAGATCTCATCATAGTACTTTAGTCACAGGAGATATCACAGATAAGAAAATAATATATGGTTAAAAAAATTAAGAACTACCCTTAAAAAAAAAAAAAAATCTGCTTTTGAATTGTTGTGCTGGAGAAGACTCTTGAGAGTCCTTTGCTCTGCGAGGAGATCAAACCAGTCAATCCTAAAGGAAATCAACCCTGAATATTCATTGGAAGGACTGATACTGAAGCTCAAATACTTTGGCCACTTGATACAAAGAACTGACTCATTGGGAAAGACTCTGATGCTGGGAAAGGCAAAAGGAGAAGAGGGTGGCAGAGGAAGAAATGGTTAGATAGCACGA
Source organism: Bos indicus (assembly GCF_029378745.1). NCBI lineage: Eukaryota > Metazoa > Chordata > Mammalia > Artiodactyla > Bovidae > Bos > Bos indicus. Next base: position 105,236,576 of record NC_091789.1, on the reverse strand, counting down.
CCAACTCAATGGACATGAATTTGAGCAAACCCCGAGAGATGGTAGAGACAGAGGAGCCAGGCATTCTGCAATCCATGAGGTTGCAGAGTCGGATATGACTGACGGAACAACAACAATCAAGTCATCGTTTCTACTTACTCCTTTTCCTCTCTTTGACATATTCCTTCTTTTTCAGAAGAAACTTTTATTGTGAAATGTAACACATATACCGAAAAATGAATAAAACAGAAAGTAACAACCACTCAGGTCAAGAAATAGAACATTCACAATACAACTAGAAGCCTTCCCCATGTCTGTTCATTCCCAGTGACATCTGTCTCTCACCTACTAAAGAAGTATTGTCTGTCCTGAATTTTATGGCTATCATTTTCTAGCAGTTTTAATAGTTTTACCAACCTACGTATGCATCCTTAAATAATAAAAATGTTTGTCTGTTTTTTGAGATGTATACAAACAGGATCACAATGTATGTATTTTTTATGATCTTTCATTTAACATTAAACTTCTAAAGAGTAAATCAAGAGGTTGCATTGCATTTGCTTCAGGTTCATTCCTGTAAAATAATCCATTATATGAAAATAATGCAACAAATTTATCCATTGTAATATTTATAGGCATTTGGGTTACTTAAATTTGTCAGATATTATGAATAAAATTGGTGTAAGTTTTATCATAAGTATCTTTACATATGAAAGATAATGCCAAACTGTTTTCCAAAGCAGGTGTAAGATTTTCATTCCCACCAGATGTCTTTAAGAATTGCTTTTGTACCATATCTTTGACAAAGCATGGTATTGCAACACTTCAAGTTCAGTTAACATGGTTGTCTGTAAATGATAATAAACTCTTGTGCTTTAACTTTGTGTTTCTCTGATTAATGATGTTGAGCACTTTATCATATGTTTATATACTGCTGGAATCCCTTCTTTTGTGAATTCTCTGTCGAAGTCTTTTTGTCAATCTTCTTATTGAATTGTCTGCCTTATTGAATTGATAATTCCTATTGAATTATCTTATTGAATTTTTCCTTATGATTGTGAAAATGTACTATGTGTTCTCAATAACAGTCCTTTGTAATATGTATCTTATAGTCCATTTTCTAATTTGTAGCTGTTTGTTTCACTTTTTTGTGGTATCATTTAATAAATAGTTTTATACTTTTAAAATAATACAAAGTAACAATATTTTTATAATTAGCAATTTTATTGAAATTGGTAAAGGGTTATTTCCTTACAATGAGGTCACAATGATTTTACTCCTGTCCCACATTATTTAGCCGTTATTTTTTGGGCTATCATATTTAGAACTGTAATTTGCAAGAATTGTTTTTTGGCTGAGTGGTGTGATTTAGCCAGAGATTGAGCCCAATGGCAATTTCCAGCTGAAAAGCAATTTATACACTTGCATCCGCCCGCAGCTAGTGGGGGTTGGGTGCAGAGGCTCAGGCTGTGGGGATCAGTACTTAGGCAAAGGATTGAGGCTGAATGCCATGAAGATACTCTGAGGGGGCTAATGTGACCCAGCAGAGGCAGAACAGTGAAAATCCTGGGACCGCCAGAGAAACAAAAGATTACTCACACAGGAAGCTTCTAATGCTGCACTCTAACTTCCGACAGGCTCACAGAGCAAAGGACCATGCCCTAGTGAATACAGAAGGGGGGTGATCCAGCTGTGGTCTATGTTCCCAGAGCCAGAGAAGCAGGTGCACAACTGTCAGAGATGGAAGGCAAGGGACCTACAGCCTTAGACCCAGAGATCATATCTACTGCCAAGGCATTAGCTCCCTTGGGTTGCAACCCATGGCTTCTTGGTGTCCTCCGTGGCTTGGATCTGATAAACATGTCACAACGCAAGACCAGCTCTGCTGGGGAAGTATATGACACACCTAAGACTTCGGCAACCCCTGCATGGCCTGGCTAGGAGCCCAAACAGCTTGTTTCTGCTGAGGGTCTCCCAAACCAGGACCAACTTGCCTGGTAGATGCACAGCCCATCTTGGGCTGTGGCAAACCCTCGTGTGGTCCAGTCACAGAAAGCGATTCCCACACATACTGGCGGTGTTTCTGGTATCCCTCCCTTTCCACAGTACAACTGAGCAAATAAGCCCGAATAAGTGGCCACTCTGGGCCCCTTGTGTCAGGATTGAGACACACTGGAGAAAGACTTGCAAGACATTAAGTGGGTCAAAAAATCAAAGCAGAAGATTGAGTAAATAAAGAAGGGGAATCATCCTGGAAGTAGCATGTGCAGTGGATCAAAATCCCGCAGTTAACCTGAGACTGTGCACTTTAGGGTATACTATAGTCTTTGAGAGCAAGTACTTGCAGGAGCAAGGGAATATCTGAGTCTGAACTGAAACCACATGGCCTACAACAAGTCCAGAGACCTTCCAAGATGTATTGGAAGACCTTCTGAGTAGGCAAATCGACAAGAACAGGAAAACAGAGGAAACACATGGACATTCCTCTCACTACCACCCTACAAATACTTCCCGCTCCTTATTTATAAATTTTATGTGTTAACAAACCCCCATTTTTCATATTGTCCTAATATGGACCTTTATTAATCTTTAAAGTTCGTTTCTTATAACCTACTTTTAGCTTTTTCTAAAAAACTTTTAAAAACCCACTGGGGCTGGTGCACTGGGATGACCCAGAGGGATGGTACGGGGAGGGAAGAGGGAGGAGGGTTCAGGATGGGGAACACGTGTATACCTGTGGTGGATTCATGTTGATATTTGGCCAAACCAATACAATATTGTAAAGTTAAAAAATAAAATAAAATAATTAACAAAATAAATTCCTTATTTTTATTTTTGTGTTACATATTTTGTTGATATTGTACTTTGAAAATCTAATTTTTATTCTAGGTTTTAATTTTTACTTTTTAATATTTTGTTATTAATTTTGTACCCCTGAGCGTCTAATTTTTACTACCCATATTCACTTAGGGGTTTGGTTATTGGCTTGAGTGCTCTCTTCTTTTTGGACTCTCTATTTCCTCCTTTTTGTCACCTTTTTCTTTTTCCTTCCTCTGTTCCCTATTTAAGTCTGTGAATCTCTTTGGGTGTTCCTGGTTTGTGAGCATTGTTTCCCCATTAACCTAGGAGATTTGTTTTCTGTGCTATGTGGCCTTAGAAGTCTTGATGCTACTGTAAGGGGTCAGGCTTGAATCCCAGAGGCAAGAGATTCAACTCCAGGACTTTGGCCCATCAGAGAACTCCCACCCCCATAAAACTTTAATAGATGAGAGTGTCCCCAAACCTTCCATACCGACATTGAGACCAAGTTCCACCCAAGAGCCAGCAAGTTCCAGTGCAGGACTCCTCACCCTATCCTTTAGAAAAACAGGAATACAACTTTGTACATCATCTGACAGGCTGCCCAAAGCCATACCAAACCCATAGACACCTCAAAACACACTACTGGACACAGCACTGCCCTTCAGAAAGATGAGATCTAGCTCTATCACTGAGAACACAGGCACATGTCTGTCCAACCAGGAAACTTAAGACCAGGCAGTGGTCCAACTTAAGCCATGAGGGGTAGACTTCACAATTAAGAGGAAATATGGCCTTTCAATTGAAAAGCAGAGACATTCCTTTGCCAACAAAGGTCCGTCTAGTCAAGGCTATGGTTTTTCCTGTGGTCATGTATGGATGTGAGAGTTGGACTGTGAAGAAGGCTGAGCACAGAAGAACTGATGCTTTTGAACTGTGGTGTTGGAGAAGACTCTTGAGAGTCCCTTGGACTGCAAGGAGATCCAACCAGTCCATTCTGAAGGAGATCAGCCCTGGGATTTCTTTGGAAGGAATGATGCTAAAGCTGAAACTCCAGTACTTTGGCCACCTCATGTGAAGAGTTGACTCATTGGAAAAGACTCTGATGCTGGGAGAGATTGGGGGCAGGAGGAGAAGGGGACGACAGAGGATGAGATGGCTGGATGGCATCACTGACTCGATGGGCGTGAGTTTGAGTGAACTCCGGGAGTTGGTGATGGACAGGGAGGCCTGGCGTGCTGCGATTCATGAGGTCGCAGAGTCGGACATGACTGAGCGACTGAACTGAACTGATGGCCTTTCAGTCTGCAGAAATGAGACCCCCAAACAGTAAACTAAACAAAATGAAAAGGCAGAGAAATATGTAGTAGAAGGAACATGGTAAAAGCCTACTAGCCTCAACAAACGAGGAAGAATTAGACAGCCCACCTGAAAGAGCATTCAGAATAATGACAGTAAAGATCATCAAAAATCTTGAAAACAAAATGGAGACATGGATAGAGCTTGAGGCACAGGTTGAGAAAGATGCAAGCAGTGTTTAACAAGGACTTAAACGAATTATAGAATAAACAATCAACAATGAATAACACAATAACTAATACAAAAAATACACTGGAAGGAAACAGCAGTAGAGTAATTGAGGCCGAAGAATGGATAAGTGAGCTGGAAGATAAATGTTGGAAACAACTGAAGCAGAGCAGAATAAAGAAAAATAAATGAAGAAATGAGGACAGCCTCAGAAATCTCTGAGACAACATTAAGTGTCCCAACATTCAAATCATAGGAACCCCAGAAGGAAGGGTACATGAGAAAATATTTTAGCAGATTATGGTAGAAAAACTCCCTCAGATGGGTAAGAAAATAGACACCCAAGTCCAGGAAGCCCAGAGACACTCATACCAGATAAACCCAAGGAGAAACATGCAAAGACACATAATAATCAAACTAAAAAAATTAAACACCAAAAATAAATGTTAAAGCAGCAAGTGCATGTCCAACTCTTGCAACCTTATGGACTGTAGCCCACCAGGCTCCTCTTAGCATGGAATTCTTGAGAATACTGGAGTCGGTTGCCATGCCCTCCTTCAGGGAATCTTCCTGACCCAGGGATTGAACCCATGTATCTTGTATCTCCTGCATTGGCAGGTATGTTCTTTACCATTAGTGCCACCTGGTTAACCCCAAGGAAGCAATAAACAACATACAAGTGGGTCCCTATAAGACTAACAGCTGATCTTTCAATAAAAACCTGCAGGCTAGAAGAGAATGGCAGGATATACTGAAAGTGATGAAAGGAAAAAAATTACAACCAAGGTTACTCTATCCAGCAAGAAGCACATTCAAATTCCAAGGAGAAATGAAAAGCTTTACACACAAACAAAGACTAAGAGTATTCAGCACTACCAGTCCAGCACTTCAACGAATATTAAATGAACTTGTCTCGACAGGAAACACAGAAAAGGCTCATGAAACAAACCCCAAACAATAAACTCAATGGTAACAGGATCATACTTATCAATGATTATCTTAAAAGTAAGTGGGCTTAATGTTCCAACCAAAAGATATAGATTGGCTGAATGGATACAAAAACAAGACCTCTATATACGCTGTCTACAAGAGATCCACCTCAAACTGGGGGATGCATGCAGACTGAAAGTGAGGGGTGGAAAAGATATCCCATGCAAATGGATATTAAAGCAGGAGTAGCAATACACATATCAGATAAAATAGACTTAAAAAAACATTAGAAGAGATAAATAAGGACACTATATAATGATCAAGGGATCAATCCAAGAAGAAGTCATAACAGTTATAAATATATAGGCACCCAACATAGGAGCATCTCAATACATAAGGCAAATACTAATAATTATTAAAGGAGTAATTGACAGTAACACAATAATAGTGTGAGACTTTAAATACCCCACTCCCATCAATGGACAGATCATTCAGAAAAAAATATTAGTAAGAAAACAGAAGCTTTGAATGATACATTGGCCTAGTCAGACCTCATTGATATCAACAGGGTGTTTCATCCAAAAAAAGAATAGATTTCACTTTTTTTTCAAGTGCACATGGAAGATTCTCCAGGATAGATAATATCTTGTGCCACAAATCATGCCTTGATAAATTTGAAAAAATTGGGATCATTTCAAGCATCTTTTCTGATCACAACACTGTAAAACTAGTTATCAACTACAGGAAAAAAAAAACTATGAAAAACAAAAACATATGGAGGCTAAATAATATGCTACTGAGTAACCAACTGAAGACATTTCTTCAGTAGACACTGAAGAAATCTAAAAGGAAGTCAAAATATGCCTAGAAAAAAATAAAAATGAAAACATGACAACTCAAAACCTATTGGATGCAATAAAAAACAGTGTTAAGAGAGAAGTTTATAGCAATAGAAGTGTACCTCAAGAAGCAAGAGAGACATCAAATAACCTCACCTTATACCTAACGCAGGGCTTCCCTGGTGGCTAAGATGGTAAAGAATCCATGTGCAATACAGGAGACTCATGTTCAGTCCATGGGTTGGGAAGATCCCCTGAAGGAGGAAATGGCAACACAATCCAGTATTCTTGCCTGGAGAATCCCATGGAGAGAAGAGCCTGGTGGGCTAAAGTCCATGGGGTTGCAAAGAGTTGGACACGATTGAGTGACTAACACAACACTATACCTAAAGCAACTAGAAAAAGAAGAAACAACAAAAATTCAAAGTTAGTAGAAGGAAAGAAATCATAAAGATCAGAACAGGAATACGTGAAATAAATGAGGGAGATATAGCAAAGATCAATAAAACTAAAAGATGGTTCTTGGAGAAGATAAGCAAAACCGACAAACCCTTAGCCAGACTTGGATTTCCCTGGTGGCTCAGGTGGTAAAGATTCTGCCTGAAATGCAGGAGACCCGTGTTCAATCCCTGTGTTGGGAGGATACCTGGAGAGAAGAATGGCAACTCACTTCATTATTCTTGCCTGGAGAATTCTATGGACAGAAGAGAGCCTGTCGGGCTGCAGTCCATGGGGCCACAAAGAGTTGAAAACTTCTGAGTGACTAAACAAACTAACACAACTAACTAGCCAGACTCATCAAGGAGAAAAAGGGAGGAGGCTCAGGTCAATAAAATTAGAAATGAAAAAGGAGATGTTACAACAGAAAACACAGAAATACATAGGATCATAAGACTATTATGAACAACTATATGCAAATAAAATAGACAACCAAGAAGAAATGGACAATGTCTTAGGAAAGTAGAACCTTCCAAAACTGAACCAGGAAGAAATAGAAAATATGAACAGACCAATCACGACTATGGAAATTGAAATTGCAATGGAAAATTTTCTAACAAACAAAAGCCCAGGACCAGATAACTTCACAGGTGAATTCTGCCAAAACTTTAGAGGAGAACTAACATCCATCCTGCTCAACTCTTCCAGAAAATTGCCAAGGAAGGAAACGCCTGAAATCATTTTATAAGATTACCATCATCCTGATACCAAAACCAGACAAAGATACCACACACACACACACACACACACACACACAAAGAAAATTACTGGCCAATATCACTGATGAACGTAGATGCAAAAATTCTCAACAAAACTCTACAAAGAGACTCCAACAATGCATTTGGGGTATCATACAACGTGATCAAGTTGGCTTAATCCCAGGGATGCAAGGATTCTTCAATATGCAAATCAATCAATGGGATATATCTATTAACAAACTGAAAGATGAAAATCATGTGAGATGCAGAGAAAGCTTTTGATAAAATACAAACCTATTTACGATTTAAAAGCAAACCTCCCCAGAAATTAGGCATAGAAGGAATGTACATGAACATAACAAAGGCTGTATATGACAATCTGACAACAAACTTTAACCTCAATGGCAAAAATAATGAAAGAATTTCCTCTAAAATTAGGAACAAAAAACGGGTGCTCACTCTCACCGCTATTCAACATAGTTTTCAAAGTCCTAACCACAGAAATCAGAGAAGAAAAAGAAATAAAAGAAATTAAGATTGGAAAAGAAGTAAAACTCTCACTGTTTGCAGATGACATTTTTCTTTACATATGAAACCCTAAAGATGACACCAGAAAATTACTAGAGTTAATGAATATAGTAAAATTGCAGGATATAAAATTAGTACACAGAAATCCCTTGCATTCCTATACACCAACAGTGGAAAAGCAGGAAGTGAAATTAAGGAAACAACCTCATTCACCTTGGCAACAAAAAGAGTAAAATAATTTTGGAATAAATTTACCTAAAGAGACAACAGTCTTGTTTACAGAAAACTATAAAATACTGATGAAAGAAATCAAAGACGACACAACAGATGGGGAGATATACCATGTTCGTCGATTGGAAGAATCAGTATAGTGAAAATGAGTATACTACCCAAAGCAATCCTTATATCCAATGCAATCCTTATCAAACTACCATAGGCATTTTTCACAGAACTAGAAAAATAATTTCACAGTTTGTATGGAAACACGAAACACCCCAAATAGTCAAAGCAATTTTGAGAAAGAAGAATGGAACTGAAGGAATCAAACTTCCTGACTTCAGACTATACTATAAAGCTACAGTCATCAAGACAGCATAGTACTGGCACAAAAACAGAAACATAGATCAATGAAAAAAAAAATAGAAATATAAATTATCCTGGAGATAAATGCACACACTTATGGACATCTTATCTTTGACAAAGGAGGCAAAAATATACAATGTAGGAAAGACAGTCTCTTCAACGACTGTTGCTGGGGAAATTGGTCAAATACACGTAGAAGAATGAAATTAAAACACTTTCTCACATCATGCACAGAAACCAACTCAAAAGGGATTAAAGGCCTAAACACAAGACCAGAAACCATAAAACTACTAGAGGAAAATATAGGCAGAACAGTCTGTGACATAAATCACAGCAAGATCCTCCATGACCCACCTCCTAGAGTAATGGAAATAAAAACAAAGATAAATAAATGGGACCTAATTAAACTTAAAAGCTTTGGCACAATGAAAGAAACTATTAGAAATGTGAAAAGACAACCGTCAGTTTGGGAGAAAAAATAGCAAATGAAACAACTGACAAAGAATTAATCTCTAAAATATACAAGGTCAATACCAGAAAAACAAACACCAGAGTCAAAAGGGGGGCAGAAGACCTAAACAGACATTTCTCCAAAAAAGACGTGCAGATCACTAATAAACACATGAAAAGATGCTTAATATTGCTCATTATTAGAGAAATGCAAGTCAAAATTGCAATGAGGTATCATCTCATAGTGGTCAGAATGGTCATCATCCAAAAGTGTACAAACAGTAAAGGCTGGACAGGGTGTTGAGAAAAAGGAAACCTCTTACACTGTTGGTGGGAATGCACATTAATACAGCCACTATGGAGAACAATCAGTTCAGTTCAGTCGCTCAGTCGTGTCTGACTCTTTGCGACCCCATGAATTGCAGCATGCCAGGCCTCCCTGTCCATCACCAACTCCCAGAGTTCACTGAGACTCACGTCCATCAAGTCAGTGATGCCATCCAGCCATCTCATCCTCTGTTGTCCCCTTCTCCTCCTGCCCCCAGTCCTTCCCAGCATCAGAGTCTTTTCCAATGAGTCAACACTTCGCATGAGGTGGCCAAAGTACTGGAGTTTCAGCTATAGCATTATCCCTTTCAAATATGGAGAATCAAAAAAAAAAAAAAACAAACAAAAAAAAACAAACAAAAAAAGAACTAGGAATAAAACTGCCATATGACCCAGCAATCCACTACTAGCCATATACCCTGAGGAAAGCATAATCGAAAAAGACACATGTGCCCCAGTGTTCATTGTAGCACTATTTACAATAGTTAAGGCAGGTAAGCAAACTAGATGTCCATCGGGAGATGGATGAATAAGAAAATTGTGGTATATATACACATAGAGTATTACTCAGGTATAAAAAGAACACATTTGAGTCAGTTCTAATGAGGTGGATGGACCTATAACCTATTATACTGAGTAAAGTATGTCAGAAAGTGAAAGACAAATGTCATATATTAATGCATATATGAGGAATCTAGAAAGATAATACTGATGATCCTATATGCAGGGCAGCAAAGGAGACACAGATGTAAAGAACAGATTTTTGGACACAGTAGGGGAAGGAGCTGCTGCTGCTGCTAAGTCGCTTCAGTCGTGTCTGACTCTGTGCGACCCCATAGATGGCAGCCCGCCAGGCTCCCCCATCCCTGGGATTCTCCAGGCAAGAGCACTGGAATGGGTTGCCATTTCCTTCTCCAATGCATGAAAGTGAAAAGTGAAAGTGAAGTCGCTCAGTCGTGTCCGACTCTTAGCGACCCCATGGACTACAGCCTACCAGGCTCCTCCATCCATGGGATTTCCCAGGCAAGAGTACTGGAGTGGGGTGCCATTGCCTTCTCCTAGGGGAAGGAGAGGGTGGGATTATTTGAGAGAATAGCATTGAAATATACACACTACCACATGTAAAATTGATAGTCAGCGGGAGTATGTTGTTTGACACAGGGAATCCAAATCCAGTGCTCTGTGACAACCTATAGGGGTGGTAGGGCAAGGGAGGTAGGAGAGGGGTACAAGAGGGTGGGGAACGTATGTATACCTATATCGTATTCCTGTTGATGAATGGCAGAAACCATCACAATATTGTAAAATAGCTATTCTAAAATTAAAAATATAATATAAATTTTAAAAATGAAAATACAACCCAAAGAATGGGAGAAAATTTGGAAATGATACAATCAACACAGGATTAGTTTCCAAAATTTACAAAGAGCTCATGTGGCTCAGTACTATAAAAGCAAACATCCCAATCACAAAATGGGCTGAAGACCTAAATAGACATTTTTCCCAAAAAGATACACAGATGGAAAAGAGGCACATGAAAAAATGTCCAACATCACTAATTATTTGAGAAGTACAAATCAAATTTACAATGAGATATCACCCCACACCAGTCAGAATGTCCATTTTCAAAATATCTACAAGTAATAAATGCCAGAGAGGATGTGGAGAAAAGGGAACTCTGATACATTGTTGGTGGCAATGTAAATTGGTACAGCCACTATGAAGAACAGTTTGGAGGTTTCTTTTAAACCTGAAAATAGATATACCATATGACCCAGCATTATAACTCCTGGACATATCTCAGGGGGGGAAAAAAAAAAAAACTTGGTTTGAAAGTATAATGCATGCCAAAGTTTACTGCAGTACTGTATCCAATAGTCAAGACATGGAATCAACCTAAATGTCCATCAACAGAGGACTGGATAAAAAGATGGTTACATAGAATGGAATGTTCAGATCAGATCAGATCAGTTGCTCAGTCGTGTCCAACTCTTTGCGACCCCATGAATCGCAGCACGCCAGGCCTCCCTGTCCATCACCAACTCCCGGAGTTCACTCAGACTCACGTCCATCGAGTCAGTGATGCCATCCAGCCATCTCATCCTCTGTCGTCCCCATTCTCCTCTTGCTTCCAATCCCTCCCAGCATCAGAGTCTTTTCCAGTGAGTCAACTCTTCACATGAGGTGGCCAAAGAACTGGAGTTTCAGCTTTAGCATCATTCCTTCCAAAGAAATCCCAGGGCTGATCTCCTTCAGAATGGACTGGTTGGATCTCCTTGCAGTCCAAGGGACTCTCAAGAGTCTTCTCCAACACCACAGTTCAAAAGCATCAATCCTTTGGCTCTCAGCCTTCTTCACAGTCCAACTCTCACATCCATACATGACCACAGGAAAAACCATAGCCTTGACTAGACGCACTTTTGTTGGCAAAGTAATGTCTCTGCTTTGAATATGCTATCTAGGTTGGTCATTAAAATATGAAACAATGCCTTTTACAGCAAGGGGGATGCAAGTGAAAATTATCATATTACATGAGGTAAATTAGAGAAAGACACATATATGATGTCACTTATATGCAGAATCTTAATAAAAGATACAAATGAATATATTTACAAACAGAAACAGACTCATACACTTAGAGAAAAACTTATGGTTACCATGGTAGAAGTGTGTGTGTGGAGGAGATATATTGGGAGTTGGAAATTGACAGTAAACACTGTTTTATTTAAAGTAGATAATGAACAAGGACCTACTCTATAGCACAGCTTAATATACTATAATAATCAAAATGGGATAAGAATTTGAAAAGAGCAGATACATTTATCTGTATAACTGAATCACTTTGCTGTACACCTGAAACTAACACATCAACAAAGTATAAACTAATCAACTATACTCCAACATAAAAAATTGTCATATACCTCAATTAGCAGAAATTATAATAATAATCCAAACTTGCAAAATTATCTTTGAAAATTTAAGGAGAATCAAAATTTCTCACACAAACAAAAATTGAGGGAATCTGTTGCCATAGCTTGCAATTAATATTTAGGTGAATACTTTGGAGAGAAAGGAAATAATGCTTTTCAGAGAAAAAGAATTACACAAAAGGAAGAGTACGGACGAATGGATAGGTGTAGGTGAAATAAAAACTTTGCTTATTATTAATTGATCTAATAGAAAACAGTTTGTTCAGAATCATACCAACAATATGACTGTGTGACACACACATGAGTGAGCATATGCTCACATATACTTGCTTGCATTAGTTTTAGTGCATGCTCAGTTGTATCTAACTCTTTATGACCCACCTTCTAGACTGTAGCCCGCCAGGCTCCTCTGTCCGTGGGATTATCCAGGCAAGAATACTGGAATAGGTTGTCATTTCTGCCTCCAAGGGATCTTCCCAACCCAGGGATTGAATCTGCATCTCCTGCAGCTCCTATTACAGGTGGATTCTTTACCACTGAGCCACCTGGGAAGTATTATATGTGTGAAATGAATGACAGTAATATTACAAGTGATGGTGGGAGCATTTTGTTATTATATGGTACACTACCACGAAGTGGTACAGTGTTGTTTGAAAGCACACTTGGATTATATGTAAATGTATATTGTAAACTTTAAGGCAACCAGTAAGAAATGAAAAAAATAAAGTATAAATATTTTAAGAAAGGAGAGAAAATAGATTTACCAAAAAAATTGTTCTATTTAAAATCACTAAATGCAAAAAAAAAAATTGGCAAACAAAAATAGGAACAAAGGTGACAAAGGAAAAAATAACAAATTTGGTATATAATAAACTTCAGTTCAGTTCAGTTCAGTTCAGTCGCTCAGTCGTGTCCGACTCTTTGCGACCTCATGAATCGCAGCACGCCAGGCCTCCCTGTCCATCACCAACTCCCAGAGTTCACTCAGACTAATGTCCATCGAGTCAGTGATGCCATCCAGCCATCTCATCCTCTGTCGTCCCCTTCTCCTCCTGTCCCCAATCCCTCCCAGCATCAGAGTCTTTTCCAATGAGTTAACTATGAGTCAATGGCCAAAGTACTGGAGTTTCAGCTTTAGCATCATTCCTTCCAAAGAAATCTCAGGGCTGATCTCCTTTAGAATGGACTGGTTGGATCTCCTTGCAGTCCAAGGGACTCTCAAGAGTCTTCTCCAACACCTATATCAAAAATTAATAGGAATAGCAATAATCTAGATGCACCAAATAAAAGATAAAATTGTCAGAGGAATAACAAAACAAGACCTAACTATATTTCCTACAAGAACTCTTCTTTAAATATTAAAACACATGTCAATTAAAAGTAATCTGATGGAGAAAGTTACACTATTCTAATATATCCAAGGAAAGCAAGGATATACTATTAATTTCAGATGTACATACTTTAAAGCAAACAGAGTTGTGAAGGCTAAACAGGGAATGATATAGTGATAAAGAGATCAATTCTCTAAGAAGGCAGGTATTTACCAAACAAATTCTCAAATTATATGAGGCTGGAACTTGTAGAACTGCAAAGAGAAATACTAATACATGAATCCACAATCAGAGATGGAGACTTCAGCTCAGTTCTATCAGAAATGAACAGATCTGGCAGGCAGAAAATCATTAAGGACATAACTGAATTCAACAACACATCAATCAACTGTTTACAATCAACATCTATAGACTCTTTTATAGAAGAATATTCAAGCTCATATGAAACACTAAGACCAAATTCTGGGTCATAAACAACACTTTAACAAATTTAGAAGTAGAGAAACAACAAAAAAAAATGTCTGCTTTCAGACCACAATGGAATTAAATTTGTAATTAATTATGTAATTGTAAGTTGGCAATTCTCAAGTACATGGATAATAAACACACACTCATAAATGGTCCTGAGAAGAAATCTCAAGAGAAATTTTAAAAACATTTTGAGCTAAATTAAAACATAACATGCGGTTTGTGGGGTGCTGTGAAACCAGTGCTTAGTGGGAAATTTATACCATTAAATTAATATATCGGAAAATAAAGAAGATGTAAGATTAATAACCTAAGTTTTACCTTAGACAAAATAAAAACAAAGTAAATCCAAAGTAAACAGAAGAAAATAAAAAGAATTAGAGCAGAAGTCAATGAAATTTAAAACACAAATTGATAGACTATCAAGTAAACAAAAAGTTAGTCCTTTGAAAACATCAATCAAGTTATTAATGCTCTAGACAGTTGAATGAAGAAAAGAGAGAAGACAGAAGTTACCAATATCAGAAATAAGGACATCACTACAGATCCAAAGGATATAAAAATATTAATTACAATCATCAGCTATATGCCCACTAATCTGATGACCTATATAAAATGGGTCAATTCCTTGAAAGACACTACCTGCCGGAGCTCACGCAGGATGAAACAGACAATCTTAATAGGACTATATTTATTAAAGTAATTGAATAATAAAAGTAATAACCTTAAAAAAAGTGGTGCCACACCTAAATGCTTTGCTGCTGAGTTCTAACAAATAGTTAAGGAAGTAGTTATTCCAGTTCCTTACAATTATTTCAGAGGAAAGAAGCAGATGTATTCCTACCTCATTCTATGAGCCTAGCATTCAGTGCAGTTCAGGTCAGTCGCTCAGTCGTGTCTGGCTCTCTGCGACCCCATGGACTGTAGCACGCCAGGCTTCCCTGTCCATCACCAACTCCGGGAGTTTACTCAAACTCATGTCCATTGAATTGGTGATGCCAGCCAGCCATCTCATCCTCTATCGTCCCCTTCTCCTCCCACCTTCAATCTTTCCCAGAATCAGGATCATTTCCAATGAGTCAGTTCTTCACATCAGGCAGCCAAATTATTGGAGTTTCAGCTTCAACGTCAGTCCTTCCAATGAATATTCAGGACTGATTTCCTTTAGAATGGACTGGTTGGATGTCCTTGCAGTCCAAGGGACTCTCAAGAGTCTTGTTCAACACCACAGTTCAAAAGCATCAATTCTTTGGCGCTTAGCTTTCTTTATAGTCCAACTCTCACACCCATACATGACTACTGGAAAAACCATAGCCTTGACTAGACGGACCTTTGTTGGCAAAATAATGTCTCTGCTTTTTAATATGCTGTCTAAGTTGGTCATAACTTTTCTTCCAAGGCGCAAGCATCTTTAAATTTCATGGCTCCAGTCACCATCTGCAGTGGTTTTGAAGTCCAAAAAGATAAAGTCTGCCACTGTTTCCATTGCTTCCCCATCTATTTCCCATGAAGTGATGGGACCAGATGCCATGATCTTAGTTTTCTGAATGTTGAGTTTTAAGCCAACTTTTTCACTCTCCTCTTTCACTTTCATCAAGAGGCTCTTTAGTTCTTCGTTGCTTTCTGCCATATGCATATGTGTCACGTCTGAGATTATTGATATTTCTCCTGAAAATCTTGATTCAAACTTGTGCTTCCTCCAGCCCAGCGTTTCTCATGATGCACTCTGCATATAATTTAAATAAGCAGGATGACAATATACAGCCTTGATGTACTCCTTTCCCTATATGGAACCAGTCTGCCGTTCCATGACCAGTTCTAACTGTTGCTTCCTGACCTGCACACAGATTTCTCAAGAGGAAGGTCAGGTGATCTGGTATTCCCATCTCCTTCAGAATTTTCCACAGAGATGTACATAAATATAGTTAAATCATCTTTGATGAAGAAGCATGGGCAATGGAACAGAACAAAGATAGGGTTTTCAACAAATGGTGCTGGAGAAGTGGATATTCACAGGCAAAAAGAAATATAAACACAAATTTTATTCTCTTCACTAACTTCACTAAAAAATAACTCTAATTGTCATAGATGAATGTAAAACACAAAATTATAAAACTCAAAGACGGTAATGCTTATGCCTTTTGATATAAAACCAAAGGCAATATCCATGAACCACAATATTGATAACCTGGACTTCATTAAAAGAAGAAAAAAAAAGCTTTTGTGATAAGGTCAACAATAGCGTAGGAGAAAATATTTGCAAAACACGCATCTGATAAAGCATTGTTATCCAAATTATACAAAAATATCTTAAAACTAAAACAGAAAATAAGCCAATACCCATGTCAACACAAAAAACATGGAATATCCAAAGCAATCTTGAGAAAGAAGCATAGAGCAGGAGGAATCAGGCTCCCTGACTTCAGACTATATTACAAAATTACCGTCATCAATAGTGTATGATACTGACACAGAAACCAATGTATAGATCAATGGAAAAGGATAGAGCAGACATGAACCCATGAACTTATGGTCAATTAATCTATAAGAAAGAAGGCAAGAATATACAATGGAGCAAGGAAAGCCTCTTCAACAAGTGTTGCTGGGAAAACTGAACAGCTACATGTAAAAGAATGAAATTAGAACATTTTCTAATACCATACAAAAAAATACACTAAAAGTGAATTAAATGTAAACTAAACATAAGACTGGATACTATAAATCTTCCAGAGGAAAGCACTGGCAGGACACTCCTCGATAAATCATAGCAATATCTTTTGAGATCCATCTCCTCAGCTAATGGAAATAAAAACAAACAAATGCTATCTAATTACATTCAAAATTTTTGATACAGTAAGAGAAACCATAAACTAAACGAAAAGACAACCTACAAAATGGGGAAAATATTTGCAAATGATGCTACTGACAAGGGATTAATTTCCAAAATATGCAAACAGTTTAATATCAAAAATCAAAGAACCGAATGAAAACATGGGAAGATCTCAATAGTCTTATCTCCAAAGAAGACATAGAGATGGCCAGAGGCACATGAAAAGATACTCAGTATCACCAATTATTAGAGACATGCAAATCAAAACAACAGTAAGGTCATCTCATACCATTCAGAATGGCCATCATCAAAAAGTCTACAAATAATAAATGCTGGTGAGGGTGTGCAGAAAAAGAACCCTCCTACACAGCTGGTGGGGATGTAAATTGGTGCAGTCACTATGGAGGACAATATGGAGGTTTCTTAAAATACTAAAAAGAAAGTTACCATAAGACCCAGCAAAATCACTCCTGGCCACATATCTGGAGGACACCAGCAAAACCACTCCTGGGCATATATCTGGAG
This sequence comes from Bos indicus, assembly GCF_029378745.1. NCBI lineage: Eukaryota > Metazoa > Chordata > Mammalia > Artiodactyla > Bovidae > Bos > Bos indicus. The sequence goes on along the minus strand of NC_091789.1, from coordinate 105,219,335 downwards.
AAAACCATAATTTGAAAAGATACATGCACCCCAGGGTTCATAGCATCACTATCCACAGTACCTAAGACATATAAAAAACTTAAGTGTCCATCAACAGATGAATAGATAAAAAATGTGGTATATATACATAAAAAATAAATAATGTCATTTAAACAACATGAATGTACCTAGAGATATTCATACAAAGGGAAGTAAGTCAGAGAAAGACAAGTATATGATATTACTTGTCAGTGGAATCTAAAAGATGATACAAATGAAATTATATACAAAAAGGAAATAGACTCAGATATTTAGCAAACAAACTTATGGTGACCAAAGGGAGAATGGGAAACAATAAATTAGGAGTCTGGGATTAAAATATACATATTATCATACATAAAATAGATAACCAACAAGAACTTACTATATAACACAGGAAAAGTGAAAGTGAAGTCGCTCAGCCGTGTCTGACTCTTTGCGGCCCCGTGGACTGTAGCCCACCAGGCAAGACTACTGGAGTGGGTTGCCATTTCCTTCTCCAGGGAGTCTTCCCCACCCAGGGATCGAACCCAGTCTTCCGCATTGCAGGCAGACGCTTTAAACTCTGAGCCACCAGGAAAGCACAGGGAACTATATTTAATATCTTATAATAAACTATGATGGAAAGGAAGTTTAAAAAGAATAGATTTATATATAAACTGAATCACCTTGCTGTATATGTGCAACTAACGTAACACTGTAAATCAACTAAAAGTTTTAAAAAATAATATAAAATGTAAAAGGCTTCCATGATGGTTCGCTGGTAAAGAATCCACCTGCCAATTCAGGAGATGCAGATTCAAATCCTGGAATTGGAAGATCTCCTGGAGAAGGAAATGGCAACATACTCCAGTATTCTTACCTAGGAAATCCCATGGATGGAGGAGCCTGGCAGGCTACAGGCTACCCTCCACGGGGTCACAAAAGAGTCGAAAACCACTTGGTGACTAAACAACAACATACAATGTAAATTTTTTAAAAAAGAGTCGAAAACCACTTGGTGACTAAACAACAACAGCATACAATGTAAAAATTTTAAAAATGAACAAAAGAACTTAGCATATACCTCACCAAAGAAGATACACAGATGGTACAGCAGCATATTAAAAGAATACCCCTTCATGGATCACAGCCTTGTTGTGGCAAAGGGGCTTGTGAAACTCAGTGAAGCTATTGATAGGTAGCATTCTTTAGGCAGGTTGATAGGGAGTCCATGGGCCCAGTCATGTAATTGCCCTGGTCCTGGAATTTATGTCCATTTGGGATTTATGTCCATTCACACATGTCAAAAGCGGGAGCTAGGGAGCTGGTTAATTGATAACATCAGAGCCATATGGGCTGGTTTCTTTGATGTTATCAAGAGATTGGCCTTTGTTACAAGATCTAAGGAAAACAAACTGACCCAATGTTAACCAGCCAATCCTATACAAAAGCTATTAACAAGTCAAAAGGTATATAATGATTTGTCTTAAAAGCCATGGATGGATCTCTTCCTACCCCCTTCTGATCTCTTCCTACCCACTTCTGGCTCCTGTGTCAGAAGCTGTCTCTGTTACTTCTTAACTTTAAATAAAGCTGCTACTCTGTTGTAAAGACCTGAGCAAATGCATTGCTTTGGTCCCGGAGTGAATGCTTTCCTTTGAAGACTATGACTCTGTAGCCAACACGGAACATCATGGAACACTATGTCTTGGGGCCACCCAAGACAGACAGGTCTGAGTTGAGAGTTCTAACAAAATGTGGTCCCCTGGAGGAGGAAATGGCAAACCTTTCCAGTATTTTTACCTCGAGAACCCCATGAGCAGCATGAAAAGGCAAAAAGACATGAAAAAAATAAGATGAACCCCCCAAATTGGAGAGAGTGTCCAATATGCTACTGGGGAAGAGTGGAGAAATAGCTACAGAAAAAATGAAGAGACTGGGTTAAAGCATAAACAGTGCTCAATTGTGGATGTGCCTGGTGGTGAAAATAAATTCTGATGCTGTAAAGAACAACATTGCACAGGAACCTGGAATGTTAGGTCTATGAATCAAGGTAAACTGGACCTGGTCAAGCAGGAGATGGCAAGGGTTAATACCAATATCTTAGGAATAGGTGACCTAAAATGGACAGGAATGGGAGAATTTAATTCAGATGACCATTATATCTACCACTCTGGGTAAGAATTCCTTAGAAGAAATGGAATAGCCCTCACAGTCACAAAAGGGTTTGAAATGCAGTACTTGGGTGTAATCTCAAAAATAACAGAAAGATCTCAGTCTGTTTCCAAGGCAAACCATTCAGCATTACAGTAATCCAAGTCTATGTCCCAACCACTAAAGCCAAAGAAGCTGAAGTTGAATGGTTCTATGAAGACCATCAGGAACTAATACCAAAAAAGATGGTCTTTTCATCATAGGGGATTGGAATGCAAAAGTAGGAAGTCAAGAATTACCTCGAGTAACAGGTGACTTTGGCCTTGCAGTACAAAATGAAGTAGGGCAAACGTTAACAGAGTTTTGCCAAGAGCACACACTGGTCATAGCCAGCACCCTCTTCCAACAGTATGACTCTACACATGGATTTCAATACTGAAATCAGATTAATTATATTCTTTGCAGTTGAAGATGGAGAAGCTCTATATAAACAATAAAAATAGACCTGGAGTTGTCTGTGAATGAGATCATGTGCTCATTATTGAAAATTCAGGCTTAAATTGAAGAGAGTAGGGAAAACCACTAGACAATTCAGGTATGACCTCCATAAAATCCCTTATGATTATACAGTGGAGGTAAGGAAAATATCCAAGGGATTAGTTATGGTAGACAGAGTGCCTGAAGAACTATAGACAGAGGTTTGTAACACTGTATAGGAGGTGGTGACCAAAACCATCCCAAAGAAAAAGAAATGCAAGAAGGCAAAGTGGCTTTCTGAGGAGGCCTTACGAATAGCTGAATAAAGAAGAGAAATGAAAGGGCAAGGGAGAAAGGGAAAGATTTCCAGAGAAGAGCAAGGAGAGATTAAAAAAAAAAAAAAACAAAAAACAACAACCTTAAGTGAACAATGCAAAAATATGGAGGACAGCAATAGAATGGGAAAGACTAGAGATGTCTTCAAGATAATTGGAAATATCAAGAGAACATTTCATGCAAGGATGGGCACAGTAAAGAACAGAAACTATAAGGACTTAACAGAAACAGAAGAAATTAAGAAGAGGTGGCAAGAATACACAGAAGAATTATACAAAAAAGGTCTTAATGACCCAGATAACCACGATGGTGTGATCACTCAGAGTCAGACATCCTGGAGTGTGAAGTCAAGTGGGCCTTAGGAAGCATTACTATGAACAAAGCTAGTGGAGGTGATGGGATTCCAGGTGACATATTTCAAATCCTAAAAGATGATGCTGTTAAAGTGCTGCACTCAATATGCCAGCAAATTTGTAAAACTCAGCTGTGGCCTCAGGACTGGAAAGGGTCAATTTCCATTCCAATCCCAAGGCCAAAGAAGGGCAGTGCCAAAGAACGTTCAGAGTATTGTACAATTGCATTAATTTCACATGCTAGCAAAGTAGTGCTCAAAATCCTTCAAATTAAGCTTCAGCAGAACATGAACTTCCAGATGTAGAAGCTGAGTTTTGGAGAGGCAGAGGAGCCAGAGATCAAACTGCCGACACTCATTGGATCATAGAGAAAGCAAGGAATTTTCAGAAAAACATCCAGCTCTTTCTTCTTCACTGACTGTGCTAAAGTTTTGACTGTGTGGATTACAACAAAATATGGAAAATTTCTACAGAGATGGGGTTACCAGACCCACCTTACCTGTCTCCTGAGAACCTTATATGCAGGTCAAGATGCACAAGTAGAATCAGACATGGAACAATCGACTGGTTCAAAATTGGGAAGGATGTATGTCACCCTGCTTATTTAACATATGCAGAGTACATCATGCTAAATGCTGGGCTGGATGAATCACAGGCTGGAATCAAGATTGCCTGGAGAATTATCAACAACCTCAGATATGCTGATGACACCACTCTAATGGCAGAAAGAGAAGAGGAACTTGAAATAAATTTTTCAAGTGTATATTACACTGTTGCTAACAATAAAAACAATGAATAACAGTGTTCACTAAAACTCTGAAATATTCATCTTACAGCTATGTGTGCCTTTTGACAATTTCCGAATTTCTTCTACACTACTGAACTTGGCAATCACCACTCTATATTTCTGTGTTCAGCTTTTTATAATCCATGTGTAAATGAAGTTATTCATTATTTATCTGTCTCTGTATGAATTATTCCATTTATAATGCCTTAAATCTCAATCCACATTGTCACAAATGGAAGGTTGCTTTTTATGGGTGTATAATATTATTCATACATAATGTTCTTTGTCCATTTTATCAGTGATGGACACATTTCTATTTTGAATAATGCTGCTGTAACTGTGGGAGTGCACTCTTTGATATCCTGTTTTATTTACCTTTGGATATACACCTAGAAGTGAGCTTGCTAGATAATACTGTAGTTTTATTTTTAATATTTTTGAGAAACCTCCATACTGTTTTCCACAGTGGCTTTACCAATTTACTACTACAAACAGTGCACGAGGATTCTGTTTTCTCCACCTACTTGCTAACATGTATCTTTTGCCTTTTTGATAACAACATTTCAAAGTGGTGTGAAGTAATATCTCATTGTGATTTTAATTTGAATTTCCCTACTGATTAATAATGATGAGCATCTTTTCATGCACCCAGGGGACATTTATATGTATTTTTTGGAAAGGCCCTCTGCCTATTTTTAAAAATGAATTGAAAATAATGTAATCCAAAAATTTTATATACTATGTGTCACATTTATAAAAACATCTAAGAAATTACAAAATAATAGAAATAAACAGATTTGAGGTTCCAGTGGTAGAAAGGATGGTTGTGGAGGAAGCAAGGAAGTGATGTGACTCTAAAAGGGCAACAGGAATGTTCCTTGTAATGATGGAAATGTGTATCTAGACTGTATCAATGTTAAAATCCTAATTGTGATATTGTATTCCAGTTTTGCAAGATATTACCACTGACACTGGACAAAGAGTGAATTGGGACTCTGTATCAGTTCTTACAACTGCAGGTGAAACTAATTATATCAAAAAATTTAAGTTTAATTTTAAAATTTTACATAGTGTGTAAGTACATTTATATAACATTCTTAATGGTAAATTGTAAAAGTGGATACTACAGGATAGACATTGATGTAGGGAAGTGAGTGTGACTATACAAAAGATAACAAGAACAAATTCCTTTGTAGTGACTGGCCAGTTCTGTATCTTTTTAAAATCAATTTTTATTGGAATATAGTTGCTTTACAATGTTGTGTTCATTTCTACTGTACAGCAAAGTGAATCAGCTATGTGCACACACACACACACACACACACACACACACACACACACATCCTCTTTCCTTGGACTGAGATTGACACATATACACTACTGATACTATGTAAAAAAAATAGATAAATTAATGAGAATCTATGGTATAGTAGAGAGATCTTTACTCAGTGCCCTGTGGTGACCGAAATGGGAAGGAAATCTGCCTTTTTAATCAGATTTTTTTTGTTATTGTCTTGGATAATTGCTTATATATTTAGGATATTAACCCCTTATAGGATACATGAATAGCAAATAATATCTTCCACTCTGTAGATGCCTTTTCATACTGTTGATTATACCTTTTTCTGTGCAGAAAAATGTTGTTATGATGTGGTCTCAGAAACTTTATTTTGGTTTTTGTTGCTTTCGCTTTTCATGTCATATGCCAAATATTGTTGCCAGACTGATGTCAAGGAGCTTTGTTGGTATGTTTTCTTCTATCAGTTTTATGGTTTCAGGTATTACATTTAAATATTTAATTAAATATGAGTTTACTCTTTGTGAGTAGTATAAGACAGAAGCCCAATTTCCATTTTTGCATGTGGTTGCCCAGTTACTCCAACATTATTTATTTTATTTTTTAAATATAAATTTACTTATTTTAATTGGAGGTTAATTACTTTACAATACTGTATTGGTTCAGACTATTCTTTCCCCATTGAGTTTTCTTGTCCCCCTTGTGAAATATTAGTGACTATTAGTTGACTCATGGGTGTAAATTGATACAAACACTATGGAGAACAGTATGGAGGTTTCTTACAAAACTAGCAATAAAACTACCATATGACCCAGCAATTCCATTAGCCCGAGAAAGCTGTAATTCTAAAATACACATGTACCCCAGTGTTAATTGCAGCACTACTTAAAATAGTCAGGACATGGAAGCAACTTAGATGTCCACTGACAGATGACTGGATAAAGAAGATATGATACATATATGCAATGGAATGTTACTACGCCATAAAAGGAACAAAACTGAGTCATTCACAGTGATGGGGATGAACCTAGAGTCTGTCACAAGGAGTAAATTAAGTCAGAAAGATAAAAACAAATATAATATTTTAATGCTTTTAGCTAGAAAATGTTATTTTTGGTCTATTTTCTATATTAGAGAATGTAATTTTTCTAGAATCTGGAAAAATCTTACAGATGAAACTATTTGCAGGGCAGGAATAGAGATGCAGACCTAGAGAATGAACACGTGGACAAAGGCAGGAAAGGGGAAGGTGAGACAAATTGGGAGATTAAGATTTACATATATACACTACCATGTGTAAAATAGATAGCTATCGGGAAGCTACTGTGTAGCACAGGGAGCTCAGCTCAGTGCTCTTTGATGACCAAGAGGCAGAGGATGGAGTGGGTGGGAGTGAGGTTCAAGGAGGGAGGGCACATATTTGCACACATAGCTGATTCACACTGGTGTACAGCAGAAACTAACACAACATTGTAAAGCTCTTATACTTCAATTTAAAAAAATATTAAAAATTGAAAAAAAGAAATGTGAAAAGAAGACAGATTAGATAAAATGTTTGCTAGAAAGAACTTTTAAGGATATGAAGAACTTCACTTTGCCCTCAGTAGCATGAGAACAATACCCAAGAAAATGGTAACCTGAAATAATACAAAATTATTATGCAAATACTGATTAATCAGATTACTGTCAATTCACTTTCTCATTCTAAATAAACTTCAAATATATGTTATTAATAATCATGATATAATTAACTTCAAGATTCGTATGCCTTGTAGAATATGAGTGAGTAAGTGAAGTCGCTCAGTCGTGTCCGACTCTTTGCGACCCCATGGACTGTAGCCCCCCAGGCTCCTCCGTACATGGGACTCTCCAGGCAAGAATACTGGAGTGGGTTGCCATTTCCTTCTCTAGGGGATATTCCTGACGCAGGGATCGAACCCAGCTCTCCCGCATTGCAGGCAGATGCTTTACCGTCTGAACTGAAGGGTTTAGAGGCCGTCAAATGGACATGACCTATAAAGGCAATTTTGATGGTTTTACATAGAAATGACCTCTAATGGAAGAGAACACAAATGGGAACTATTTGAGATACACTTCTGTGTAAAATGTAGTTTGCACATAATTCAGCATTTTAAATGAGCACTCTGCCAACCGAGACCAATATCAATCATCTCTTGAGGTTTTCTACTATGTACCAACATCAAATCTACATAGGAACAAATGTTACTCCTGCTTTTCTCTTCTATATCAAATGTCCTGAAGCCTTTGTGTCTCTCTGGAGCGAGGCCGAGTTTCCGAAGGCACATTCCAGTATAAACATCATCGATGGGATAGAGAAGGACCCGGTCAGTCACATTGTACAGTCTCAGGGCCAGGTGGCCGGAGTAGAGGAATTCGCCTCCTCCTGCATAAGGCGGGTAGACGCCAGTGTAAACAACTTCTGGGATGTAGTACTTGAGGTTCTTATCCCGATGAGGTCCAGCATTATGAATCACATCACCAATAAACAAATCTTTGGCTTTGTTCCTGGATAAGCTATTCAAGTAATTCAGGAGATGATGGGTGTTCACAAAAACATCATCATCGCCCTTGAACCCACCTGAGAAAGAGTAAGGCCTGGTAAACAAAAGTTAAAAAAGAGCTGTAGAAAGCACATTAAAGAAAATTACTCTCAATTGCATGCTTGGTACTCAAGAAGAGATATAATCAATATGTGTGTTCATAGAAAAAGGCAGTTATATTAAAAGCAATATAAAAACATTTGCATAAATATTCAAATATTAAATAAATATTATATATTCAAATATTAACATTTGACATTCAAGTATTAAATGAATATTTGAATGTTGCACTAGTCAGCTGGACAGACTGACTGGGCCTTCTCTTCCTAGCTCAGGAATTGTTTAGAAGACATATTTATAATGAAATAATTTTTTATGCTATTGGCTTCTATTTTGAAATAAATGTTACATTAAATACCCTGGCCTAAAATGGGTAATCTTGCCTTTCTCCAGGGCATCTTCCCAACCCAGGGATCGAACCCAGGTATCCTGCATTGCAGACAGATTCTTTACCAACTGAGCTATCAGGGAAGCCCGAATATCCTGCAAAGAATGAGTTCTGGCAAAAATGAGAAGTATGTCCAATATAAAAACAAACAGAAAGAATGAAGAAGATACTTTGAGATTACTGATATCTACATATTCATAGGAATAAATGATGTTTGTGGAAATCCATTTTAGTCTATAGTGCCTAGTTAGCCATTTCAAAAATTATTTCCCTTTGGTCTTTACAAACTTATAAATATATATGGGCATATACGTATATATACATATATAATGTTATTTGTATGTATTTAACATAATACATAAAATTATATGAACTTCTTCTTCTTCTTCTAAGTCGCTTCAGTCGTGTCCGACTCTGCGCGACCCCATAGACGGCAGCCCACCAGGCTCCCCCGTCCCTGGGATTCTCCAGGCAAGAAAAATGGAGTGGGTTGCCATTTCCTTCTCCAGTACATGAAAGTGAAAAGTGACTAGTACTACATTTTTATATATTATGTAATTAATATATATAATGATATATAGTATGTATTATTATATTAACATATGATACATGTATAGTATGTCACATTGTATAACCTGACATTGTCTGATAATTTGTAACTCTATATTACAGAAACCAAAAAAGAATCTCTAATCTCAGGTTTTACTTCATGATTTATTTTCTCCTATAATACAGTGCTTCAAATAAAGCCACATTTGCACAATCATTTCCGCAAGGAAGAGAATTCTTTATTCTGTCTCAATATTGGTTAGAGTAAAATTTATGCAGCAAGTTAATTTCTTTTTGGTTCTTGGACATACAATCCATTGTTTCCATTTGGAGCATGCCTGTTGAATAGTAAATGAAAAGCAAAAGATGTCTTTTTGGTTTCATCACTGACTATTTGGTTTCACAGATATTTTCTTGGAATTGAACGTTTTCTTCACAGATACATAGAAATAAAATGAAGAGAGTAATTTATGATAGTTTCTACATTCAAAAGATTATTTTCTTTTGCTATTGTTCATCTTTATTGTGTTTAACAGTAGGCCATTAAATGAAATGAGACACCAGAAATTTTCAAAAGGCTAAGCTAGCCTAATTGACAATATCATCAATTTCCTGGATTTTCTAATGATATAAACAGGAAGTTGCAGAATATATATAAAGGGAAGCTCAAAGCTACGCTATCCAGTTTCATTACCATTTGTTCCTCATCCTTTTCAAAGGTAAGGATTTTATAACCAGTTGTTTTCCTGAAGCTCAGTTTTCCACTAGAACCAAAATATACCAAAGTTAATCTGAATGCAATATTTCTTTGAGGTTGTAAACAGATGGAGCCATCATATGGCTGACTGAAAGCATGTCGTTTGAAAATTATAAAATGGCTGGTGAAGACGACATACAAATGAACACCGAAATTGTAACCGGACCACTTCCAGGCATAGGTTCCATCTCTGACAATCCTTTTGCCACATCTCATGCTATATTCTTCAAGTTCGGTTTCAGTGATGTCTCTAGGACCAATTTCCCTGTATTGTTGTGCTCTAAGCAAGGTATACCATTGTCGTTTATAAACACACGATAACCATTCTGAAGGTATTAGAGCATCTTGTTCAATAACTTTTGTGGAGGCCAGGTCACAAATGATATGCTGAAACCTCAAATTTTTAAATACTGGTTGAAATACTATGCCTTGTTTAGTTTCAAGAAAGGAAATGCTACCATCATGTTCCTTGTGCCTGGAAAACCAGTTGTTTGCATTAACTAAAAGCTGTTTCATTGTGCCTTTCCAACCTGGGTTAAGGCGGAGGAACATCCACTGTTTGAGTGTAGTATATATATCGATTTCCTTTTGCATTACGAATAAATTAGAAGAAGAAATGACCAGATTCATAAGATCTGTACTGAGTTCCTTGTAAAGTTCAACGCTTGGATGAGTCATCAGATTGTGGAGAAGCCATTCAAAGCACCCTGTCTTTACAGAATGTAACCCATAGGTCTCTGCTGCCACATAGAAGCTACATACAGTTTTCACATTAATTGTTTCCTTCATGGTCTTATCACACTGCTGAATTAAGTCCTCTACTTGAAGCAGGCACGCGGTTGCCAAAACTCTTGGAACTTGAAGGGGCTTAATTAAGACATATTCATTCCTATACAACGAGCCTAATACAAATTGCAAAGATTCTACATTTATATTCTGGTCATTAATCTCCAGGTCAATAATATCTTTGTGACATTCTTTCCCAGAATCTCTAAACATTGTAGCAAAGTAGTCCGACTGACATAAAAACCTTTTGTGTAAACACCACACTTTCCCCAGAGCACGGATTTTAATGTCACTGGTTTCGCCATTTAAAAATAAAGTTTGGTAAGCATACTCAGATTTGATCTTAACTTTTTTACCCTGTCTTGTCCAGACGACTTGCTGTAGATCCTCCTCCTGGTTGTGACTCATCTCAGACTCTGGGCCTAAGCTGGGACCGGTGCTCTGTTTGCGTTTACGGCTTCCAGACACATAACTGGGGCCTGCCTGGGCTTCTGGCTGCTGCAGTTCCCCTGTGCCAGATTCCCTGCATTGCAGATTCCGACTGTTCAAGGGCCCCATAGATAAAGGCTCTTAGGGCCCCTAAAGAGACTGCTGCAGAGACTTCTCTGCCACAGCATTGCTGTGGCGTGCCACCTCCGCTTAGGCCCTAGTTTCACTTGGGCATTTTAGCACAGTCCCAAACGTCACAGTGGAGGCTCTGCATTCTTCATTCTCTGCTCCAGCCCCTCCCTCCCTGTGGCCCCGCCCACTGCCTCCAGTCTTCCATTCAGTCTAGCCTATTGTTCAGGGCCCCTGCCTCCAGGTTTTCCTTGAAAATACTTTCCTATAAGGGAAATGACTGAATCAAAGGCTTTTGGATCACAGTGTTAAAGAGTGTACATATTCACATTTCTACTGCAAGTGGGAGAATTCTTTTCTCAGCTGTCAGCAATATTGAATATAATTATCTGCCTTCAACTTTTAGTAATTTAAAAAAGATGAATAGTGGTATATCATTATTTTATTATTCCTCTTTCATTATAGAGAAGGCAAACTTTTATTTGATGTATGTGTGTATATGCATATATATGCACAAAATTATACACATATACAAAATTATATATGTATAATTTTGAAATATCAGTAAAGATAAAGAGATATTTCAAAATTTTCTGATAAGGTACATCTTCATATTCTTTGCTTATTTCTGTATGAAAAGTGTTAGTCACTAAGCTGTGTCTAACTCTTTGAAAGCTTATGGACTGTAGCCTGCCAGGCTCTTCTGTCCATGGGATTCTCAGGGAAGAATACTGGAGTGGGTAGCCATTTCCTTCTCCAGGGGATCTTCCTGAACCAGGGATCGAACCCTGGTTTCCCACATGGCGGGCAGTTTCTTCACTGTCTGAGCCACCAAGGAAGCCCCAAAAGAAAGTGTTAGTTACTTGGTCATGTCCAACACTTTGTGACCCCATGGACTGCAACTTGCCAGAGTCCTCTGTCCATGAAAGTCTCCAGGCAAGAAAACTGGAGTGGGTTGCCATTTCCTTCTCCAGGGAAATTCCTGACACATGGATCAAATCCAGTCTCCTGCACTGCAGGCAGATTCTTTATCCTTTGAGCTACCCGGGAAATGTTTATTTCTGTATAGATTTATATATATTTTCTCCTTAGTGATTGTCAAAAGCTTATTAGCTTCTTATAATGTAAGACTACACATATGTATGGTGTGCATGTGTGCCAAGTCACCTTCAGTCATGTCCCACTCTTTATGACCCTATGGACTGTAGCACACCAGGCTCCTCTGTCTATGAGGATTCTCCAAGCAAGAATACTGGAGTGGGTTGCCATGACTTCCTCCAGGGCATCTGTCTGATCCAGGTATCAAACCTGCATCTCTTACCTCTTCTGAATTGGCAGGTGGGTTCTTTACTACTAGTGCCACCTGGGAAGCCCATATATATGCATATATACATATAAAAATTAAAATTGTTAAAAGGTTATATTTTGTTGTTGTTCAGTCACTCAGTCGTGTCCAACATTTTGTGACCCCATAGCCTATAGCACCCCAGGCTTTGCTGTCTTTCATCATCTCCTGGAGCTTGCTCCAACTCATGCCCATTGAATCAGAAATGTCATTCAACCATCACGTCCTCTGCTGTCCCCTTCTCCTCCTGCCTTCACTCTTTCCCAGCATCAGGGTCTTTTCTAATCAGTTGGCTGTTCGCATCAGGTGGCCAAAGTATTAGAGCTTCAGTTTCAGCGTCAGTCCTTCCAAGGAATATTCAGGATTGATTTCCTTTAGGATTGACTGATTTGATCTCCTTGCTGTCTGAAGGACTCTCAAGAGTCTTCTCCAACACCACAGTTCAAAAACATCAACTCTTTGGCACTCAGCCTTCTTTATGGTCCAATCCTCACATCCATGCATAACTACAGGAAAAATCATAGCTTTTACTATATAGAACTTTGTCAGCAAAGTAATATCTCTGCTTTTTAATATGCTGTCTAAGTTTGTCATAACTTTCCTTCCAAGGAGCAAGTGTCTTTTAATTTCATGGCTGCAGTCACCATCTGCAGTGATTTTGGAGCCCAAGAAAATAAAGTCTGTCACTGTTTCCATTGTTTCCCTATCTATTTGCCATGAAGTGATGGACTGGATGCCATGATTTTAGTTTTTTTAATACTGAGTTTTAGGCCAGCTTTTTCACTCTCCTCTTTCACCTCCACCAAGAGGCTCTGTAGTTCCTCTTCACTTTCTGCCATAAGGATGGTGTCATCTGCATGTCTGAGGCTATTGATATTTCTCTCAACGATCTTGATTTCAGCTTATGCTTCATGCAGCCCAGAATGTTGCATGATGTACTCTGGATATAAGTTAAATAATCAGGGTGACAATATACAGCCTTGGCATACTCCTTTCCCAATTTGGAACCAGTCCACTGTTCAATATCTGGTTCTAACTCTTGTTTCTTGATCTGCATACAGTTTTCTCAGGAGGTAGGTAATGTACTATGGTCAGGTATTCCCATCTCTTGAAGAATTTTCCACAGTTTGTTGTGATCCGCACAGTCAAAGCCTTAGGAAGCATCAATGAAGTCAATGAAGCAGAAGTAGACTTTTTTTTAATTCTGTCTATTTCTGTGATCCAGTGGATGTTGCCAATTTGACCGCTGGTTTCTCTGCCTTTTCTAAATTCAGCTTGAACATCTGGAAGTTCTCAGTTCACGTACTGTTGAAGCCTGGCTTGGAGAATTTTGAGCATTACTTTGGTAGCGTGTGAGATTGTGCAGTAGTTTGAAAATTCTTTGGCATGCCCCTTCTTTAGGATTGGAATGAAAGCTGATTTTTTTCCAGTCCTATGGTCACTGCTTAATTTTCCATATTTGCTGGCATATTGAATGCAGAACGTTAACAGCATTATCTTTCAGGATTTGAAATAGCTCAGCTGTAATTCCATCACCTCCACTAGCTTTGTTAGCACTGATGCTTCCTATGGCCCCCTTGACTTCACACTCCAAGATGTCTGGCTGTAGGTGAGTGATCACACCATCATGGTTATCTGGCTTATTAAGGTCTTTTTGTATAGTTCTGTGTATTTCTTGGCACCTCTTCTTTATATCTTCTGCTTCTTTTAGGTTCATGCTGTTTCTGTCCGTTATTGTGCCCATCTTTGCATGAAATGTAAAGCTCCTCCCACTGCCCCCTTTTCTGGGCTTTATCTTCAATTTGTAAGAAACTGTCAAACTGTTTTCCAAAGTGGCTTTACCATTTGATGTTACCACTAGCATGTAAGATGGTGGAGTAGAAGGACATGTGTTCATCTTGTCCTGCAAGAACACCAAAATGGCAACTAGCTGCTGAATAACCATCAACAAGAGACTGTTGAATCCCACCGAAGAAAGATACCTGGATCCAAGGGCAGAGGAGAATCCCCAACTAGACAGTAGGAGGGGCACAGCTGCATTTAAAATTAAATCTCAGACCCAGTAGAGATGCTCAGAGGGCACAAACAAAACCTTGTGTGCACCAGGACTGAGGGAAAAGAGCAATGACACCCACAAGAGACTGAGCCAGACCTGCATTTAAGTGTTGGAGTGTCTCCTGTGGAGGCATGGGTTAGCAGTGACCTGCCTCGGGGACAGGGATTCTGGTTGCAGCAGACTTGGGAGGCACAGCGCGTGGCATAATCCTCTTTGAGGAGGTTATCATTAACCCCACTATAGAGCCACCAAGCTGATGACCCACAAACTGGAGAACAATTATGCCAAAGAAGTTCTTTCACTGTTTCAAAAGTTCTAGCGCCCACAACAGATTTCCCAACCTGGGAATCCAGCAAAAGGACTGAGAACCATTAGGGAAACAGACTTTTGAAGGGCACAACAAAACCTTGTGCACACCAGGAGAAAGGAGCAGTGACTCTGCAAGTGACTGAGCCAGACTTGCCTGTGAGTGTTGAGTCTCCAGTGGAGGTGTGGGTGGACAGTGGCCTGCTGTGCGGTCAGGGCCAATGACTACAACAGTCCTGAGAGCCGTGGCATGCTGGTATAAGTCCTTTTGTAGGAAGTCACCATTAGTGCCATTAACTGTATCATAGTTTGGACTCAGGCCAAACTACAGAGAGGGTACACAGCCTCACCCATCAGCAGAAAATTGGATTAAAGATTTAATGAGCATGGCCCTGCCCACAAGAGCAAGACCCAGTTTTACCCTCCCTTCACCAGGAAGCTTCCTTAAGTCTTTTATCCTCATCCATCAGAGGGCAGACAGAATGAAAACCACAACCACAGAAAACTAAACAAACATCCCATGGATCACAATGTGATCTAACTCAGTGATACTATGAGCCATGCCATGTAGGGCCACCCAAGATGGACAGGTCATGATGGAGAGTTCTGATAAAATGTGGTCCACTGGAGAAGGGAATGTCAAACAACTACAGCATTCTTGCCTTGAGAACCCCATGGATATAATGAAAAGGCAAAAAAAAAAAAAAAAAAAAGATTATATAGTTATATATAATAAAATTTTATGGGGCTTTTTTGTTGTAAAGATATTTTAATTCATAAGAAGCCAAATTAGATTTTCCAAATATTGATTTTGGCTTCACTGCTTAGAAAGCCTTACCTTATCTGAAATTCGATAAGTATTCTTCTATATTTTCTAGCTAAATATTCATTGTGTTAACTCTTATGTAACATCTAAATGTTGAAATTTTAATGCATTTCTAAATTCTCATAATTTGAAGTGACAGAAGCATTATGCAAAAGAGTATATACATTATAAACCAGATTTTTACAAACAAAAAATACACATGTATTTTGCATGCCTAATACTAAAAGTTATAGACACTATTCTACCATAGGTTGTCTTTGAATATTGATATTATGGATAGTATCTTAACTAAGCCCAGGCAGCAGGTACAGTGGGGCCTATAAAGAGTGAGTGGTTGGTTATATGGTGTTCTCCATCCTTCTTAGCTGTAGTTTGTGTGGGTTTTGCTTTCTCTTAATCCAGCACAAGCTCCTTTTCCTCTTCACAAAGCAGGACAATGCCTCTCAGTTTCCAAGAGTAGGAGTAATATGCAGGGACAAAAACAATGAAACGGCATCTAGGATTGTTTTTACAGAACAATATTTGTTTGCTTCATTCACTGTCAAAACTACAGCAACTAGAAGAGGGTATGCTAGATGTTTATTAAATATCTGTTGAAACACTGAACCTATACTTTGCAGCAGTTATTGAGTGAATGATTTATTTTGACATCTTTTTTACTACAAACCTAGTTATGCCAGCTTATATGAAATAATCCTTGATTTTCAAAGCTAGTAAAGCCCTTTTAGTCTCTGCACATCTTCAAAACTGACTTTAAGTGGTTCCTTTCATCTGAGATACATTGCTTCTCCACAGTTGCATGTCAATTGCCTCTGTAACTCATGAATTCTTTATAGACATGCTCAGAGGCTAGTTATTTCTTAACTTTGTCTACAAATTTGCATTATTCACTTTCTTGGTTGCTCTCAGCCATCTCTCCTATCCCTCTGATCTTGGCTGCACCTAAGTAGTATATGCAGGTCAGGAAACAACAGTTAGAACTGGACGTGGAACAACAGATGGGTTCCAAATAGGAAAAAGAATATGTCAAGGCTGTATATTGTCACTCTGCTTATCTAACTTGTATGCAGAGTATATCATGAGAAATGCTGGGCTGGAAGAAGCACAAGCTGGAATAAGGTTGCTGGGAGAAATATCAATAACCTCAGATATGCAGATGACACCACCCTTATGGCAAAAAGTGAAGAGGAACTAAAAAGCCTCTTGATGAAAGTGAAAGAGGAGAGTGAAAAAGTTGGCTTAAAGCTCAACATTCAGAAAACGAAGATGATGGCATCTGGTCCCATCACTTCATGGCAAATAGATGGGGAAACAGTGGAAACGGTGGGGCGCTCCAAAATCACTGCAGATGGTGACTGCAGCCATGAAATTAAAAGACGCTTACTCCTTGGAAGGAAAGTTATGACCAACCTAGATAGCATATTGAAAAGCAGAGACATTACTTTGCCAACAAAGGTCTGTCTAGTCAAGGCTATGGTTTTTCCAGTGGTCATGTATGGATGTGAGAGTTGGACTGTGAAGAAAGCTGAGTGCCGAAGAATTGATGCTTTTGAACTGTGGTGCTGGAGAAGACTCTTGAGAGTCCCTTGGACTGCAAGGAGATCCAACCAGTCCATCCTAAAGGAGATCAGTCCTGGGTGTTCATTGGAAGGACTGATGCTGAAGCTGAAACTCCAATATTTTGGCCACCTCATGTGAAGAGTTGACTCATTGGAAAAGCCCCTGATGCTGGGAGGTATTGGGGGCAGGAGGAGAAGGGGATGACAGAGGGTGAGATGGCTGGATGGCATCACCGATTCGATGGGCGTGAGTTTGGGTAAACTCCGGGAGTTGGTGATGGACAGGGAGGCCTGGCGTGCTGCAATTCATGGGGTCACAAAGAGTGGGACACGACTTAGCGACTGAACTGAACTGAACTGAACTGAAGTAGCCTTGCTTTGATGTAGGCCTGCCTTTCTAATTTCTGATGATAGATGAACAGAATAGTCTGTGAGTAGAGTGAAGAATTCACTACATTTAAGCTTACATGTTGCTGTACAGTTGCTCAGTCATGTCAGACTCTTTGCAGCTCCATGGACTGCAGCATGCCAGTATTCCCTGTTCTGCACCATCTTCCGGAGCTTTCTTAAACTCATGTCCAGTGAGTTGGTGATGCCATCCAACCATCTCATCCTCTGTCATCCCCTTCTTCTCCTGCCCTCAATCTTTCCCAGCATCAAGGTCTTTTCTTATGAGTCAGCTCTTTGCATCAGGTGACCAGTCTTACATGGGCCATGTTAATATTTCCCACAGTGTTAATATTAGCCTTAGTTCAGAGCAGCATTGTAGGCTACTACCAAGTTTTCTTCGTGGAGAGTTATCTCTTATCTGTAATGATTCTTGTTTCTGGTCTTTTCCCTCCAATCTGTACCCATGATGATAGTGCTTGAAGAAGTGAAATGAAAGTCGCTCAGTCACATCCAACTCTTTGTGACCCCATGGGCTATACAGTCCATGGAATTCTCCAGGCCAGAATGCTAGAGCGGGTAGCCTTTCCCTTCTCCAGGGGAATCTTCCCAACCCAGGGATCGAACGCAGGTCTCCCACATTGCAGGCAGATTCTTTACCAGCTGAGCCACAAGGGAAGCCCAAGAATACTGGAGTGGGTAGCCCATCCCTTCTCCAGCAGATCTTCCTGACCCAGGAATTGAACTGGAGTCTCCAGCATTGCAGGTGGATTCTTTATCAACTGAGCTATCAGGGAAGCCCTGGTAAAGGAGTGTTAAGAGAAAGGGATAATTTGTGAAAACTGGGGTACTGAGAGAAACCTTGAAAAGGAGGTAGAACTTAAGAGCTTGAAAAGTGAGTTTGATATGGATAGGAGTTGGAGAGAGGGAGGCAGGAGGTAATCTGATGAGAGTAAAGAATGAGAACATATAGAAAGGGCAAAGAGTGTTCAATAATAAGTCACTGAAAATGCCAACAGTATATATTTACATAATCAGGGCTGATAACATAGTTTTATAGCTATATATAGGATTCTCAGGTGGTTCTAGTGGTAAAGAACCCATCTGCCACTGCAGGAGTTGTAAGAGATGTGGATTTGATCCCTGGATTGGGAAGATCCCCTGTAGGAGGGCATGGCAATCCACTCCAGTATTCTTGCCTGGAGAATTCCATGGACAGAGGAGCCTGGCAGGCTACAGTCCATAGGATCACAAAGGGTCTGACACAAATGAAGCAACTAAGCAGGCACTCACACATGTATATATTTATAACAGTAAAACATAATATTAGATATATAACTTTATATAGTATATGTAAAATATATAATTTTATATAATATATAGTAATACAAAATAAAAACTAGATGGGTCAGATATAGCAATTGCAGTCCACAAAGCACTGTGAGCTTTCTGGGAATTAAAGTATAAAGTGTAACAATATCTACCATAATTGCTAAACCTTTGCTTCTCCCAGGTTTCATTGGTCATATGGACTAGAACCTTTTCTTATAGCATTTTTTAGGCCAATGATAATCTCTGCCTGTTTTATTATCAACCCACTGAAATCAGATTTCTTTCTTATAGCATATTTTAGGCAATGATAATCTCTGTCTGTTTTATTATTAACCCACTGAAATCAGATTTCTCTCTTTGAACTAATTCTTGAAATCTCTTATCAATTGGCGAACGCTTCCAAGTTCTTTTATAATATTAAGAGATTGTTGGTTTTCATACTTACAAATGTTTTATTTCAAAATATTCTAGAGAGAGACTGAAGGACAAAGCATATGGTTGATCAAAAATCTAGACCTGAAAACTGCTTGGTAATTTTATGATCATGAAATCCTTTTTTATTTTTATTTTTTTAAATATAAATTTAACCACACAGGGTCACTAGGAAAGTGGTAGGTTTTGGGCAGGTGGCAGAAGACAAGAACAGGGAGAAAGTAAAATTACAGGCCAGAGACTGTGTTGGGATTTCTGTTGGAAAGGCAAGGCACTGTGGAGGAAACAGTTTACGATTAGGAGGTCTCAACAATTTCTGTGGGCTTTGGGCTAGAGAAGTGATCTCTAGTAATCTTGTACTTAGCCCTGGGATGATTTAAGGCAGAGGAAATAATGGTTTGATATGTGAAACTTAGATAAGGAGGTGGCTGAAACTATAGACAGTATTGGTTGCTTTGTATGTGAAAGGCATCCTCTCTGCTAAGCCCTTTGTAATTGCTAAGAAAGGACTAGCCCGGGCCTGGTCAGTCTCTCACATTGTCTATAAGGTCCCAGAATGCCAAAGCAATGGAAATACATAAAATAAGAAAATATACTTAAGATGGATGTCAAACATATAATCTAAGAAAACACAGAACAGTTCTTATATGGGATGACCTTTAAAATGATTCACATAAACAGTACTTTTAAAAATAGTTACTATTTCAAAATAGTAATAAAGTTATAAATAATGGCTCTATCAATGAATCTGTGAACTTGAGTAAGTTATTGATTCTAGCTATCAAGATAGGAAATGCCTTAGAAGATGCTGTTGAAATTGGGATCTGGTGAATTTGTAGAGAATAGGAGAAGAGTAATTCAGGAAAAAGAAATAGCATGAATAAAGACAATGAAAGATATATACAAAGAAGCTATAACTGCTCACTTTATATAGGAGTTTAGTTGTGGCACTAATAACACAAAGCTTTCCCTTTCTTCCCCCATAATGATGGCTCAGTTTAGGCTCCAGGCAGGTAAGCTGCATTGATTTACAGCCTACCTTTGGATGTGAGATGAGAAGGAGAAGCTACCTCTTGGTAGCAATCTGAGATATACACAAATTGTCTTTGAGAATGCACAAAATTTACCAATTTAAAGAAGAAATGGTAACATATAAAGGTCAACCAAGTGATAAAAGATCTCATCATAGTACTTTAGTCACAGGAGATATCACAGATAAGAAAATAATATATGGTTAAAAAAATTAAGAACTACCCTTAAAAAAAAAAAAAATCTGCTTTTGAATTGTTGTGCTGGAGAAGACTCTTGAGAGTCCTTTGCTCTGCGAGGAGATCAAACCAGTCAATCCTAAAGGAAATCAACCCTGAATATTCATTGGAAGGACTGATACTGAAGCTCAAATACTTTGGCCACTTGATACAAAGAACTGACTCATTGGGAAAGACTCTGATGCTGGGAAAGGCAAAAGGAGAAGAGGGTGGCAGAGGAAGAAATGGTTAGATAGCACGACCAACTCAATGGACATGAATTTGAGCAAACCCCGAGAGATGGTAGAGACAGAGGAGCCAGGCATTCTGCAATCCATGAGGTTGCAGAGTCGGATATGACTGACGGAACAACAACAATCAAGTCATCGTTTCTACTTACTCCTTTTCCTCTCTTTGACATATTCCTTCTTTTTCAGAAGAAACTTTTATTGTGAAATGTAACACATATACCGAAAAATGAATAAAACAGAAAGTAACAACCACTCAGGTCAAGAAATAGAACATTCACAATACAACTAGAAGCCTTCCCCATGTCTGTTCATTCCCAGTGACATCTGTCTCTCACCTACTAAAGAAGTATTGTCTGTCCTGAATTTTATGGCTATCATTTTCTAGCAGTTTTAATAGTTTTACCAACCTACGTATGCATCCTTAAATAATAAAAATGTTTGTCTGTTTTTTGAGATGTATACAAACAGGATCACAATGTATGTATTTTTTATGATCTTTCATTTAACATTAAACTTCTAAAGAGTAAATCAAGAGGTTGCATTGCATTTGCTTCAGGTTCATTCCTGTAAAATAATCCATTATATGAAAATAATGCAACAAATTTATCCATTGTAATATTTATAGGCATTTGGGTTACTTAAATTTGTCAGATATTATGAATAAAATTGGTGTAAGTTTTATCATAAGTATCTTTACATATGAAAGATAATGCCAAACTGTTTTCCAAAGCAGGTGTAAGATTTTCATTCCCACCAGATGTCTTTAAGAATTGCTTTTGTACCATATCTTTGACAAAGCATGGTATTGCAACACTTCAAGTTCAGTTAACATGGTTGTCTGTAAATGATAATAAACTCTTGTGCTTTAACTTTGTGTTTCTCTGATTAATGATGTTGAGCACTTTATCATATGTTTATATACTGCTGGAATCCCTTCTTTTGTGAATTCTCTGTCGAAGTCTTTTTGTCAATCTTCTTATTGAATTGTCTGCCTTATTGAATTGATAATTCCTATTGAATTATCTTATTGAATTTTTCCTTATGATTGTGAAAATGTACTATGTGTTCTCAATAACAGTCCTTTGTAATATGTATCTTATAGTCCATTTTCTAATTTGTAGCTGTTTGTTTCACTTTTTTGTGGTATCATTTAATAAATAGTTTTATACTTTTAAAATAATACAAAGTAACAATATTTTTATAATTAGCAATTTTATTGAAATTGGTAAAGGGTTATTTCCTTACAATGAGGTCACAATGATTTTACTCCTGTCCCACATTATTTAGCCGTTATTTTTGGGGCTATCATATTTAGAACTGTAATTTGCAAGAATTGTTTTTTGGCTGAGTGGTGTGATTTAGCCAGAGATTGAGCCCAATGGCAATTTCCAGCTGAAAAGCAATTTATACACTTGCATCCGCCCGCAGCTAGTGGGGGTTGGGTGCAGAGGCTCAGGCTGTGGGGATCAGTACTTAGGCAAAGGATTGAGGCTGAATGCCATGAAGATACTCTGAGGGGGCTAATGTGACCCAGCAGAGGCAGAACAGTGAAAATCCTGGGACCGCCAGAGAAACAAAAGATTACTCACACAGGAAGCTTCTAATGCTGCACTCTAACTTCCGACAGGCTCACAGAGCAAAGGACCATGCCCTAGTGAATACAGAAGGGGGGTGATCCAGCTGTGGTCTATGTTCCCAGAGCCAGAGAAGCAGGTGCACAACTGTCAGAGATGGAAGGCAAGGGACCTACAGCCTTAGACCCAGAGATCATATCTACTGCCAAGCCATTAGCTCCCTTGGGTTGCAACCCATGGCTTCTTGGTGTCCTCCGTGGCTTGGATCTGATAAACATGTCACAACGCAAGACCAGCTCTGCTGGGGAAGTATATGACACACCTAAGACTTCGGCAACCCCTGCATGGCCTGGCTAGGAGCCCAAACAGCTTGTTTCTGCTGAGGGTCTCCCAAACCAGGACCAACTTGCCTGGTAGATGCACAGCCCATCTTGGGCTGTGGCAAACCCTCGTGTGGTCCAGTCACAGAAAGCGATTCCCACACATACTGGCGGTGTTTCTGGTATCCCTCCCTTTCCACAGTACAACTGAGCAAATAAGCCCGAATAAGTGGCCACTCTGGGCCCCTTGTGTCAGGATTGAGACACACTGGAGAAAGACTTGCAAGACATTAAGTGGGTCAAAAAATCAAAGCAGAAGATTGAGTAAATAAAGAAGGGGAATCATCCTGGAAGTAGCATGTGCAGTGGATCAAAATCCCGCAGTTAACCTGAGACTGTGCACTTTAGGGTATACTATAGTCTTTGAGAGCAAGTACTTGCAGGAGCAAGGGAATATCTGAGTCTGAACTGAAACCACATGGCCTACAACAAGTCCAGAGACCTTCCAAGATGTATTGGAAGACCTTCTGAGTAGGCAAATCGACAAGAACAGGAAAACAGAGGAAACACATGGACATTCCTCTCACTACCACCCTACAAATACTTCCCGCTCCTTATTTATAAATTTTATGTGTTAACAAACCCCCATTTTTCATATTGTCCTAATATGGACCTTTATTAATCTTTAAAGTTCGTTTCTTATAACCTACTTTTAGCTTTTTCTAAAAAACTTTTAAAAACCCACTGGGGCTGGTGCACTGGGATGACCCAGAGGGATGGTACGGGGAGGGAAGAGGGAGGAGGGTTCAGGATGGGGAACACGTGTATACCTGTGGTGGATTCATGTTGATATTTGGCCAAACCAATACAATATTGTAAAGTTAAAAAATAAAATAAAATAATTAACAAAATAAATTCCTTATTTTTATTTTTGTGTTACATATTTTGTTGATATTGTACTTTGAAAATCTAATTTTTATTCTAGGTTTTAATTTTTACTTTTTAATATTTTGTTATTAATTTTGTACCCCTGAGCGTCTAATTTTTACTACCCATATTCACTTAGGGGTTTGGTTATTGGCTTGAGTGCTCTCTTCTTTTTGGACTCTCTATTTCCTCCTTTTTGTCACCTTTTTCTTTTTCCTTCCTCTGTTCCCTATTTAAGTCTGTGAATCTCTTTGGGTGTTCCTGGTTTGTGAGCATTGTTTCCC
Source organism: Bos indicus (assembly GCF_029378745.1). Lineage (NCBI taxonomy): Eukaryota > Metazoa > Chordata > Mammalia > Artiodactyla > Bovidae > Bos > Bos indicus. The sequence goes on along the minus strand of NC_091789.1, from coordinate 105,195,426 downwards.
CATTAACCTAGGAGATTTGTTTTCTGTGCTATGTGGCCTTAGAAGTCTTGATGCTACTGTAAGGGGTCAGGCTTGAATCCCAGAGGCAAGAGATTCAACTCCAGGACTTTGGCCCATCAGAGAACTCCCACCCCCATAAAACTTTAATAGATGAGAGTGTCCCCAAACCTTCCATACCGACATTGAGACCAAGTTCCACCCAAGAGCCAGCAAGTTCCAGTGCAGGACTCCTCACCCTATCCTTTAGAAAAACAGGAATACAACTTTGTACATCATCTGACAGGCTGCCCAAAGCCATACCAAACCCATAGACACCTCAAAACACACTACTGGACACAGCACTGCCCTTCAGAAAGATGAGATCTAGCTCTATCACTGAGAACACAGGCACATGTCTGTCCAACCAGGAAACTTAAGACCAGGCAGTGGTCCAACTTAAGCCATGAGGGGTAGACTTCACAATTAAGAGGAAATATGGCCTTTCAATTGAAAAGCAGAGACATTCCTTTGCCAACAAAGGTCCGTCTAGTCAAGGCTATGGTTTTTCCTGTGGTCATGTATGGATGTGAGAGTTGGACTGTGAAGAAGGCTGAGCACAGAAGAACTGATGCTTTTGAACTGTGGTGTTGGAGAAGACTCTTGAGAGTCCCTTGGACTGCAAGGAGATCCAACCAGTCCATTCTGAAGGAGATCAGCCCTGGGATTTCTTTGGAAGGAATGATGCTAAAGCTGAAACTCCAGTACTTTGGCCACCTCATGTGAAGAGTTGACTCATTGGAAAAGACTCTGATGCTGGGAGAGATTGGGGGCAGGAGGAGAAGGGGACGACAGAGGATGAGATGGCTGGATGGCATCACTGACTCGATGGGCGTGAGTTTGAGTGAACTCCGGGAGTTGGTGATGGACAGGGAGGCCTGGCGTGCTGCGATTCATGAGGTCGCAGAGTCGGACATGACTGAGCGACTGAACTGAACTGATGGCCTTTCAGTCTGCAGAAATGAGACCCCCAAACAGTAAACTAAACAAAATGAAAAGGCAGAGAAATATGTAGTAGAAGGAACATGGTAAAAGCCTACTAGCCTCAACAAACGAGGAAGAATTAGACAGCCCACCTGAAAGAGCATTCAGAATAATGACAGTAAAGATCATCAAAAATCTTGAAAACAAAATGGAGACATGGATAGAGCTTGAGGCACAGGTTGAGAAAGATGCAAGCAGTGTTTAACAAGGACTTAAACGAATTATAGAATAAACAATCAACAATGAATAACACAATAACTAATACAAAAAATACACTGGAAGGAAACAGCAGTAGAGTAATTGAGGCCGAAGAATGGATAAGTGAGCTGGAAGATAAATGTTGGAAACAACTGAAGCAGAGCAGAATAAAGAAAAATAAATGAAGAAATGAGGACAGCCTCAGAAATCTCTGAGACAACATTAAGTGTCCCAACATTCAAATCATAGGAACCCCAGAAGGAAGGGTACATGAGAAAATATTTTAGCAGATTATGGTAGAAAAACTCCCTCAGATGGGTAAGAAAATAGACACCCAAGTCCAGGAAGCCCAGAGACACTCATACCAGATAAACCCAAGGAGAAACATGCAAAGACACATAATAATCAAACTAAAAAAATTAAACACCAAAAATAAATGTTAAAGCAGCAAGTGCATGTCCAACTCTTGCAACCTTATGGACTGTAGCCCACCAGGCTCCTCTTAGCATGGAATTCTTGAGAATACTGGAGTCGGTTGCCATGCCCTCCTTCAGGGAATCTTCCTGACCCAGGGATTGAACCCATGTATCTTGTATCTCCTGCATTGGCAGGTATGTTCTTTACCATTAGTGCCACCTGGTTAACCCCAAGGAAGCAATAAACAACATACAAGTGGGTCCCTATAAGACTAACAGCTGATCTTTCAATAAAAACCTGCAGGCTAGAAGAGAATGGCAGGATATACTGAAAGTGATGAAAGGAAAAAAATTACAACCAAGGTTACTCTATCCAGCAAGAAGCACATTCAAATTCCAAGGAGAAATGAAAAGCTTTACACACAAACAAAGACTAAGAGTATTCAGCACTACCAGTCCAGCACTTCAACGAATATTAAATGAACTTGTCTCGACAGGAAACACAGAAAAGGCTCATGAAACAAACCCCAAACAATAAACTCAATGGTAACAGGATCATACTTATCAATGATTATCTTAAAAGTAAGTGGGCTTAATGTTCCAACCAAAAGATATAGATTGGCTGAATGGATACAAAAACAAGACCTCTATATACGCTGTCTACAAGAGATCCACCTCAAACTGGGGGATGCATGCAGACTGAAAGTGAGGGGTGGAAAAGATATCCCATGCAAATGGATATTAAAGCAGGAGTAGCAATACACATATCAGATAAAATAGACTTAAAAAAACATTAGAAGAGATAAATAAGGACACTATATAATGATCAAGGGATCAATCCAAGAAGAAGTCATAACAGTTATAAATATATAGGCACCCAACATAGGAGCATCTCAATACATAAGGCAAATACTAATAATTATTAAAGGAGTAATTGACAGTAACACAATAATAGTGTGAGACTTTAAATACCCCACTCCCATCAATGGACAGATCATTCAGAAAAAAATATTAGTAAGAAAACAGAAGCTTTGAATGATACATTGGCCTAGTCAGACCTCATTGATATCAACAGGGTGTTTCATCCAAAAAAAGAATAGATTTCACTTTTTTTTTCAAGTGCACATGGAAGATTCTCCAGGATAGATAATATCTTGTGCCACAAATCATGCCTTGATAAATTTGAAAAAATTGGGATCATTTCAAGCATCTTTTCTGATCACAACACTGTAAAACTAGTTATCAACTACAGGAAAAAAAAACTATGAAAAACAAAAACATATGGAGGCTAAATAATATGCTACTGAGTAACCAACTGAAGACATTTCTTCAGTAGACACTGAAGAAATCTAAAAGGAAGTCAAAATATGCCTAGAAAAAAATAAAAATGAAAACATGACAACTCAAAACCTATTGGATGCAATAAAAAACAGTGTTAAGAGAGAAGTTTATAGCAATAGAAGCGTACCTCAAGAAGCAAGAGAGACATCAAATAACCTCACCTTATACCTAACGCAGGGCTTCCCTGGTGGCTAAGATGGTAAAGAATCCATGTGCAATACAGGAGACTCATGTTCAGTCCATGGGTTGGGAAGATCCCCTGAAGGAGGAAATGGCAACACAATCCAGTATTCTTGCCTGGAGAATCCCATGGAGAGAAGAGCCTGGTGGGCTAAAGTCCATGGGGTTGCAAAGAGTTGGACACGATTGAGTGACTAACACAACACTATACCTAAAGCAACTAGAAAAAGAAGAAACAACAAAAATTCAAAGTTAGTAGAAGGAAAGAAATCATAAAGATCAGAACAGGAATACGTGAAATAAATGAGGGAGATATAGCAAAGATCAATAAAACTAAAAGATGGTTCTTGGAGAAGATAAGCAAAACCGACAAACCCTTAGCCAGACTTGGATTTCCCTGGTGGCTCAGGTGGTAAAGATTCTGCCTGAAATGCAGGAGACCCGTGTTCAATCCCTGTGTTGGGAGGATACCTGGAGAGAAGAATGGCAACTCACTTCATTATTCTTGCCTGGAGAATTCTATGGACAGAAGAGAGCCTGTCGGGCTGCAGTCCATGGGGCCACAAAGAGTTGAAAACTTCTGAGTGACTAAACAAACTAACACAACTAACTAGCCAGACTCATCAAGGAGAAAAAGGGAGGAGGCTCAGGTCAATAAAATTAGAAATGAAAAAGGAGATGTTACAACAGAAAACACAGAAATACATAGGATCATAAGACTATTATGAACAACTATATGCAAATAAAATAGACAACCAAGAAGAAATGGACAATGTCTTAGGAAAGTAGAACCTTCCAAAACTGAACCAGGAAGAAATAGAAAATATGAACAGACCAATCACGACTATGGAAATTGAAATTGCAATGGAAAATTTTCTAACAAACAAAAGCCCAGGACCAGATAACTTCACAGGTGAATTCTGCCAAAACTTTAGAGGAGAACTAACATCCATCCTGCTCAACTCTTCCAGAAAATTGCCAAGGAAGGAAACGCCTGAAATCATTTTATAAGATTACCATCATCCTGATACCAAAACCAGACAAAGATACCACACACACACACACACACACACACACACACAAAGAAAATCACTGGCCAATATCACTGATGAACGTAGATGCAAAAATTCTCAACAAAACTCTACAAAGAGACTCCAACAATGCATTTGGGGTATCATACAACGTGATCAAGTTGGCTTAATCCCAGGGATGCAAGGATTCTTCAATATGCAAATCAATCAATGGGATATATCTATTAACAAACTGAAAGATGAAAATCATGTGAGATGCAGAGAAAGCTTTTGATAAAATACAAACCTATTTACGATTTAAAAGCAAACCTCCCCAGAAATTAGGCATAGAAGGAATGTACATGAACATAACAAAGGCTGTATATGACAATCTGACAACAAACTTTAACCTCAATGGCAAAAATAATGAAAGAATTTCCTCTAAAATTAGGAACAAAAAACGGGTGCTCACTCTCACCGCTATTCAACATAGTTTTCAAAGTCCTAACCACAGAAATCAGAGAAGAAAAAGAAATAAAAGAAATTAAGATTGGAAAAGAAGTAAAACTCTCACTGTTTGCAGATGACATTTTTCTTTACATATGAAACCCTAAAGATGACACCAGAAAATTACTAGAGTTAATGAATATAGTAAAATTGCAGGATATAAAATTAGTACACAGAAATCCCTTGCATTCCTATACACCAACAGTGGAAAAGCAGGAAGTGAAATTAAGGAAACAACCTCATTCACCTTGGCAACAAAAAGAGTAAAATAATTTTGGAATAAATTTACCTAAAGAGACAACAGTCTTGTTTACAGAAAACTATAAAATACTGATGAAAGAAATCAAAGACGACACAACAGATGGGGAGATATACCATGTTCGTCGATTGGAAGAATCAGTATAGTGAAAATGAGTATACTACCCAAAGCAATCCTTATATCCAATGCAATCCTTATCAAACTACCATAGGCATTTTTCACAGAACTAGAAAAATAATTTCACAGTTTGTATGGAAACACGAAACACCCCAAATAGTCAAAGCAATTTTGAGAAAGAAGAATGGAACTGAAGGAATCAAACTTCCTGACTTCAGACTATACTATAAAGCTACAGTCATCAAGACAGCATAGTACTGGCACAAAAACAGAAACATAGATCAATGAAAAAAAAAAATAGAAATATAAATTATCCTGGAGATAAATGCACACACTTATGGACATCTTATCTTTGACAAAGGAGGCAAAAATATACAATGTAGGAAAGACAGTCTCTTCAACGACTGTTGCTGGGGAAATTGGTCAAATACACGTAGAGGAATGAAATTAAAACACTTTCTCACATCATGCACAGAAACCAACTCAAAAGGGATTAAAGGCCTAAACACAAGACCAGAAACCATAAAACTACTAGAGGAAAATATAGGCAGAACAGTCTGTGACATAAATCACAGCAAGATCCTCCATGACCCACCTCCTAGAGTAATGGAAATAAAAACAAAGATAAATAAATGGGACCTAATTAAACTTAAAAGCTTTGGCACAATGAAAGAAACTATTAGAAATGTGAAAAGACAACCGTCAGTTTGGGAGAAAAAATAGCAAATGAAACAACTGACAAAGAATTAATCTCTAAAATATACAAGGTCAATACCAGAAAAACAAACACCAGAGTCAAAAGGGGGGCAGAAGACCTAAACAGACATTTCTCCAAAAAAGACGTGCAGATCACTAATAAACACATGAAAAGATGCTTAATATTGCTCATTATTAGAGAAATGCAAGTCAAAATTGCAATGAGGTATCATCTCATAGTGGTCAGAATGGTCATCATCCAAAAGTGTACAAACAGTAAAGGCTGGACAGGGTGTTGAGAAAAAGGAAACCTCTTACACTGTTGGTGGGAATGCACATTAATACAGCCACTATGGAGAACAATCAGTTCAGTTCAGTCGCTCAGTCGTGTCTGACTCTTTGCGACCCCATGAATTGCAGCATGCCAGGCCTCCCTGTCCATCACCAACTCCCAGAGTTCACTGAGACTCACGTCCATCAAGTCAGTGATGCCATCCAGCCATCTCATCCTCTGTTGTCCCCTTCTCCTCCTGCCCCCAGTCCTTCCCAGCATCAGAGTCTTTTCCAATGAGTCAACACTTCGCATGAGGTGGCCAAAGTACTGGAGTTTCAGCTATAGCATTATCCCTTTCAAATATGGAGAATCAAAAAAAAAAAAAACAAACAAAAAAAAAACAAAAAAAAAAAGAACTAGGAATAAAACTGCCATATGACCCAGCAGTCCACTACTAGCCATATACCCTGAGGAAAGCATAATCGAAAAAGACACATGTGCCCCAGTGTTCATTGTAGCACTATTTACAATAGTTAAGGCAGGTAAGCAAACTAGATGTCCATCGGGAGATGGATGAATAAGAAAATTGTGGTATATATACACATAGAGTATTACTCAGGTATAAAAAGAACACATTTGAGTCAGTTCTAATGAGGTGGATGGACCTATAACCTATTATACTGAGTAAAGTATGTCAGAAAGTGAAAGACAAATGTCATATATTAATGCATATATGAGGAATCTAGAAAGATAATACTGATGATCCTATATGCAGGGCAGCAAAGGAGACACAGATGTAAAGAACAGATTTTTGGACACAGTAGGGGAAGGAGCTGCTGCTGCTGCTAAGTCGCTTCAGTCGTGTCTGACTCTGTGCGACCCCATAGATGGCAGCCCGCCAGGCTCCCCCATCCCTGGGATTCTCCAGGCAAGAGCACTGGAATGGGTTGCCATTTCCTTCTCCAATGCATGAAAGTGAAAAGTGAAAGTGAAGTCGCTCAGTCGTGTCCGACTCTTAGCGACCCCATGGACTACAGCCTACCAGGCTCCTCCATCCATGGGATTTCCCAGGCAAGAGTACTGGAGTGGGGTGCCATTGCCTTCTCCTAGGGGAAGGAGAGGGTGGGATTATTTGAGAGAATAGCATTGAAATATACACACTACCACATGTAAAATTGATAGTCAGCGGGAGTATGTTGTTTGACACAGGGAATCCAAATCCAGTGCTCTGTGACAACCTATAGGGGTGGTAGGGCAAGGGAGGTAGGAGAGGGGTACAAGAGGGTGGGGAACGTATGTATACCTATATCGTATTCCTGTTGATGAATGGCAGAAACCATCACAATATTGTAAAATAGCTATTCTAAAATTAAAAATATAATATAAATTTTAAAAATGAAAATACAACCCAAAGAATGGGAGAAAATTTGGAAATGATACAATCAACACAGGATTAGTTTCCAAAATTTACAAAGAGCTCATGTGGCTCAGTACTATAAAAGCAAACATCCCAATCACAAAATGGGCTGAAGACCTAAATAGACATTTTTCCCAAAAAGATACACAGATGGAAAAGAGGCACATGAAAAAATGTCCAACATCACTAATTATTTGAGAAGTACAAATCAAATTTACAATGAGATATCACCCCACACCAGTCAGAATGTCCATTTTCAAAATATCTACAAGTAATAAATGCCAGAGAGGATGTGGAGAAAAGGGAACTCTGATACATTGTTGGTGGCAATGTAAATTGGTACAGCCACTATGAAGAACAGTTTGGAGGTTTCTTTTAAACCTGAAAATAGATATACCATATGACCCAGCATTATAACTCCTGGACATATCTCAGGGGGAAAAAAAAAAAAAAAAAACTTGGTTTGAAAGTATAATGCATGCCAAAGTTTACTGCAGTACTGTATCCAATAGTCAAGACATGGAATCAACCTAAATGTCCATCAACAGAGGACTGGATAAAAAGATGGTTACATAGAATGGAATGTTCAGATCAGATCAGATCAGTTGCTCAGTCGTGTCCAACTCTTTGCGACCCCATGAATCGCAGCACGCCAGGCCTCCCTGTCCATCACCAACTCCCGGAGTTCACTCAGACTCACGTCCATCGAGTCAGTGATGCCATCCAGCCATCTCATCCTCTGTCGTCCCCATTCTCCTCTTGCTTCCAATCCCTCCCAGCATCAGAGTCTTTTCCAGTGAGTCAACTCTTCACATGAGGTGGCCAAAGAACTGGAGTTTCAGCTTTAGCATCATTCCTTCCAAAGAAATCCCAGGGCTGATCTCCTTCAGAATGGACTGGTTGGATCTCCTTGCAGTCCAAGGGACTCTCAAGAGTCTTCTCCAACACCACAGTTCAAAAGCATCAATCCTTTGGCTCTCAGCCTTCTTCACAGTCCAACTCTCACATCCATACATGACCACAGGAAAAACCATAGCCTTGACTAGATGCACTTTTGTTGGCAAAGTAATGTCTCTGCTTTGAATATGCTATCTAGGTTGGTCATTAAAATATGAAACAATGCCTTTTACAGCAAGGGGGATGCAAGTGAAAATTATCATATTACATGAGGTAAATTAGAGAAAGACACATATATGATGTCACTTATATGCAGAATCTTAATAAAAGATACAAATGAATATATTTACAAACAGAAACAGACTCATACACTTAGAGAAAAACTTATGGTTACCATGGTAGAAGTGTGTGTGTGGAGGAGATATATTGGGAGTTGGAAATTGACAGTAAACACTGTTTTATTTAAAGTAGATAATGAACAAGGACCTACTCTATAGCACAGCTTAATATACTATAATAATCAAAATGGGATAAGAATTTGAAAAGAGCAGATACATTTATCTGTATAACTGAATCACTTTGCTGTACACCTGAAACTAACACATCAACAAAGTATAAACTAATCAACTATACTCCAACATAAAAAATTGTCATATACCTCAATTAGCAGAAATTATAATAATAATCCAAACTTGCAAAATTATCTTTGAAAATTTAAGGAGAATCAAAATTTCTCACACAAACAAAAATTGAGGGAATCTGTTGCCATAGCTTGCAATTAATATTTAGGTGAATACTTTGGAGAGAAAGGAAATAATGCTTTTCAGAGAAAAAGAATTACACAAAAGGAAGAGTACGGACGAATGGATAGGTGTAGGTGAAATAAAAACTTTGCTTATTATTAATTGATCTAATAGAAAACAGTTTGTTCAGAATCATACCAACAATATGACTGTGTGACACACACATGAGTGAGCATATGCTCACATATACTTGCTTGCATTAGTTTTAGTGCATGCTCAGTTGTATCTAACTCTTTATGACCCACCTTCTAGACTGTAGCCCGCCAGGCTCCTCTGTCCGTGGGATTATCCAGGCAAGAATACTGGAATAGGTTGTCATTTCTGCCTCCAAGGGATCTTCCCAACCCAGGGATTGAATCTGCATCTCCTGCAGCTCCTATTACAGGTGGATTCTTTACCACTGAGCCACCTGGGAAGTATTATATGTGTGAAATGAATGACAGTAATATTACAAGTGATGGTGGGAGCATTTTGTTATTATATGGTACACTACCACGAAGTGGTACAGTGTTGTTTGAAAGCACACTTGGATTATATGTAAATGTATATTGTAAACTTTAAGGCAACCAGTAAGAAATGAAAAAAATAAAGTATAAATATTTTAAGAAAGGAGAGAAAATAGATTTACCAAAAAAATTGTTCTATTTAAAATCACTAAATGCAAAAAAAAAAAATTGGCAAACAAAAATAGGAACAAAGGTGACAAAGGAAAAAATAACAAATTTGGTATATAATAAACTTCAGTTCAGTTCAGTTCAGTTCAGTCGCTCAGTCGTGTCCGACTCTTTGCGACCTCATGAATCACAGCACGCCAGGCCTCCCTGTCCATCACCAACTCCCAGAGTTCACTCAGACTAACGTCCATCGAGTCAGTGATGCCATCCAGCCATCTCATCCTCTGTCGTCCCCTTCTCCTCCTGTCCCCAATCCCTCCCAGCATCAGAGTCTTTTCCAATGAGTTAACTATGAGTCAATGGCCAAAGTACTGGAGTTTCAGCTTTAGCATCATTCCTTCCAAAGAAATCTCAGGGCTGATCTCCTTTAGAATGGACTGGTTGGATCTCCTTGCAGTCCAAGGGACTCTCAAGAGTCTTCTCCAACACCTATATCAAAAATTAATAGGAATAGCAATAATCTAGATGCACCAAATAAAAGATAAAATTGTCAGAGGAATAACAAAACAAGACCTAACTATATTTCCTACAAGAACTCTTCTTTAAATATTAAAACACATGTCAATTAAAAGTAATCTGATGGAGAAAGTTACACTATTCTAATATATCCAAGGAAAGCAAGGATATACTATTAATTTCAGATGTACATACTTTAAAGCAAACAGAGTTGTGAAGGCTAAACAGGGAATGATATAGTGATAAAGAGATCAATTCTCTAAGAAGGCAGGTATTTACCAAACAAATTCTCAAATTATATGAGGCTGGAACTTGTAGAACTGCAAAGAGAAATACTAATACATGAATCCACAATCAGAGATGGAGACTTCAGCTCAGTTCTATCAGAAATGAACAGATCTGGCAGGCAGAAAATCATTAAGGACATAACTGAATTCAACAACACATCAATCAACTGTTTACAATCAACATCTATAGACTCTTTTATAGAAGAATATTCAAGCTCATATGAAACACTAAGACCAAATTCTGGGTCATAAACAACACTTTAACAAATTTAGAAGTAGAGAAACAACAAAAAAAAAATGTCTGCTTTCAGACCACAATGGACTTAAATTTGTAATTAATTATGTAATTGTAAGTTGGCAATTCTCAAGTACATGGATAATAAACACACACTCATAAATGGTCCTGAGAAGAAATCTCAAGAGAAATTTTAAAAACATTTTGAGCTAAATTAAAACATAACATGCGGTTTGTGGGGTGCTGTGAAACCAGTGCTTAGTGGGAAATTTATACCATTAAATTAATATATCGGAAAATAAAGAAGATGTAAGATTAATAACCTAAGTTTTACCTTAGACAAAATAAAAACAAAGTAAATCCAAAGTAAACAGAAGAAAATAAAAAGAATTAGAGCAGAAGTCAATGAAATTTAAAACACAAATTGATAGACTATCAAGTAAACAAAAAGTTAGTCCTTTGAAAACATCAATCAAGTTATTAATGCTCTAGACAGTTGAATGAAGAAAAGAGAGAAGACAGAAGTTACCAATATCAGAAATAAGGACATCACTACAGATCCAAAGGATATAAAAATATTAATTACAATCATCAGCTATATGCCCACTAATCTGATGACCTATATAAAATGGGTCAATTCCTTGAAAGACACTACCTGCCGGAGCTCACGCAGGATGAAACAGACAATCTTAATAGGACTATATTTATTAAAGTAATTGAATAATAAAAGTAATAACCTTAAAAAAAGTGGTGCCACACCTAAATGCTTTGCTGCTGAGTTCTAACAAATAGTTAAGGAAGTAGTTATTCCAGTTCCTTACAATTATTTCAGAGGAAAGAAGCAGATGTATTCCTACCTCATTCTATGAGCCTAGCATTCAGTGCAGTTCAGGTCAGTCGCTCAGTCGTGTCTGGCTCTCTGCGACCCCATGGACTGTAGCACGCCAGGCTTCCCTGTCCATCACCAACTCCGGGAGTTTACTCAAACTCATGTCCATTGAATTGGTGATGCCAGCCAGCCATCTCATCCTCTATCGTCCCCTTCTCCTCCCACCTTCAATCTTTCCCAGAATCAGGATCATTTCCAATGAGTCAGTTCTTCACATCAGGCAGCCAAATTATTGGAGTTTCAGCTTCAACGTCAGTCCTTCCAATGAATATTCAGGACTGATTTCCTTTAGAATGGACTGGTTGGATGTCCTTGCAGTCCAAGGGACTCTCAAGAGTCTTGTTCAACACCACAGTTCAAAAGCATCAATTCTTTGGCGCTTAGCTTTCTTTATAGTCCAACTCTCACACCCATACATGACTACTGGAAAAACCATAGCCTTGACTAGACGGACCTTTGTTGGCAAAATAATGTCTCTGCTTTTTAATATGCTGTCTAAGTTGGTCATAACTTTTCTTCCAAGGCGCAAGCATCTTTAAATTTCATGGCTCCAGTCACCATCTGCAGTGGTTTTGAAGTCCAAAAAGATAAAGTCTGCCACTGTTTCCATTGCTTCCCCATCTATTTCCCATGAAGTGATGGGACCAGATGCCATGATCTTAGTTTTCTGAATGTTGAGTTTTAAGCCAACTTTTTCACTCTCCTCTTTCACTTTCATCAAGAGGCTCTTTAGTTCTTCGTTGCTTTCTGCCATATGCATATGTGTCACGTCTGAGATTATTGATATTTCTCCTGAAAATCTTGATTCAAACTTGTGCTTCCTCCAGCCCAGCGTTTCTCATGATGCACTCTGCATATAATTTAAATAAGCAGGATGACAATATACAGCCTTGATGTACTCCTTTCCCTATATGGAACCAGTCTGCCGTTCCATGACCAGTTCTAACTGTTGCTTCCTGACCTGCACACAGATTTCTCAAGAGGAAGGTCAGGTGATCTGGTATTCCCATCTCCTTCAGAATTTTCCACAGAGATGTACATAAATATAGTTAAATCATCTTTGATGAAGAAGCATGGGCAATGGAACAGAACAAAGATAGGGTTTTCAACAAATGGTGCTGGAGAAGTGGATATTCACAGGCAAAAAGAAATATAAACACAAATTTTATTCTCTTCACTAACTTCACTAAAAAATAACTCTAATTGTCATAGATGAATGTAAAACACAAAATTATAAAACTCAAAGACGGTAATGCTTATGCCTTTTGATATAAAACCAAAGGCAATATCCATGAACCACAATATTGATAACCTGGACTTCATTAAAAGAAGAAAAAAAAAAGCTTTTGTGATAAGGTCAACAATAGCGTAGGAGAAAATATTTGCAAAACACGCATCTGATAAAGCATTGTTATCCAAATTATACAAAAATATCTTAAAACTAAAACAGAAAATAAGCCAATACCCATGTCAACACAAAAAACATGGAATATCCAAAGCAATCTTGAGAAAGAAGCATAGAGCAGGAGGAATCAGGCTCCCTGACTTCAGACTATATTACAAAATTACCGTCATCAATAGTGTATGATACTGACACAGAAACCAATGTATAGATCAATGGAAAAGGATAGAGCAGACATGAACCCATGAACTTATGGTCAATTAATCTATAAGAAAGAAGGCAAGAATATACAATGGAGCAAGGAAAGCCTCTTCAACAAGTGTTGCTGGGAAAACTGAACAGCTACATGTAAAAGAATGAAATTAGAACATTTTCTAATACCATACAAAAAAATACACTAAAAGTGAATTAAATGTAAACTAAACATAAGACTGGATACTATAAATCTTCCAGAGGAAAGCACTGGCAGGACACTCCTCGATAAATCATAGCAATATCTTTTGAGATCCATCTCCTCAGCTAATGGAAATAAAAACAAACAAATGCTATCTAATTACATTCAAAATTTTTGATACAGTAAGAGAAACCATAAACTAAACGAAAAGACAACCTACAAAATGGGGAAAATATTTGCAAATGATGCTACTGACAAGGGATTAATTTCCAAAATATGCAAACAGTTTAATATCAAAAATCAAAGAACCGAATGAAAACATGGGAAGATCTCAATAGTCTTATCTCCAAAGAAGACATAGAGATGGCCAGAGGCACATGAAAAGATACTCAGTATCACCAATTATTAGAGACATGCAAATCAAAACAACAGTAAGGTCATCTCATACCATTCAGAATGGCCATCATCAAAAAGTCTACAAATAATAAATGCTGGTGAGGGTGTGCAGAAAAAGAACCCTCCTACACAGCTGGTGGGGATGTAAATTGGTGCAGTCACTATGGAGGACAATATGGAGGTTTCTTAAAATACTAAAAAGAAAGTTACCATAAGACCCAGCAAAATCACTCCTGGCCACATATCTGGAGGACACCAGCAAAACCACTCCTGGGCATATATCTGGAGAAAACCATAATTTGAAAAGATACATGCACCCCAGGGTTCATAGCATCACTATCCACAGTACCTAAGACATATAAAAAACTTAAGTGTCCATCAACAGATGAATAGATAAAAAATGTGGTATATATACATAAAAAATAAATAATGTCATTTAAACAACATGAATGTACCTAGAGATATTCATACAAAGGGAAGTAAGTCAGAGAAAGACAAGTATATGATATTACTTGTCAGTGGAATCTAAAAGATGATACAAATGAAATTATATACAAAAAGGAAATAGACTCAGATATTTAGCAAACAAACTTATGGTGACCAAAGGGAGAATGGGAAACAATAAATTAGGAGTCTGGGATTAAAATATACATATTATCATACATAAAATAGATAACCAACAAGAACTTACTATATAACACAGGAAAAGTGAAAGTGAAGTCGCTCAGCCGTGTCTGACTCTTTGCGGCCCCGTGGACTGTAGCCCACCAGGCAAGACTACTGGAGTGGGTTGCCATTTCCTTCTCCAGGGAGTCTTCCCCACCCAGGGATCGAACCCAGTCTTCCGCATTGCAGGCAGACGCTTTAAACTCTGAGCCACCAGGAAAGCACAGGGAACTATATTTAATATCTTATAATAAACTATGATGGAAAGGAAGTTTAAAAAGAATAGATTTATATATAAACTGAATCACCTTGCTGTATATGTGCAACTAACGTAACACTGTAAATCAACTAAAAGTTTTAAAAAATAATATAAAATGTAAAAGGCTTCCATGATGGTTCGCTGGTAAAGAATCCACCTGCCAATTCAGGAGATGCAGATTCAAATCCTGGAATTGGAAGATCTCCTGGAGAAGGAAATGGCAACATACTCCAGTATTCTTACCTAGGAAATCCCATGGATGGAGGAGCCTGGCAGGCTACAGGCTACCCTCCACGGGGTCACAAAAGAGTCGAAAACCACTTGGTGACTAAACAACAACATACAATGTAAATTTTTTAAAAAAGAGTCGAAAACCACTTGGTGACTAAACAACAACAGCATACAATGTAAAAATTTTAAAAATGAACAAAAGAACTTAGCATATACCTCACCAAAGAAGATACACAGATGGTACAGCAGCATATTAAAAGAATACCCCTTCATGGATCACAGCCTTGTTGTGGCAAAGGGGCTTGTGAAACTCAGTGAAGCTATTGATAGGTAGCATTCTTTAGGCAGGTTGATAGGGAGTCCATGGGCCCAGTCATGTAATTGCCCTGGTCCTGGAATTTATGTCCATTTGGGATTTATGTCCATTCACACATGTCAAAAGCGGGAGCTAGGGAGCTGGTTAATTGATAACATCAGAGCCATATGGGCTGGTTTCTTTGATGTTATCAAGAGATTGGCCTTTGTTACAAGATCTAAGGAAAACAAACTGACCCAATGTTAACCAGCCAATCCTATACAAAAGCTATTAACAAGTCAAAAGGTATATAATGATTTGTCTTAAAAGCCATGGATGGATCTCTTCCTACCCCCTTCTGATCTCTTCCTACCCACTTCTGGCTCCTGTGTCAGAAGCTGTCTCTGTTACTTCTTAACTTTAAATAAAGCTGCTACTCTGTTGTAAAGACCTGAGCAAATGCATTGCTTTGGTCCCGGAGTGAATGCTTTCCTTTGAAGACTATGACTCTGTAGCCAACACGGAACATCATGGAACACTATGTCTTGGGGCCACCCAAGACAGACAGGTCTGAGTTGAGAGTTCTAACAAAATGTGGTCCCCTGGAGGAGGAAATGGCAAACCTTTCCAGTATTTTTACCTCGAGAACCCCATGAGCAGCATGAAAAGGCAAAAAGACATGAAAAAAATAAGATGAACCCCCCAAATTGGAGAGAGTGTCCAATATGCTACTGGGGAAGAGTGGAGAAATAGCTACAGAAAAAATGAAGAGACTGGGTTAAAGCATAAACAGTGCTCAATTGTGGATGTGCCTGGTGGTGAAAATAAATTCTGATGCTGTAAAGAACAACATTGCACAGGAACCTGGAATGTTAGGTCTATGAATCAAGGTAAACTGGACCTGGTCAAGCAGGAGATGGCAAGGGTTAATACCAATATCTTAGGAATAGGTGACCTAAAATGGACAGGAATGGGAGAATTTAATTCAGATGACCATTATATCTACCACTCTGGGTAAGAATTCCTTAGAAGAAATGGAATAGCCCTCACAGTCACAAAAGGGTTTGAAATGCAGTACTTGGGTGTAATCTCAAAAATAACAGAAAGATCTCAGTCTGTTTCCAAGGCAAACCATTCAGCATTACAGTAATCCAAGTCTATGTCCCAACCACTAAAGCCAAAGAAGCTGAAGTTGAATGGTTCTATGAAGACCATCAGGAACTAATACCAAAAAAGATGGTCTTTTCATCATAGGGGATTGGAATGCAAAAGTAGGAAGTCAAGAATTACCTCGAGTAACAGGTGACTTTGGCCTTGCAGTACAAAATGAAGTAGGGCAAACGTTAACAGAGTTTTGCCAAGAGCACACACTGGTCATAGCCAGCACCCTCTTCCAACAGTATGACTCTACACATGGATTTCAATACTGAAATCAGATTAATTATATTCTTTGCAGTTGAAGATGGAGAGGCTCTATATAAACAATAAAAATAGACCTGGAGTTGTCTGTGAATGAGATCATGTGCTCATTATTGAAAATTCAGGCTTAAATTGAAGAGAGTAGGGAAAACCACTAGACAATTCAGGTATGACCTCCATAAAATCCCTTATGATTATACAGTGGAGGTAAGGAAAATATCCAAGGGATTAGTTATGGTAGACAGAGTGCCTGAAGAACTATAGACAGAGGTTTGTAACACTGTATAGGAGGTGGTGACCAAAACCATCCCAAAGAAAAAGAAATGCAAGAAGGCAAAGTGGCTTTCTGAGGAGGCCTTACGAATAGCTGAATAAAGAAGAGAAATGAAAGGGCAAGGGAGAAAGGGAAAGATTTCCAGAGAAGAGCAAGGAGAGATTAAAAAAAAAAAAAAAAAAAAACAACAACCTTAAGTGAACAATGCAAAAATATGGAGGACAGCAATAGAATGGGAAAGACTAGAGATGTCTTCAAGATAATTGGAAATATCAAGAGAACATTTCATGCAAGGATGGGCACAGTAAAGAACAGAAACTATAAGGACTTAACAGAAACAGAAGAAATTAAGAAGAGGTGGCAAGAATACACAGAAGAATTATACAAAAAAGGTCTTAATGACCCAGATAACCACGATGGTGTGATCACTCAGAGTCAGACATCCTGGAGTGTGAAGTCAAGTGGGCCTTAGGAAGCATTACTATGAACAAAGCTAGTGGAGGTGATGGGATTCCAGGTGACATATTTCAAATCCTAAAAGATGATGCTGTTAAAGTGCTGCACTCAATATGCCAGCAAATTTGTAAAACTCAGCTGTGGCCTCAGGACTGGAAAGGGTCAATTTCCATTCCAATCCCAAGGCCAAAGAAGGGCAGTGCCAAAGAACGTTCAGAGTATTGTACAATTGCATTAATTTCACATGCTAGCAAAGTAGTGCTCAAAATCCTTCAAATTAAGCTTCAGCAGAACATGAACTTCCAGATGTAGAAGCTGAGTTTTGGAGAGGCAGAGGAGCCAGAGATCAAACTGCCGACACTCATTGGATCATAGAGAAAGCAAGGAATTTTCAGAAAAACATCCAGCTCTTTCTTCTTCACTGACTGTGCTAAAGTTTTGACTGTGTGGATTACAACAAAATATGGAAAATTTCTACAGAGATGGGGTTACCAGACCCACCTTACCTGTCTCCTGAGAACCTTATATGCAGGTCAAGATGCACAAGTAGAATCAGACATGGAACAATCGACTGGTTCAAAATTGGGAAGGATGTATGTCACCCTGCTTGTTTAACATATGCAGAGTACATCATGCTAAATGCTGGGCTGGATGAATCACAGGCTGGAATCAAGATTGCCTGGAGAATTATCAACAACCTCAGATATGCTGATGACACCACTCTAATGGCAGAAAGAGAAGAGGAACTTGAAATAAATTTTTCAAGTGTATATTACACTGTTGCTAACAATAAAAACAATGAATAACAGTGTTCACTAAAACTCTGAAATATTCATCTTACAGCTATGTGTGCCTTTTGACAATTTCCGAATTTCTTCTACACTACTGAACTTGGCAATCACCACTCTATATTTCTGTGTTCAGCTTTTTATAATCCATGTGTAAATGAAGTTATTCATTATTTATCTGTCTCTGTATGAATTATTCCATTTATAATGCCTTAAATCTCAATCCACATTGTCACAAATGGAAGGTTGCTTTTTATGGGTGTATAATATTATTCATACATAATGTTCTTTGTCCATTTTATCAGTGATGGACACATTTCTATTTTGAATAATGCTGCTGTAACTGTGGGAGTGCACTCTTTGATATCCTGTTTTATTTACCTTTGGATATACACCTAGAAGTGAGCTTGCTGGATAATACTGTAGTTTTATTTTTAATATTTTTGAGAAACCTCCATACTGTTTTCCACAGTGGCTTTACCAATTTACTACTACAAACAGTGCACGAGGATTCTGTTTTCTCCACCTACTTGCTAACATGTATCTTTTGCCTTTTTGATAACAACATTTCAAAGTGGTGTGAAGTAATATCTCATTGTGATTTTAATTTGAATTTCCCTACTGATTAATAATGATGAGCATCTTTTCATGCACCCAGGGGACATTTATATGTATTTTTTGGAAAGGCCCTCTGCCTATTTTTAAAAATGAATTGAAAATAATGTAATCCAAAAATTTTATATACTATGTGTCACATTTATAAAAACATCTAAGAAATTACAAAATAATAGAAATAAACAGATTTGAGGTTCCAGTGGTAGAAAGGATGGTTGTGGAGGAAGCAAGGAAGTGATGTGACTCTAAAAGGGCAACAGGAATGTTCCTTGTAATGATGGAAATGTGTATCTAGACTGTATCAATGTTAAAATCCTAATTGTGATATTGTATTCCAGTTTTGCAAGATATTACCACTGACACTGGACAAAGAGTGAATTGGGACTCTGTATCAGTTCTTACAACTGCAGGTGAAACTAATTATATCAAAAAATTTAAGTTTAATTTTAAAATTTTACATAGTGTGTAAGTACATTTATATAACATTCTTAATGGTAAATTGTAAAAGTGGATACTACAGGATAGACATTGATGTAGGGAAGTGAGTGTGACTATACAAAAGATAACAAGAACAAATTCCTTTGTAGTGACTGGCCAGTTCTGTATCTTTTTAAAATCAATTTTTATTGGAATATAGTTGCTTTACAATGTTGTGTTCATTTCTACTGTACAGCAAAGTGAATCAGCTATGTGCACACACACACACACACACACACACACACATCCTCTTTCCTTGGACTGAGATTGACACATATACACTACTGATACTATGTAAAAAAATAGATAAATTAATGAGAATCTATGGTATAGTAGAGAGATCTTTACTCAGTGCCCTGTGGTGACCGAAATGGGAAGGAAATCTGCCTTTTTAATCAGATTTTTTTTGTTATTGTCTTGGATAATTGCTTATATATTTAGGATATTAACCCCTTATAGGATACATGAATAGCAAATAATATCTTCCACTCTGTAGATGCCTTTTCATACTGTTGATTATACCTTTTTCTGTGCAGAAAAATGTTGTTATGATGTGGTCTCAGAAACTTTATTTTGGTTTTTGTTGCTTTCGCTTTTCATGTCATATGCCAAATATTGTTGCCAGACTGATGTCAAGGAGCTTTGTTGGTATGTTTTCTTCTATCAGTTTTATGGTTTCAGGTATTACATTTAAATATTTAATTAAATATGAGTTTACTCTTTGTGAGTAGTATAAGACAGAAGCCCAATTTCCATTTTTGCATGTGGTTGCCCAGTTACTCCAACATTATTTATTTTATTTTTTAAATATAAATTTACTTATTTTAATTGGAGGTTAATTACTTTACAATACTGTATTGGTTCAGACTATTCTTTCCCCATTGAGTTTTCTTGTCCCCCTTGTGAAATATTAGTGACTATTAGTTGACTCATAGGCTCATTTCTGGACTCTCAATGTATCCCCTTGGTCTATGTATTAATTTGGGGGGCAGGATCATACTATTTTGAATACTATAGTAACATGTAGCTTAAAATCAGAAAGTGCAATCCCTTAAGCTTTGTTACTTTTTCTCACAATGGCTTTGGCTCTTCAGGGTCTTTTGTGGTTCCATACAAATTTTTAGATATTTCATCTATTTCTCTAATACATAATATTGGACTTTTGATAAGGATTACTTTGACTATATAGAAAACTTTGAGTAGTATGAAAATTTTAATAATACTAATTCTTTTGATCTGTGAACTTAAGATATCTTTACGTCTTCTTCAGTTTGTTTCATCTATGCCTTATACTTTTCATTATAGAGTTCTTTCACCTGTTTTGTTAAATGTATTCCAATTTATAGCTTTTAATGGTATTATAAATGAAGTTGATTGTTTTTTCAGATAGTGTTTTAGCTGGTTTATGAATGTTCATTTTGTTTCTTGCAACTGTACTAACTACAAGGTTAGTTCTAACATTTGTTGATGGAAGCTTTAGTATTTTCTGTATAAAAGATCACATCACCTGAAACGCAATTTTATTGCTTCCCTTGTAATTTTGATACCTTTTATTATTTTTCTTGCTTAATTCCTTTGGCTAGTACTTCCAGTACAATGTTGAATAAGAGCAACGAGTGTGGGCACCATAGCCCACATAGCCCATTCAAGATATTTTCTCCTGTTTTACTTTTTCTTTGACTCATTGATTGTTTTGGAGTATGTTCATTACTTTCCAATTATTTGTGAATTTTTAGTTTTTCTTCAGTTACTGGTTTTTAGAGCAATACCATTGTAGTTGGAAAAGATACTTGGTATAATTACAATCTTTAAATTTGCAAAAATTTATTTTGTTACTAACATGCAATCCATCTTGTAGTGTGTTACATGTGCACTTGAGAAGAATGTGTATTTTGATGCTGTTGGATGGAATGTTCTATATATGTCTGTTAGATCCATTTATTGTAAAGTATAGTTCAAGTTCAATGCTTCTTTTTATTGATTTTGTGTCTGGATAATCCATGCATTGTTAAAAGTATGATGTTGAAGACCCCTACATTTATTGTATTATTTTTTCTTCCCTTCAGATATGTTAGTATTTATTTAAGTGTTCAGATATTGGATTATATGTATTTACAATATCCTCTTGATTAACTGACTACTTTATTTTACATGATGACCTTTTCAGCCTCTTGTTACTGTGTTGGGCATAAAGTTTATTTTTTCCACAAAGAGTGTAGCTACCTCTGCTCTTCTGGTTTCCATTTACATGGAATATCTTTTTCATCCCTTGACACTGAGCTTATGAGTATCCTGAAGGATGAAGTGACTCTCTTGTAGACACCATGTATTTGGATTATTAAAAAGTATACTCAGTCATTCTATGCCTTTTGATGGGAAAATTGGGTTAATTTATATTTAACATAGTTATAGTTGCTGCTAAGTCACTTCAGTCGTGTCTGACTCTGTGCAACCCCATAGACGGCAGCCCACCAGGCTCCCCCGTCCCTGGGATTCTCCAGGAAAGAACACTGGAGTGGGTTGCCATTTCCTTCTCCAATGCAAGAAAGTGAAAAGTGATATTCCGACTCAGGGATCGACCCAGCTCTCCCGGATTGCAGGCAGATGCTTTACCGTCTGAACTGAAGGGTTTAGAGGCCGTCAAATGGACATGAGTTATAAAGGCAATTTTGATTGTTTTACATAGAAATGACCTCTAATGGAAGAGAACACAAATGGGAACTATTTGAGATACACTTCTGTGTAAAATGTAGTTTGCACATAATTCAGCATTTTAAATGAGCACTCTGCCAACCGAGACCAATATCAATCATCTCTTGAGGTTTTCTACTATGTACCAACATCAAATCTACATAGGAACAAATGTTACTCCTGCTTTTCTCTTCTATATCAAATGTCCTGAAGCCTTTGTGTCTCTCTGGAGCGAGGCCGAGTTTCCGAAGGCACATTCCAGTATAAACATCAGGATTTTATAGAGAAGACCCGGTCAGTCACAATGTACAACAGCTCAGGGCCAATGGCCGGAGTAGAGGAATTCGCCTCCTCCTCATAAGGTGGGTAAACGCCTAAACAACTTCTGGGATGAAGTACTTGAGGTAATTATCCCGATGAGGTCCAGCATTATGAATCACATCACCAATAAACAAATCTTTGGCTTTGTTCCTGGATAAGCTATTCAAGTAATTCAGGAGATGATGGGTGTTCACAAAAACATCATCATCGCCCTTGAACCCACCTGAGAAAGAGTAAGGCCTGGTAAACAAAAGTTAAAAAAGAGCTGTAGAAAGCACATTAAAGAAAATTACTCTCAATTGCATGCTTGGTACTCAAGAAGAGATATAATCAATATGTGTGTTCATAGAAAAAGGCAGTTATATTAAAAGCAATATAAAAACATTTGCATAAATATTCAAATATTAAATAAATATTATATATTCAAATATTAACATTTGACATTCAAGTATTAAATGAATATTTGAATGTTGCACTAGTCAGCTGGACAGACTGACTGGGCCTTCTCTTTCCTAGCTCAGGAATTGTTTAGAAGACATATTTATAATGAAATAATTTTTATGCTATTGGCTTCTATTTTGAAATAAATGTTACATTAAATACCCTGGCCTAAAATGGGTAATCTTGCCTTCTCCAGGGCATCTTCCAACCCAGGGATCGAACCCAGGTATCCTGCATTGCAGACAGATTCTTTACCAACTGAGCTATCAGGGAAGCCCGAATATCCTGCAAAGAATGAGTTCTGGCAAAAAAGAGAAGTATGTCCAATATAAAAACAAACAGAAAGAATGAAGAAGATACTTTGAGATTACTGATATCTACATATTCATAGGAATAAATGATGTTTGTGGAAATCCATTTTAGTCTATAGTGCCTAGTTAGCCATTTCAAAAATTATTTCCCTTTGGTCTTTACAAACTTATAAATATATATGGGCATATACGTATATATACATATATAATGTTATTTGTATGTATTTAACATAATACATAAAATTATATGAACTTCTTCTTCTTCTTCTAAGTCGCTTCAGTCGTGTCCGACTATGCGCGACCCCATAGACGGCAGCCCACCAGGCTCCCCGTCCCTGGGATTCTCCAGGCAAGAAAAATGGAGTGGGTTGCCATTTCCTTCTCCAGTACATGAAAGTGAAAAGTGACTAGTACTACATTTTTATATATTATGTAATTAATATATATAATGATATATAGTATGTATTATTATATTAACATATGATACATGTATAGTATGTCACATTGTATAACCTGACATTGTCTGATAATTTGTAACTCTATATTACAGAAACCAAAAAAGAATCTCTAATCTCAGGTTTTACTTCATGATTTATTTTCTCCTATAATACAGTGCTTCAAATAAAGCCACATTTGCACAATCATTTCCGCAAGGAAGAGAATTCTTTATTCTGTCTCAATATTGGTTAGAGTAAAATTTATGCAGCAAGTTAATTTCTTTTTGGTTCTTGGACATACAATCCATTGTTTCCATTTGGAGCATGCCTGTTGAATAGTAAATGAAAAGCAAAAGATGTCTTTTTGGTTTCATCACTGACTATTTGGTTTCACAGATATTTTCTTGGAATTGAACGTTTTCTTCACAGATACATAGAAATAAAATGAAGAGAGTAATTTATGATAGTTTCTACATTCAAAAGATTATTTTCTTTTGCTATTGTTCATCTTTATTGTGTTTAACAGTAGGCCATTAAATGAAATGAGACACCAGAAATTTTCAAAAGGCTAAGCTAGCCTAATTGACAATATCATCAATTTCCTGGATTTTCTAATGATATAAACAGGAAGTTGCAGAATATATATAAAGGGAAGCTCAAAGCTACGCTATCCAGTTTCATTACCATTTGTTCCTCATCCTTTTCAAAGGTAAGGATTTTATAACCAGTTGTTTTCCTGAAGCTCAGTTTTCCACTAGAACCAAAATATACCAAAGTTAATCTGAATGCAATATTTCTTTGAGGTTGTAAACAGATGGAGCCATCATATGCTGACTGAAAGCATGTCGTTTGAAAATTATAAAATGGCTGGTGAAGACGACATACAAATGAACACCGAAATTGTAACCGGACCACTTCCAGGCATAGGTTCCATCTCTGACAATCCTTTTGCCACATCTCATGCTATATTCTTCAAGTTCGGTTTCAGTGATGTCTCTAGGACCAATTTCCCTGTATTGTTGTGCTCTAAGCAAGGTATACCATTGTCGTTTATAAACACACGATAACCATTCTGAAGGTATTAGAGCATCTTGTTCAATAACTTTTGTGGAGGCCAGGTCACAAATGATATGCTGAAACCTCAAATTTTTAAATACTGGTTGAAATACTATGCCTTGTTTAGTTTCAAGAAAGGAAATGCTACCATCATGTTCCTTGTGCCTGGAAAACCAGTTGTTTGCATTAACTAAAAGCTGTTTCATTGTGCCTTTCCAACCTGGGTTAAGGCGGAGGAACATCCACTGTTTGAGTGTAGTATATATATCGATTTCCTTTTGCATTACGAATAAATTAGAAGAAGAAATGACCAGATTCATAAGATCTGTACTGAGTTCCTTGTAAAGTTCAACGCTTGGATGAGTCATCAGATTGTGGAGAAGCCATTCAAAGCACCCTGTCTTTACAGAATGTAACCCATAGGTCTCTGCTGCCACATAGAAGCTACATACAGTTTTCACATTAATTGTTTCCTTCATGGTCTTATCACACTGCTGAATTAAGTCCTCTACTTGAAGCAGGCACGCGGTTGCCAAAACTCTTGGAACTTGAAGGGGCTTAATTAAGACATATTCATTCCTATACAACGAGCCTAATACAAATTGCAAAGATTCTACATTTATATTCTGGTCATTAATCTCCAGGTCAATAATATCTTTGTGACATTCTTTCCCAGAATCTCTAAACATTGTAGCAAAGTAGTCCGACTGACATAAAAACCTTTTGTGTAAACACCACACTTTCCCCAGAGCACGGATTTTAATGTCACTGGTTTCGCCATTTAAAAATAAAGTTTGGTAAGCATACTCAGATTTGATCTTAACTTTTTTACCCTGTCTTGTCCAGACGACTTGCTGTAGATCCTCCTCCTGGTTGTGACAAATCTCAGACTCTGGGCCTAAGCTGGGACCGGTGCTCTGTTTGCGTTTACGGCTTCCAGACACATAACTGGGGCCTGCCTTTATTTCATCTGGCTGCTGCAGTTCCCCTGTGCCAGATTCCCTGCATTGCAGATTCCGACTGTTCAAGGGCCCCATAGATAAAGGCTCTTAGGGCCCCTAAAGAGACTGCTGCAGAGACTTCTCTGCCACAGCATTGCTGTGGCGTGCCACCTCCGCTTAGGAGGGTAGTTTCACTTGGGCATTTTAGCACAGTCCCAAACGTCACAGTGGAGGCTCTGCATTCTTCATTCTCTGCTCCAGCCCCTCCCTCCCTGTGGCCCCGCCCACTGCCTCCAGTCTTCCATTCAGTCTAGCCTATTGTTCAGGGCCCCTGCCTCCAGGTTTTTCTTGAAAATACTTTCCTATAAGGGAAATGACTGAATCAAAGGCTTTTGGATCACAGTGTTAAAGAGTGTACATATTCACATTTCTACTGCAAAGAGAGAATTCTTTTCTCAGCTGTCAGCAATATTGAATATAATTATCTGCCTTCAACTTTTAGTAATTTAAAAAAGATGAATAGTGGTATATCATTATTTTATTATTCCTCTTTCATTATAGAGAAGGCAAACTTTTATTTGATGTATGTGTGTATATGCATATATATGCACAAAATTATACACATATACAAAATTATATATGTATAATTTTGAAATATCAGTAAAGATAAAGAGATATTTCAAAATTTTCTGATAAGGTACATCTTCATATTCTTTGCTTATTTCTGTATGAAAAGTGTTAGTCACTAAGCTGTGTCTAACTCTTTGAAAGCTTATGGACTGTAGCCTGCCAGGCTCTTCTGTCCATGGGATTCTCAGGGAAGAATACTGGAGTGGGTAGCCATTTCCTTCTCCAGGGGATCTTCCTGAACCAGGGATCGAACCCTGGTTTCCCACATGGCGGGCAGTTTCTTCACTGTCTGAGCCACCAAGGAAGCCCCAAAAGAAAGTGTTAGTTACTTGGTCATGTCCAACACTTTGTGACCCCATGGACTGCAACTTGCCAGAGTCCTCTGTCCATGAAAGTCTCCAGGCAAGAAAACTGGAGTGGGTTGCCATTTCCTTCTCCAGGGAAATTCCTGACACATGGATCAAATCCAGTCTCCTGCACTGCAGGCAGATTCTTTATCCTTTGAGCTACCCGGAAATGTTTATTTCTGTATAGATTTATATATATTTTCTCCTTAGTGATTGTCAAAAGCTTATTAGCTTCTTATAATGTAAGACTACACATATGTATGGTGTGCATGTGTGCCAAGTCACCTTCAGTCATGTCCCACTCTTTATGACCCTATGGACTGTAGCACACCAGGCTCCTCTGTCTATGAGGATTCTCCAAGCAAGAATACTGGAGTGGGTTGCCATGACTTCCTCCAGGGCATCTGTCTGATCCAGGTATCAAACCTGCATCTCTTACCTCTTCTGAATTGGCAGGTGGGTTCTTTACTACTAGTGCCACCTGGGAAGCCCATATATATGCATATATACATATAAAAATTAAAATTGTTAAAAGGTTATATTTTGTTGTTGTTCAGTCACTCAGTCGTGTCCAACATTTTGTGACCCCATAGCCTATAGCACCCCAGGCTTTGCTGTCTTTCATCATCTCCTGGAGCTTGCTCCAACTCATGCCCATTGAATCAGAAATGTCATTCAACCATCACGTCCTCTGCTGTCCCCTTCTCCTCCTGCCTTCACTCTTTCCCAGCATCAGGGTCTTTTCTAATCAGTTGGCTGTTCGCATCAGGTGGCCAAGTATTAGAGCTTCAGTTTCAGCGTCAGTCCTTCCAAGGAATATTCAGGATTGATTTCCTTTAGGATTGACTGATTTGATCTCCTTGCTGTCTGAAGGACTCTCAAGAGTCTTCTCCAACACCACAGTTCAAAAACATCAACTCTTTGGCACTCAGCCTTCTTTATGGTCCAATCCTCACATCCATGCATAACTACAGGAAAAATCATAGCTTTTACTATATAGAACTTTGTCAGCAAAGTAATATCTCTGCTTTTTAATATGCTGTCTAAGTTTGTCATAACTTTCCTTCCAAGGAGCAAGTGTCTTTTAATTTCATGGCTGCAGTCACCATCTGCAGTGATTTTGGAGCCCAAGAAAATAAAGTCTGTCACTGTTTCCATTGTTTCCCTATCTATTTGCCATGAAGTGATGGACTGGATGCCATGATTTTAGTTTTTTTAATACTGAGTTTTAGGCCAGCTTTTTCACTCTCCTCTTTCACCTCCACCAAGAGGCTCTGTAGTTCCTCTTCACTTTCTGCCATAAGGATGGTGTCATCTGCATGTCTGAGGCTATTGATATTTCTCTCAACGATCTTGATTTCAGCTTATGCTTCATGCAGCCCAGAATGTTGCATGATGTACTCTGGATATAAGTTAAATAATCAGGGTGACAATATACAGCCTTGGCATACTCCTTTCCCAATTTGGAACCAGTCCACTGTTCAATATCTGGTTCTAACTCTTGTTTCTTGATCTGCATACAGTTTTCTCAGGAGGTAGGTAATGTACTATGGTCAGGTATTCCCATCTCTTGAAGAATTTTCCACAGTTTGTTGTGATCCGCACAGTCAAAGCCTTAGGAAGCATCAATGAAGTCAATGAAGCAGAAGTAGATTTTTTTTTAATTCTGTCTATTTCTGTGATCCAGTGGATGTTGCCAATTTGACCGCTGGTTTCTCTGCCTTTTCTAAATTCAGCTTGAACATCTGGAAGTTCTCAGTTCACGTACTGTTGAAGCCTGGCTTGGAGAATTTTGAGCATTACTTTGGTAGCGTGTGAGATTGTGCAGTAGTTTGAAAATTCTTTGGCATGCCCCTTCTTTAGGATTGGAATGAAAGCTGATTTTTTTCCAGTCCTATGGTCACTGCTTAATTTTCCATATTTGCTGGCATATTGAATGCAGAACGTTAACAGCATTATCTTTCAGGATTTGAAATAGCTCAGCTGTAATTCCATCACCTCCACTAGCTTTGTTAGCACTGATGCTTCCTATGGCCCCTTGACTTCACACTCCAAGATGTCTGGCTGTAGGTGAGTGATCACACCATCATGGTTATCTGGCTTATTAAGGTCTTTTTGTAATAGTTTCTGTGTATTTCTTGGCACCCTTCTTTATAGTCTTTCTTGCTTCTTTTTATAGTTTCATGCGTTCTGTCCGTTATTGTGCCCATCATTGCATGAAATGGTAAAGCTCCTCCCACTGCCGCCCTTTTCTGGGCTTTATCTCAATTTTGGGTAAGAAACTGTCAAACTGGTTTTCCAAAGTGGCTTTAAACCATTTGATGTTAACCACTCAGCATGTAAGATGGTGGAGTAGAAGGACATTGGTTCATCTTGTCCCTGCAAGAACACCAAAATGGCAACTAGCTTGCTGAATAACCATCAACAAGAGACTGTTGAATCCCCACCGAAGAAAGATACCTGTGATCCAAGGGGCAGAGAGGGATAATCCCCAACTAGACAGTAGGAGGGGGGCACAGCTGCATTAAAAAATTAAATCCTCAACCCTGTAGAGATGCTCAGAGGGCACAAACAAAACCTTTGTGTGCACCAGGACTGAGGGAAAAGAGCAATGACACCATTCAAGAACTGAGCCAAGACCTCATTTAAGTGTTGGAGTGTCTCTGTGGAGGCATGGTTAGCAGTGACCTGCCTTCGGGGACAGGGATTCTGGTTGAGCAGACTTGGGGGATGCACAGCGCGATGGCATA
The DNA here is from genome assembly GCF_029378745.1 of Bos indicus. NCBI lineage: Eukaryota > Metazoa > Chordata > Mammalia > Artiodactyla > Bovidae > Bos > Bos indicus. Next base: position 105,166,153 of record NC_091789.1, on the reverse strand, counting down.
ATCCTCTTTGAGGAGGTTATCATTACCCCACTATAGAGCCACCAAGCTGATGAACCCACAAACTGGAGAACAAGTATGCCAAAGAAGTTCTTTTCACTGTTCAAAAGTTCTAGAAGCGCCCACAACAGATTTCCCAACCTGGGAATCCAGCCCAAAAGGACTGAGAACCATTAGGGAAACAGACTTTTGAAGGGGAGCCACAACAAAACCTTGTGCACACCAGGAGAAGGACAGTGACTGGGGGGTGCAAGTGACTGAGCCAGACTTGCCTTTGAGTGTTGAGTCTCCAGTGGAGGTTGTGGGTTGGACAGTTCCTGCAGTGCGGTCAGGGCCCAATGACTACAACAGTCCTGAGCAGCCGTGGCATGCTGGTATAAGTCCTTTTGTAGGAAGTCACCATTAGTGCCATTAACAGTATCATAGTTTGACTCAGTCCAAACTAACAGAGAGGGTACACAGCCTCTCCCATCAGCAGAAAATTGGATTAAAGATTTAATAGCATGGGGGCCCTGCCCACAAGAGCAAGACCAGTTTTACCCTCCCTTCACCCAGGAAGCCTTCCTTAAGTCTTTTATCCTCATCCATCAGAGGGCAACAGAATGAAAACCACAACCACAGAAAACTAAACAAACATCCCATGGATCACAATGGGATCTAACTCAGTGATACTATGAGCCAAGCCATGTAGGGCCTACCCAAGAGGGACAGAGTCATATGAGAGTTCGAATAAATGTGGTCCACTGGAAAGAAGGGAATGTCCACACTACCGCATTCTTGCCTTGAGAACCCCCATGGATATATGAAAAGGCAAAAAAAAAAAAAAAAAAAAAGATTATATAGTTATATATAAATAAAAATTTTATTGGGCTTTTTTTGTTGTAAAGATGATTTTAATTCAATAAGAAGCCAAATTTAGATTTTCCAAATATTGATTTTTGCTTCACTGCTTAGAAAGCCTACCTTATCTGAAATTCATAAGTATTCTTCTATATTTTCTAGCTAAATATTCATGTGTGTTTAACTCTTATGTAACATCTAAATGTTGAAATTTTAATTGCATTTCTAAATTCTCATAATTTGAAGTGACAGAAGCATTTATGCAAAAGAGTAATAAATTATAAACCCCAGATTTTTTACAAACAAAAAATACACATGTATTTTGCAATGCCTAATACTAAAAGTTTATAGACAACTATTCTACCATAGTTGTCTTTGAATATTGATATTAATGGATAGTATCTTTTTTTTTTTTTTAACTAAGAACTAAGGCCCAGGCAGCAGGTACAGTGGGGCCTATAAAGAGTGAGTGGTTGGTTATATGGTGTTCTCCATCCTTCTTAGCTGTAGTTTGTGTGGGTTTTTGCTTTCTCTTAATCCAGCACAAGCTCCTTTTCCTCTTCACAAAGCAGGACAATGCCTCTCAGTTTCCAAGAGTAGGAGTAATATGCAGGGACAAAAACAATGAAACGGCATCTAGGATTGTTTTTACAGAACAATATTTGTTTGCTTCATTCACTGTCAAAACTACAGCAACTAGAAGAGGGTATGCTAGATGTTTATTAAATATCTGTTGAAACACTGAACCTATACTTTGCAGCAGTTATTGAGTGAATGATTTATTTTGACATCTTTTTTACTACAAACCTAGTTATGCCAGCTTATATGAAATAATCCTTGATTTTCAAAGCTAGTAAAGCCCTTTTAGTCTCTGCACATCTTCAAAACTGACTTTAAGTGGTTCCTTTCATCTGAGATACATTGCTTCTCCACAGTTGCATGTCAATTGCCTCTGTAACTCATGAATTCTTTATAGACATGCTCAGAGGCTAGTTATTTCTTAACTTTGTCTACAAATTTGCATTATTCACTTTCTTGGTTGCTCTCAGCCATCTCTCCTATCCCTCTGATCTTGGCTGCACCTAAGTAGTATATGCAGGTCAGGAAACAACAGTTAGAACTGGACGTGGAACAACAGATGGGTTCCAAATAGGAAAAAGAATATGTCAAGGCTGTATATTGTCACTCTGCTTATCTAACTTGTATGCAGAGTATATCATGAGAAATGCTGGGCTGGAAGAAGCACAAGCTGGAATAAGGTTGCTGGGAGAAATATCAATAACCTCAGATATGCAGATGACACCACCCTTATGGCAAAAAGTGAAGAGGAACTAAAAAGCCTCTTGATGAAAGTGAAAGAGGAGAGTGAAAAAGTTGGCTTAAAGCTCAACATTCAGAAAACGAAGATGATGGCATCTGGTCCCATCACTTCATGGCAAATAGATGGGGAAACAGTGGAAACGGGTGGGCGCTCCAAAATTCAACTGCAGATGGTGTACTGCAGCCATGAAATTAAAAAAGACGCTTACTCTTGGAAGGAAGTTATGACCAACCTAGATTAGCATATAGAAAACAGAGACATTACTTTTGCCAACAAAGGTCTGTCTAGTCAAGGGGGCTATGGGTTTTTCCCAGTGGTCATGTTTTGAAGTGAGAGTTGGACTGGTAAGAAAGCTGAGTGCCTCGAAGAATGATGCTTTTGAACTGTGGGCTGGAGGAAGACTCTTGAGAAGTCCCTTGGACTCAAGAGATCCAACCATTCCATCCTAAAGGGAGATCAGTCCTGGGTGTTCATTGGAAGGACTATGCTGAAGCTGAAACTCCAATATTTTTGGCCACCTCATGTGAAGAGTTGACTCATTGTTGGAAAAAGCCCCTGATGCAGGGAGGTATTGTGGGGCAGGAGGAGAAGGGGATGACAGAGGGTGAGATGGCTGGAATGGCATCACCGATTCGATGGGCGTGAGTTTGGGTAAACTCCGTGAGTTGGTGATGGACAGGGAGGCCTGGCGTGCTGCAATTCATGGGGTCACAAAGAGTGGGACACGACTTAGCGACTGAACTGAACTGAAACTGAACTGAAGTAGCCTTGCTTTGATGTAGGCCTGCCTTTCTAATTTCTGATGATAGATGAACAGAATAGTCTGTGAGTAGAGTGAAGAATTCACTACATTTAAGCTTACATGTTGCTGTACAGTTGCTCAGTCATGTCAGACTCTTTGCAGCTCCATGGACTGCAGCATGCCAGTATTCCCTGTTCTGCACCATCTTCCGGAGCTTTCTTAAACTCATGTCCAGTGAGTTGGTGATGCCATCCAACCATCTCATCCTCTGTCATCCCCTTCTTCTCCTGCCCTCAATCTTCCCAGCATCAAGGTCTTTTCTTATGAGTCAGCTCTTTGCATCAGGTGACCAGTCTTACATGGGCCATGTTAATATTTCCCACAGTGTTAATATTAGCCTTAGTTCAGAGCAGCATTGTAGGCTACTACCAAGTTTTCTTCGTGGAGAGTTATCTCTTATCTGTAATGATTCTTGTTTCTGGTCTTTTCCCTCCAATCTGTACCCATGATGATAGTGCTTGAAGAAGTGAAATGAAAGTCGCTCAGTCGCTCACACATCCAACTCTTTGTGACCCCATGGGCTATACAGTCCATGGAATTCTCCAGGCCAGAATGCTAGAGCGGGTAGCCTTTCCCTTCTCCAGGGAATCTTCCCAACCCAGGGATCGAACGCAGGTCTCCCACATTGCAGGCAGATTCTTTACCAGCTGAGCCACAAGGGAAGCCCAAGAATACTGGAGTGGGTAGCCCATCCCTTCTCCAGCAGATCTTCCTGACCCAGGAATTGAACTGGAGTCTCCAGCATTGCAGGTGGATTCTTTATCAACTGAGCTATCAGGGAAGCCCTGGTAAAGGAGTGTTAAGAGAAAGGGATAATTTGTGAAAACTGGGGTACTGAGAGAAACCTTGAAAAGGAGGTAGAACTTAAGAGCTTGAAAAGTGAGTTTGATATGGATAGGAGTTGGAGAGAGGGAGGCAGGAGGTAATCTGATGAGAGTAAAGAATGAGAACATATAGAAAGGGCAAAGAGTGTTCAATAATAAGTCACGAAAATGCCAACAGTATATATTTACATAATCAGGGCTGATAACATAGTTTTAAGCTATATATAGGATTCTCAGGTGGTTCTAGTGGTAAAGAACCCATCTGCCACTGCAGGAGTTGTAAGAGATGTGGATTATGATCCCTGGATTGGGAAGATCCCCTGTAGGAGGGCATGGGCAATCCACTCCAGTATTCTTGCCTGGAGAATTCCATGGACAGAGGAGCCTGGCAGGCTACAGTCCATAGGATCACAAAGGGTCTGACACAAATGAAGCAACTAAGCAGGCACTCACACATGTATAATTATTTATAACAGTAAAACATAATATTAGATATATAACTTTATATAGTATATGTAAAAATATATAATTTTATATAATATATAGTAATACAAAATAAAAACTAGATGGGTCAGATATAGCAATTGCAGTCCACAAAAAGCACTGTGAGCTTTCAGGAATTAAAGTATAAAGTGTAACAATATCTACCATAATTGCTAAACCTTTGCTTCTCCCAGGTTTCATTGGTCATATGGACTAGAACCTCTTTTCTTATAGCATTTTTTAGGCCAATGATAATCTCTGCCTGTTTTTATTATCAACCCACTGAAATCAGATTTCTTTCTTATAGCATATTTTAGGCAATGATAATCTCTGTCTGTTTTATTATTAACCCACTGAAATCAGATTTCTCTCTTTGAACTAATTCTTGAAATCTCTTATCAATTGGCGAACGCTTCCAAGTTCTTTTATAATATTAAGAGATTGTTGGTTTTTCATACTTACAAATGTTTATTTCAAAAATATCTAGAGAGAGACTGAAGACAAAGCATATGGTTGATCAAAAATCTAGACCTGAAAACTGCTTGGTAATTTATGATCATGAAATCCTTTTTATTTTTATTTTTTTAAATATAAATTTAACCACACAGGGTTCACTAGGAAAGTGTAGGTTTTGGTGGGCAGGAGGCAGAAGACAAGAACAAGGAGAAAGTAAAATTACAGGCCAGAGACTGTGTTGGGATTTCTGTTGGAAAGGCAAGGCACTGTGGAGGAAACAGTATACGATTAGGAGTTCTCAACAATTTCTGTGGGCTTTGGGCTAGAGAAGTGATCTCTAGTAATCTTGTACTTAGCCCTGGATGATTTAAGGCAGAGGAAATACTTGTTTTGATATGTGAAACTTAGATAAGGAGGTGGCTGAAACTATAGACAGTATTGGTTGCTTTGTATGTGAAAGGCATCCTCTCTGCTAAGCCCTTTGTAATTGCTAAGAAAGGACTAGCCCGGGCCTGGTCAGTCTCTCACATTGTCTATAAGGTCCCAGAATGCCAAAGCAATGGAAATACATAAAATAAGAAAATATACTTAAGATGGATGTCAACATATAATCTAAGAAAACACAGAACAGTTCTTATATGGGAATGACCTTTAAAAATGATTCACATAAACAGTACTTTTAAAAATAGTTACTATTTACAAAATAGTAATAAAGTTATAAATAATGGCTCTATCAATGAATCTGTGAACTTGAGTAATTTATTGATTCCAGCTAACAAGATAGGAAATGCCTTAGAAGATGCTGTTGAAAATTGGGATCTGGTGAATTTGTAGAGAATAGGAGAAGAGTAATTCAGGAAAAAGAAATAGCATTAATAAAGACAATGAAAGATATATACAAAGAAGCTAAAACTGCTCACTTTATAATAGGAGTTTAGTTGTGGCACTAAAAACACAAAGCATTTTCCCTTTCTTCCCCAAAAGATGGCTCAGTTCTAGGCTCCAGGCAGGTAAGCTGCATTGATTTACAGCCTACCTTTGGATAGGATGATAAGGAGAAGCTACCCCTTGGTAGCAATCTGAGATATACAACAAATAGTCTTTGAGAATGCACAAAATTTACCAATTAAAAGAAGAAATGGTAACATATAAAGGTCAACCAAGTTGATAAAAGATCTCATCATAGTACTTTAGTCACAGGAGATATCACAGATAAGAAAATAATATATGGTTAAAAAAATTAAGAACTACCCCTTTAAAAAAAAAAAAATCTGCTTTTAATTGTTGTGCTGGAGAAGACCTCTTGAGAGTCCTTTGCTCTGCGAGGAGATCAAACCAGTCAATCCTAAAGGAAATCAACCCTGAATATTCATTGGAAGGACTGATACTGAAGCTCAAAATACTTTGGCCACTTGATACAAAGAACTGACTCATTGGGAAAGACTCTGATGCTGGGAAAGGCAAAAGGAGAAGAGGGTGGCAGAGGAAGAAATGGTTAGATAGCACGACCAACTCAATGGACATGAATTTTGAGCAAACCCCGAGAGATGGTAGAGACAGAGGAGCCAGGCATTCTGCAATCCATGAGGTTGCAGAGTCGGATATGACTGACGGAACAACAACAATCAAGTCATCGTTTCTACTTACTCCTTTTTCCTCTCTTTGACATATTCCTCTTCTTTTATCAGAAGAAACTTTTATTGTGAGAATGTAACACATATACCGAAAAAATGAATAAAACATAAAGTAACAACCACTCAGGTCAAGAAATAGAACATTCACAATACAACTAGAAGCCTTCCCCATGTCTGTTCAATCCCAGTGACATCTGTCTCTCCACCTACTAAAGAAGTATTGTTGTCCTGAATTTTATGGCTATCATTTTCTAGCAGTTTTAATAGTTTTACCAACCTACGTATGCATCCTTAAATAAAAAAAATGTTTGTCTTTTTTTGAGATGTATACAAACAGGATCAACAATGTATGTATTTTTTTATGATCTTTCATTTAAACATTAAACTTCTAAAGAGTAAATCAAGAGGTTGCATTGCATTTGCTTCAGGTTCATCCTGTAAAATAATCCATTATATGAAAATAATGCAACAAATTTATCCATTGTAAAATTTAAAGGCATTTGGTTTACTTAAATTTGTCAGATATTATGAATAAAATTGGTGTAAGTTTTATCATAAGTATCTTTACATATGAAAGATAATGCCAAACTGTTTTCCAAAGCAGGTGTAAGATTTTCATATCCAACCAGATGTCTTTAAGAATTGCTTTTGTACCATATCTTTGACAAAGCATGGTATTGCAACACTTCAAGTTCAGTTAACATGGTTTTCTGTAAATGATAATAAACTCTTGTGCTTTAACTTTGTGTTTTCTCCTGATTAATGATGTGAGCACTTTATCATATGTTAATATACTGCTGGAATCCCTTCTTTTGTGAATTCTCTGTCGAAGTCTTTTTTGTCAATCTTCTTATTGAATTGTCTGCTTATTGAATTGATAATTCCTATTGAATTATCTTATTGAATTTTTCCTTATGATTGGTGAAAATGTACTATGTTGTTCCAATAACAGTCCTTTGTAATATGTATCCTTAAAGTCCATTTTCTAATATGTAGCTGTTTGTTTTCACTTTTTTGTGGTATCATTTAATAAATAGTTTTATACTTTAAAAATAATACAAAGTAACAATATTTTTTATAATTAGCAATTTTATTGAAATTGGTAAAGGGTTATTTCCTTACAATGAGGTCACAATGATTTTTACCTCCTGTCCCACATTATTAAGCCGTTATTTTTGGGGCTATCATATTTAGAACTGTTATTTGCAAGAATTGTTTTTTGGCTGAGTGGTGTGATTTAGCCAGAGATTGAGCCAATGGCTATTTCCAGCTGAAAAGCAATTTATACACTTGCATCCGCCCGCAGCTAGTGGGGGTTGGGTGCAGAGGCTCAGGCTGTGGGGATCAGTACTTAGGCAAGGATTGAGGCTGAATGCCCAAGAAGATACTCTGAGGGGGCTAATGTGACCCAGCAGAGCAGAACAGTGAAAATCCTGGGACC